>NC_069124.1:48119267-48491142 GCF_026914265.1 Mya arenaria | reverse complement strand
AGAACAAATATATAAAATACCTTTGTCACAATAAGAACCATTCCATCCGCTTTGACAGTCCAGACACATGCCATTAGTCTTGTTACAGGGGCCTTTGCAAGTTGAATTGCATGTGCCACTGCAGTTCACGCCGAATGACAAATCATCACAAGCTAAAATGAATGCTGCAGTTAATCTTAACACATTGTTGTCAATACAAGGCGTTTAAATATAAACGCTCCAGTTAGTTCAACATCACATGATAGCGTTATGAATTAACAAAATTTATCATCTATAACAATAAAATGCACATCGACAACATATATAATTTAACTATTCTATTCCATGTGATTTTGGATCTGTATACATACGTTCTTGGCAAGTTTTTAGCTGGTAACCAGCTTTACATCCCATTTCACAGGAGCCGTTGTAAGAGTTGCATTCTTTAGTAGCACACTGGCCGCAGGTTTTGTTACAGTTCATTCCCCACTTATTCTTTGCACAGGCTGCAGTTAATAGGGTAGACATAATACTAATCAAAAAACTAATTTGCTCTTATTTCGGACATAAAAGAGAAAATGCCTAAGCATATCTTATGCTTTGTCAATGAATCATACCTATAATCATAATAATACAATGTACTTAACGCAATCAAATCTAAGAGTAACTTGACCCAAAAAGAAGAAAAAGGCTAGCAGCAAACTCTTACATAACATCAATTATGGAATAATGCCGTGTTATATAGGTTACCATCTTGGCACGATCTGGTAAAAAATACATTGAAGCTTTAAGTCTATAAAACATTACTCATTTTGCTGTATGCTTACATTCGTTGCAGAATTGCCCCTCAAATCCAGGTTTACATGTAGTACAGTTTCCGTCAATATTGTTACAAGGTCCAACACAATGATCGCTACATTGCTTGGCACAGTTCTGGCCATACGTGTTATTGTCACAGGCTGCGATTTGATATGAGAGAATATTCTTTACATGTGTAAAGTCGAACAAATCTAAAGATACAGGCCAAATACGAAAACGTTCACCCTTATCTAATACCATTGCATGGCTACCTTGCACGCGAAACAGACACATAAATAAAAAAAACACTACTATTTTACACAGAATAAACGACTTAAATTTTAAACAACTAAAATAACTAAAATCGTGGTGTATTTTTCGTAACCGAGATAGATTTATATTATCAATAAGTTAGGTAACTCACGTTTGTTACAAAACTGTTCCTTATAGCCGGGCTTGCAAGTTCCACATGAACCGTTCACGTTGTTACAAGGTTCAGAGCAGTGTTTGCTGCAGTTGTTGGTACAATTTTGGCCGTATGTGTTTTTGTCGCAAGCTAAAGAATTTGAGACAATTATAATTTGCAGACAAAATAAAACTGTAGCACAAACTATAAAAGGAATAATAAGTATTTACAGACATAAGAAAGAGTTTAAGAATGTGAGAAATTTTAAATAAATATCAATTCACAAAGAAGCCCAGTTCAATACTTTTGTTGCAGGAATCCCCCTGATAGCCAGGTTGACATGAACTACAAGTCCCGTCTTCCTTGTTACAAGGTCCAGTGCACTGCTTGCTACAGTTTCGGGAACAATCCTGTCCAAATGTTCCGTTGTCGCAAACTATACAGGCGTTAATGTGTTATCACAAAACATAATGTTATGATATTTAGGTATATATAAATCATGAATCATGTAATTAACAATTAAATTACACAGAAAATCATTGTTACAATATAGTCTAATTTTATAAGGATTTGAGGTATAGGTTCGAATCCCTCTAGAAGCACAAAAGTTTGTTTAAAAGCTAACATATTTTACAGAAATTTATATCGTATTTCATTTAATAAATTTCTTTACATACATATTAGTTTCTTTGAAAATTTTATTACTTGCAGCACGGCTGGAATAGGTTGTTTGGAATTTCAAATTCTATTTATCTAAAGGAGACGGCAATACCTTTTATTATTTGGCGTAGTGTTTCCAAAAGGTTAATTATCAAAAAAGAACATGTCATCAATGCTTTTAAATGTCGATGTTCTAATTTGTATGCGATCAAAACAGTAATATGCTAAAATGGTAATCTCATGGCTATTTTGTACTAATTTGTTGGTGATGTGATAAGAAATGCATTATTTCTGAAGACAAAACTATTCTTTGTTACTCTGATACCAAAATATTGAAAAATAAATGAAATATTATTTATTTTGCTTGTCTCTCTGTTGATGTCGTTTTTAATCATTTCTTAAATGGGGTAGGGTAATTCAAGTTTAAATATAATTGTTATGAATGTAAATATTTTTTATTTTTTTTTTACAGGAAATGATACATATAACAACATTAACACGATGATCATAGTGTCAAGTGATGCCAATTAGAGTATTGCTATATTAATGGTGAAGACGTACGTTCGTTGCAATACGGTCCCTTACGTCCAGGAACACATTTAAGGCAGCTCCCGTTAATCTTGTTACAAGGAACTAAACAGGATTCGTTGCATCTTCGGGAACAATTTTGACCATATGTAAAGTTTCTGCAGGCTAGAAAAAATGGAAATCAGACATTGATTGGGACCTTTTAAATAGCCAATATCAAGAATATGACCATCAGCACCTTTCGCTTTACTTGTTTAATTGAAAAACAAATTAGAATAACACATTTATTAACGAACGCCATTTTATAAATGTAGCACATGACCTTGTTAATAACACAAAACGTACTTTCATTGCAGAACTGTCCTTTATATCCTGGAGAACACACGCTACAGGTCCCATTTACACTGTCACATAGTCCAGTACAATGTTCATTGCATGTGATTGAACAGTTAGGACCAAATGTGTTGTTGACACAAGCTGTACAAAAGGGAATGCTATTTCGTTTAAGAATGGTAATACTATGGCAACTTCTTGCCGTTTTATTCTATGAGATATACAAAAGTACATGTTTATTATTCAATGGAACTAGAGGTTTTGTACCTCGCATTGAATCTTACTACTGATGTAATATATTTCTTAGTCAAGAACTTGTAAATTGGATATCGCTGAGTACAACGCATTGAATCGTACTTACTATTAACCACTTTGTTTACGTGATTCTGTTGTGAACCTAACGTAAACTGTTACTCTAATAAGTATGGTTTATTTAAATGAACGGCTTCTTAACAATACTTCTAGTGACAAAAGAAGACGCTTTCAATACATGTTAGAAAAAATCTAGAATAGAAAGAACATATTCAAAATAGTTCATACCTTGGTTTATATTGACATCACAGATTTCTAGTTGACTCTTATTCGAACCAAGAGTAATCTTTATGGTGTTTCCAAATGGCAGGGATATACAATAGAACCTAATGATGGCGTAGTCGCTATCCTTGGATAGCTTAAAACCATCGCCATGGTAACAAAGGTCATCTGTAAGCCAATGTTTTTTATCTCTGCTTTCAGTTTCAGTCATGTTTGTAACAGAAACCGAAACATTACATAAATACTCTGAAAAAACAAGAACATTTAACATAAAAGTCTGTCCTTATAAACTAAAGAATAAACCAATTTTATGTCTTCCAAAACTATTTTGACGAATGAGTAATTATTTAATTAGGCCTAAAAATACATTTGGTTCGGGTGTTTTTATGTGTATTTGAAAACCTTTAAATCTTTATACAGAAGGTTACTTTAACACAATTTCAAATGATGACAAAAATATTCTTATTTAAAGCCTAAAAATGGATACCTACCTTACCTATTTTTGAAAATGACGTAACTCTAACCAAACCATTTTATTATTTTTTTTATTTATTATTATTCTTTTGTTTTGGGGGGGGGGGATAAAATTCCTACTTTGTCATACTTACGTAGCGTAGTTTTATTGATGGTCAATTCGATGTTCGAGAAACTGAAACTGTTCGGGAACCAAATACGCCACCAAGGTGGTTCCGTTCTGGAACTTGTTGCAAAGTCTGTAGAGCTGCAAGTGTTGGGGTCGTCGTCCACAGCCAGTTCAGCATACCGTTGGTTTGGTTTAGCAATATTGTCCAAATGCCTTGCAATCGCCCCTTTATCGTGTGCAATATCGCCTAACATTTGAAAGAAAAATCAGAAAGAGTGATGATCCATAACAATTTACTATATTTGAACAATGAAAATTGTCTTTGTTTTATCACTTGACACTTACTGTACTGGATATTATGAAACCGAAGTTCATTTATATTTGCCAAACGATGTTTATGCAGTTGCCTTAATTCTTGCTGCTGCAATAACAATCCGTTAATCCTTCCCCTGGTAAATCTAAATAGTTTCTAGTTGTTTTAAATCGAACCAAATCACAATAATGGCGTTGGTAATGAAGAATACAACGCTTGAATAAGTCTCTAGCCATATGGGTATCAGTGTAATTATTGATGATCAGTTCAACTGGAAAGCTCAAATAAACAAAGATTCATGTAAAATATAAAACTACTCTTCTCAAAAGAATCAGTTATGTTTTAAACTAAGACATGAAAACGCTATTTATTATCTACAATGTACTGCTGATTCATAATATGGAACAGGGTTATAAAATCATATAAAATTAAAATATCCATAATTCAGAAATAAAATGTTAAAATAATTTTAAAAAGACCTCTTCTTACGCCGGCTGGTCATTTATTTAAAGAAATATGTTGGTTACATTTTTAACACAGATGTAGATTTCATGTTTCTTACTATCTTTAAATATTTTTTTGGACACACGACAACATATTTAAGTTAAGTTATTTCATTTACAAGGTAAACAAAATACTCATTAAGGTCTTCACCCACAAATATATAGGTTTACAACGCTACAAAACCAATAATGGTAAGAGATCATTTACTTGCTTATCCAACGAAGTATGGAGTTCTATTCCAGTTCTAATTCAATAAGCCTCCACACTAAATACGTTTAAAGCTTTGTATAAAACATTCCTTTTCAAAGATCAATAATTTAATAAGGAAAATACTTGTAGTTCCATTATAAATGTATGTTGCATTATAAGAATTGCTGATGAGTGTTTCCATAATTTGCGTCTATGTGTAATGATTAATGATATATCTTGATATAATTGTTAATTCCTGTATTTGTTTGGTCTATATATTGTCGTAGTTTAAGACCACATTGTAAACAAGATAACTACGGATATACCTTAAAGATGCACGCTATAGGTTGGTGCAAATTACTTTTTTTCAAGATTAATGCATTTTTATAGTAAACTTATCTGATGATATTGTAACGCTTCTTTACCGCGGGATTTTGTGGCCACGTAGCTATTAATAAAAACCTTTCGTAATTATCAATCTTTTTTTGTACTTAAATCATTATTTTTTTTGCATTAACCTATATTGTGCGCAGTTCAATCAATCAGAATCAATCAAATTCTTTATTTCTCCCTGATAGGAGATATGCATACATATGTAAAAATATATGGGTAATTTTAAAGCGTTTCAAGGAAACATATCAGCAATTTGTAATTTAAATTGGAAATAACGTTTGACCATACGAAGTCCCGATCAGTGGGTATCATCATCATTCAACAGTAAAATATTTGTGTAACAATTAACAGACATGACAGACAGTCACTTAAAGTGCACAATGAGTTTCATAGTAAACATGTATTCATCCAATTTAAGTACTTCTGATACAAACTTAATGCCGAAGCACGAAATAGCACACACATTTAGTCTGCAATACAGTTTTTGCTGCATATCCATTTATAAGGTGAACAATTTTGTCCGTGATTTGGACAGTTTTGACAGAGTGATATAGAAACTAGTCGGTAGCTGCGACATCATTGCTTTGCAACCTCGTACAATGACCTTTCTTTTAACAACACGATTAGACGTCCTGTGCACAATTGACTGTGAGATAGTTGGTTGTAAAATTGTAAAGCGAGCAAAGTCAGAGATTTTCATAATTCTGTTTCTCCAAATTTCTGTCTCGTATGTTTATAATTATTGCTTGGCAGATCTTTTCCATACGTATTTACGCGGCAAAGTAGTCGGATTTACTAAACCATAATTAATTTAAGGAATGAATTGCGGGCTTGATGTCATTATCGGGGTATGAACGCAATTGGGCTGGTCTAAGTGTGTGAAGTCTGAAGGATTCCACGCGTAATTTGACCAGCCCAATTGCGTTCATATCCCCGATAATGACATCAACCCCGCAATTCATTCCTTATATTTACACCAATAGTTCATTATTTAATTCAAGAAACGTTAAAAAAATACTTCATTTCATTTCGGATTACCTTTCAGTAATCCGTTCTTTCCTATTCTGTAAAAGGACGACCCGACTGTTACCGGAAACATTTTTTTTTTCAAATGACGTCACAATAACGCGGAAAAAGATCAACCACTTGAAATCACTTTTAAGAGTAAAATTAAAACAATTTTGGTAACAAAACGTTTAAAATATAATAACTTAGCACTTTCTAAAATGTTGATTTATATTTTACGAGACCTGATGACACAATACAAACAATAACAAGATCAAATTTGCATGTATATTGTTATGCAATGAATTGCGATCCGAACATATCCCCGAAGATGTTGCGTTCATCGATTGATGAACGCAATTGCCGAAAGGCAGTTCATTTAAGGAATGGACGTTGAGGTGTAAATATAACAGAATGAAGATCATTTTTACAGAGTGTGTTGCAAATATCTGAAAAAAGCGTACTTTATGGAAGTGCTACAAGATATGAATGTCAGATATCTACGAATAAAAATATTTCGACATGTACTTTTACAATCAAGGCTCCAATATCTTGTGTAGAAGCACACATTTCCTGACAATCACAACGCAGCTAAGATTTTGCAGTCCAACCATTTACACATATCAGATCTTGCCGAAATATGAAAACCCTGTAATTTATAACAATGAAATGCTAAAATTTGTCAATAATATATATGCTATACGCAATTAAGTTACACCATTATTCACAACCATAAAGATCTATAGGTTGATTCAAAATATTATCGTCATTGAAGTAATTCTGTCATCGATGTCAAATACGTTTTCAATAATTGATTGATTGATTGATTGATTGATTAATTGATTGATTGATTGATTTGTTGATATATATTTATTGAGGTAAAATACACAAATACAGCACTAAAAATACAATAAATAAATGATGAATAGGATACAATTACTATTATAACAAATGGATTATGATCTAAAACTGATATCACATAATGAGTACAAAAGGAAGAAACTAAATAGTAATTGCAAAACCTTATTAACAACAACAGACTAGAGAGTGTTTACCTATAATATCATTGTTCGTAAACATGATGTGATGTGTCTTCTTTGAAAATAATTTTACCGCAATTAAAACGTCATCTGACCAATCACAAACGCATTTGACCAATCACAAACGTCAGTTCACCAATCACAAACGTCGTCTTATCTGATCCAGGGATCGTTTTAATAAAGATCTTAGTCGATTTAAGTCATTGAAATTATCTTTGTGTCATAGTTTCATTATTTGGTCCATATTTGGGTGAATTAAACTGAAACATTCAAAGTGAACAAAATGTTAAGGAAGTAAAAAAGATCAATATGTTGTTATTTGTGACGTTTAAACAGATTTAAGATTTTTGGAGTAACGACTGAAATCCTTTATTGAAACGACCCCAAGGATGTATTCGGAAGATATTCGGAATAAATTGCGTTCATCGGAATATGAATGTAATTGATGCAATATGCGTTTATCTAAGTAACGCGAATAGAGTGTGAATGTAAAGATGTGCCATATAACGAATTTGCTTCGCTACCATTGAGGCTGTTTTACAAAGAATAGTTCGATTTAAATACATGCAATAAACAGTATAGCACATACCTGGTACGCCTGCCACACGCAATACCAAGCAGAGAAAACTTATCCATTCCAAAATGACGAACATTATTTTATTTTAACATTTAATATGGTGTGCTTTGCAATATTAAAATCATACTTTCTACACAATTCAGATAAGATTTTCGAAAGGAAACGGGGAAGTTTTCTATAAATATTTTTAGCGTCAACTTCTGTGTTGTATTCGTTGGATCCGGAGCTGCTTCTGTTTATTAGAAACAATGAGGAAGCTTTCAGAAACAACAAAGTATGGCTACTTGTTAAGGGGCTAACTTCTCAAGTGTTTCAGAAGTGGCTGTAATATATATCATGTATGGCAATATAGTTGCATTTGTACTATATTTCTAAAGAATGATACGACTGTTGAATCGATTTGATCATTTGGTATAACTATTAGATCTACTGCTTTTAAGTGTTTTCATTTTTATTGACACAATTTTATGAATCCAGGAAGACTCAACGAATGCTTAATTTGAAATTTATGTAGTTTTGAAGCACCGCTTTTGTTTCCAAAAACAAGGAAGTCACTTTACAGGAGTCTGCTTGAAATATCTTACTGATAAGAGCACTTTGCTTTAAATGAGTTGTAATTTTGTTTGTAACACATATTCACAAAACTTAAAATAGAGGCATTTAAATAACATTGACGCTCGCTAATTAATATCAGTAATTTTCATACGCGGTTTTCCCGGTAACGAGACACTTTGCCTGTAGTCCAAGATGCAATTTAAAAGTTTAAACTTACTTATGCTAAAAACGATTTTGTGTAAGTTATAACAACCATGTATTTATCATGATGCTATATGAGAGTGAAGTCTTGTGTTGTGAGGGAAACCGGATTACTCGAAAAAAAACACCCACTGATCCGGCTTGGTGACCACAAACCAAATTTACATGCCCCCAGGCCGGGAACCGAATCCCGGGTCCCCTTAATTAATGCAAGGGTGATGCATGACTAAGTTTTATGTTCATTAGACAAACCGTTCTCGAGCTATTGTGCGGGCAAGACTTGGTCTATCGAGCGACCCACCGACATTACACACCTTAATGCTTTATTTTTGTATTATAAGTTGGATCTCGGAACTAAAGTGAATGGGTTAAGATTTGAACTATATTCGTATTCAGCAGTCCACAAATGCGAAATATGGGAAAGCATGTACAAACACTTTGGTATTGATAAGTTCATGTGTTTATATATACATCCAGCATATCACATAATTATGAAATGTACTGATAGTTATTATTGTGTATTTGTCTCTTAAACCGATTCACAATTATAAACTATTACTCCAATATAATTATGACGTCAAGTCTAGCATCGAAAAGGCAGTAATCCCTTTGAATAAACAAAGAAAATCATTTGCATGACGATGGAAAAATATGATACCAAAGATCATAAACTGTATAAAAGAATGAGTAACAGATCCTGTCTGACGTCTATCTACTGTTTAATATATAAATAGCATATAAATATTTATAATCAGTATTGTTCGTTGCTGGGACAAAAAAGGCATTTAACACAAAAAGCAAATATAGAGCTCAATTAAAATACAACAATACTTTTTATTACATCAGTAAATGACGGAGATTGATATTTAATATTATTTCCTTATGTAATTGATATACATCGATGTTTTATTGACCTTTGTAAAAATAGAGATATCCACATAATTTATGTAGTTTGTACTACTATAGATCAAATCCAAAAACCAGACTATGGAATGTTGGACGTTCACTTAAATTCAGTTTCATTGTACTGAAACGGTTATTAGCATGAAAGTTTCATTAAATAGATTGAAAACAACTGGATTCAAGTTGAATTCCTCCAAATATTCTAATCAAAATGTATCCGGCAGTTGTTAGGACAAATCCTACATATAAGCTTGTGTAAGACTTCCAAGTGTTGCACGACCAGAATGTGATCTCTTCAGAATTTTGTAAGTTGGCAAATTATTGATTAACAAGGGGTTATTGCATGGCGGAGACGGGCCTTTCCATGAAAGAGTATATCATAACGGCCCGAGTGGAGGCGAGGTAAACTGAATTGAAGGTAAATTCATACAAATAAAGAAAACCATATTTATTTAATGGGTAAAATCATGGTGGAGTTGGGTCGTTTCGTGATAATTGGCTCTCGTGCTAATAAAACCCATCAATTGCGTCTTGAGCCGTCCAATTAGTTTTGCGAAAGTGTTCGATGCAACAACGAACTTCGACAACTTATAAGAGACCGCCTATATGCTTTTTACGACCTCCGACAACCAACTGTTCGGAGGCGGCGATCGGTCGTGGCTCACATTTGATTGCGATTTTAGAAAAGTGGGTGGATGTATATATATATATATATATATATATATATATATATATATATATATATATATATATATATATATATATATATATACCTTAGTTAATTCGTTATTCAATTTGAAAATTACATGACAGTGATGTATCTTCTGCACGTGTTCCTTCCAATCTGTTAACTATCTTGTTGGTTTGTGTTGCTTTATTTCACTCTTTCTCAAGGGTTTTCTAATTACATTGCATGTTTATCTTAGGCGAATATTGTCTATTCATACATGTAGTAAGATCCACTGACCCGTCCCCTGGTTTGCCTTTTCCAGTTTTCCGTGTTGGCGTCTTACTACAGTAAAGTTTCGTTTACTTACTTGCTATTGATCTGTAATTGCCAGCAGTTTGGCAACAACCAAAGTCGTTGTGAACATTACATGTTGAATGCAATAAGTTAAGCATGCAACCATTTACATGTGTATCAATTCTGATACTTACAGTTAGTTTTTTCTCGTTGCGTGTAATGTAATCAGATTGATTAGGTCAAACTGATATTTGTCCCTTTATTAAAATGACATGTGTTGAAGCAAATGTATTGCACTTTTTAAATAAAGTAATACATTCAAGTCCAGAGCATCATTATCTAAGCATATGACTATTGGATATAATTGAATATCTTGACACATGAAATTCAGTTAGTTAGGAAATAGTCAACGGGAGATAACCAGAAACTCCAGGACAGAATGTAAACAAACTATTCAATCGCAACCCTATCGCAACAAGTAATTAAAAACAAACTTCAAAAGCCCATATTGTGTCTGATATAAGTAATGTTACGGTGTGCTTTTGTAAGACTGACCCGATAGTAGTTGAAAACAAAATTGGACTGATATTTTTATTGCAAAGTTGCACGTTAGTTCTGGCTATACCAAAATTCTGCCAACCAACGTTTAACTGTTCACGTTTTGAACTCGATTGTATCAAAACGGCAGAGACTTTCCGTCAATCAATGATTCTACAACTACAAAAAGTGCACTTGTTTGATTGCAATTTGAAGGAATAGAACCATGTATACTCTGTGAACGCATCAAGATTTTTTATAGTATATGCCTCACACGGAGAGAACTTATGCGAGGACGATTTTAATGGTCTTGTGAATTAAACGTTTTTGGACTTCATTGTGAAAAACTGCAATGTTTATCAAACAAATTGTTCCGAGGTTTAGATAACCAGCGCTTGGGCACTTCCATTTTTCATTGCGTCTGAACGTGTCTTTGGCAGGACTGAACTCCTTTCATCTGAATAAATGACTGGTCACATTTTTATAAAAGTGACATTCAACGGAATGAGAAACATTCATTGATTTGATATTATATACTATATAAGACGTTTATAAGCTACATGGATTTTGCATAAATTACATAAATACAGGGTATGTGATTGGATAAAGCAACAAAAGGTGCGTAAGACTGTATTTAAAGCCTTAAATTACGTCGGTGGGCCTTAAGAGTCCTGGAAAGTTAGATCGCATGTAATTTGACACTCCAGTTCTACAAAAAGAAATATCATTGAACAAACTGTACACCGGATTTTCCTGTCACGGTGTGCTATTTAAAACAAAATTAGATTAATTCTTACAGGATGATATTATAAGAAATGTTGATTGTTATATTAGATTAGACAGGTCTAATTGCCTTATGCATGTCAAAATGGTATCGTCTTGTTATGAGTGCATGCACAATTTTAACATTACAGCCTTCTTGAACAAGGTGACGGTGGAATCCTTAAGTTTGCAGTATATATCACCTGCCTTACTTAGACATTCAGTGAATGTGAGGTCTCTTGATTTGTCCTTTGAATAATTGTCCAAAATGCAACAAAACAATCCGAATGATTTTCTGGAATTATTTCCTGATAATATTAAACTGACCTACATTTATTAAGCTGCAATCTAATTGGCCGCACTTAAAAGTCCAAATCATCTGAATTTCTCTGGTAGGCATGTGTGCAGAATGAAGTATCTGACGGTCAGCAAAAAATAAGACAAAAACAAGAAAAGGAAACCATCAACGAGAGATACACCAACTCTAAGGTGCAAATTGATCTGTTTGGTAATCCATTTACTTGTTCTTGTACATCTGCTTCATTGGCGATAATTGAATGGCTTATAACGGCTTCTGGCACATATTCGGTTGGTGATGATGTCCGATATACCTGGCTGTGGCTGTTATTTTGACAGACGTTCGAAAATCACAGCAAAAATATGAATTTGGAACCGTATTATAGCAATGATTAATTTAAAAAAGCCTATTGTTTTCATGTAATATTGTTCGATGAAAATTTGCTGTTGCAATTAAGCTAAAGATGTATTTGAATGTGATGAAAATATACATAATAAGCATACAATCTTATCTTCTCCAGAAAAACCGACTTTAGACCCGAATTTTACATTGGGGGAAATTATCAAATACGTAGAGATAGAGTGGTAGCGTGTTGTGTGTACAATCAAGTTGGAGTGTTGTTTTGTAAAATATTTCGCAGAACACGTAAATGATTTGGCCGGAAACGAGTATAATCACGAGTATGATAGCAACATTACAGAAAGATCTAGACTTTTAATTTGGAATTTGTCCGCTTTTGTGATTTGTTGATCATCGACCTTTAATTATTTTATAAAGCTTTCCCCTTGCAAACTTGCAATCCTATACGTTTGTTCACTTAGCTGATGGAAGACATGTTTATTGTAGATGTTCGTACCTGCAGTTAAATTATTAATAGTTTTGTGGTATACGTAACATGACGGTCTCATCTTTTCTTTGAATTATGCCAAATCCATTAAACCCATTGACAACGAATCATGAGTTCTCTCAAAGAGGAATACAGATACTGTTTTTATTTTACGCCTTATAAGCTGAATGTAAACGTCATTTAGTTAATTAATTATTGATTGACACATATGTTCGCCATCTAACAATGCAGAGTACATTTCTTGTACTTATTTTCAGTTGTTCTTCAAATATGATAGCAGATGAGAATCAAGTTATGTTGTTTTGTACACTTTAGACTATAGACTAAGAATCACATATCAAGGTAATACATCCTGGATTTCTTGAACTATGTTTAAGGCCTCCTTATTATCCACCTCAACGGGGAAAATGTAAAATGTAGCTAGATATATCGAAGCTGCAATGAAAATAAGACACGAGATATTCAAATTGCTCCTTAAATACTAAATATATATTTTTATTATTGTAATATGACTCTACTATCTGTATTGTTTGTATTTATTTACAGATAATGTCAGATGAACACCAAATGAAAGTCGTTTCATTGACAAATTGTGTCAGATTGGAAGATTTCATCCAATCTTAAATTATGTTCTGTAGTTTAATGTTGTTGTGTTTATAAATTCTCATTTTTTTGAGATTCGACGGGACACTATTTACATTCATCATACATTTATTACGATTAAGATTAAGATTTAACACAATCTGGTTGAACTTAGATTCTGCAAGATTGAATCAATCAGGCAGTCCGATTTGAAGAACGTTTGATTGATAGCGCACCTGCTCATTTGTACTTCTATTTTCCAAACCAAACACCGAATGTGTCCACAGTAGTGACAATGCCGGACAAGTGGGGTTTCTCCGGGTACTCCAGTTTTTCCCCACAACACAAGACCACACCCTCGCGTAACATCGTGCCAACAAGAGTGACTTAATATAACTTCTCATAACATTCTTCGCAATCGTTGTAAAATATATAATGTTTAAACTAATACGTCTTTTATGATTTTGTTAAAAATGTTACAACGTCATTGACTCAATGAACTCTGACATGGACTTTGTGTATTTAAGTTAATGGTGACCGCAGGTCTTAAATCTTAAATCTTAACCCCATTCGGAACTCCTCGGCCATTTTTTTTTCAAAAACAACCTCGGATGTATGCCGGTACATCAGTTGAAGTAGTTCGTATTTTTTAAAATTATATCGTTAATTAAATTTAGTGTTTTAGAGTTGTATTAATTGATCTATGTTTAAATTGATTACCAGTGAAGTGTATCATTGCAAACATAATTATGATTTCCAAGAGTAAAGACATAAAGTTTAACTACTAGATAAAATTACTACGCGATCTACTTGCAGCGGACTTAAACGTACCTCTTTTTGAATATGTAAACCGTCCAAATACATCCTAGGTTGTTTTTGAAAAAAAGACCGAGTAGGAGTTCCGAATGTCTTAACCCGTCCCGATAGTCAAAATGGAGTGTTCAACTGCATGTACGTCATTCTGAGTATGATGTCCGTCCGTAAATATTTTTGTTCGCTCCACAGACTTGCTAATCATTTTAAACAAGACTGATCTTGTAAGATTAAGAATGTATTCATATTTACATACATTTTTTTGCTAGCAAGAACTTAAAAAAACAACATTATAAGTCAATCATCCCAGGTTTTCAAATGTGAGTGATTATGTAGAAACTCTCAAAAATGAAATAAATCAGAAGTGTCTTACAGATAATATTCTTATGCAAATTTCAAAAGGCAATGTGAAACAATTTTTTTTTTCCAGGCCAAAAGATGATAGGTCTACAGTACGGTTATACACAAGGTGCCAGTCAGAAGGGAATGAACTTCGGCAAGACTCGGTCCATCACGGACTGATAGCCGGATAACACAGATATTAGAAACTTTTTTACAATTCCACACGTCTGTGCATAAGCTTGCAACACGCGACACAGATCTCTTTTAAACTTGAAGGGGCACACTATAGGGTAAAACTTAAAGGGGCACAATTAAGGGTAGAACTTAAAGGGGCACAATAAACAATAAATCCCACAAAAAACAGATGATTTGTGTACATACATATTCTGACGCTGTTTAACCGGGTTATTTGTGACCACGTAGATAGTAATTTAAACCCTCACTTATTATATATACAACAAATTGAAGATGAATTTCATTTTGTTCATAAGATGTAGTTTTTTCGATGGCCTCCGAGGAAATTTCCTAAAAGAAGTATTTTCATGTTAAGACCAACATGTTAAGTTAAGTTTACTCAAATTGCAAGCAGTAATAACACAACAGCTATTGCACTTTCTTGGTACAGGCAAATAATAGAAGAAACTTGTTAATCATTGACAGTGTTTTTAATCGTATAAGCATTCTTGATACCATTTTTTGCATCTTTTAAGTATAAACATATAGTGTGTCCCTTTAAGTGCGAGTTATTGAAAAGGCATGAATATTTGTTCTTAGTTTACTTGCATATAGGACAATGTTCACGTACTCACCAAATTCACCTGTAGAATTCCTTCAATGTTATGTTTAACAGAAAAGAAGCATTATGATATAAAAATTCTCGACGTATTTAGATCTGATGAGGTTTTGAAGATATAAATTGTCGTGTGAAAACTCCAAACATTTGTAGAAATAGCAAGATAAATCATGAACGTAATTGTTTTGTTTCAACCATATTATTTTAGAGACTTTTCCGAACGCTGTCAGCAACAAGAACTGACATTGACATTTTCATTGTAAAAAACCCTTGCTTGCTATGAAAAAATGTATACAGCGATGTGCAATGTACCTACATGCTTCGCAAATGTGTTGGTTATGTTAATGTATGCTTGAATGATTGTCGTCCTCAAAGCTGCACTCTCAGAGATTGAACTTTTGACAATTTTATTTTTATTTTTTGTCTTGGAATTAGCCATTTTTGCGTAATTATCTTAAAACCAGTGACACAAGACTGCTGACAAAATATCAGATTGCAGGTTTTGATATTAACGTTTGAAAATTGATATTTATGAAAAATGAGTTTTCGGCATATATTTTTCAAACAAATGAGATCTGTTCTATTGTAAATCATCTTATATAACTTAACTAAAGGCATTTTAACAAAAATCAGCTTATTCCTAAACAAAAACTAAAAAAAAAAATCAAAACTGCCAATCTGTGTGGGTGCAGCATTAATAAACACTTGATTTAGGTTAAAATCTAATCTGTATACAGTTGTCTTAAATCTTGTTAAATCAACGAATTATTGTTACATTTTGAACAAACGTAGAAATCTCAAGCTGTTGAGAATCTCAATTACTTCCGTATTTAATGTGTCTTAATTTGTACAAATTATATAAAGTTATGCTGATAATTCTGAAGATAAGAAAATCACAGCTTGCCATGAAGGACTTTCTGTAAGACTGTCCACTTCAGTCGATATTTTATGAATTATGCACCTGTTTTGTCTTAGATTTATTACTCATTGTCACATTGTCGTACATTTTGTAACCGTTTGTTGATCTTAGGATGTTATTTTATACATGTTAGGTAGGGAATATAATGTACCAAATAAAAGAAGTAATTATTCCGTATCTGTTTGCTTTTTATTATAGAATTACTCAGCGTCGATTGCGTAGCACATTTCGTAAACTGAATTAAAAGAATTAAGCACTCTTACAACAACAGGATATCATCAATGGGCTGATTGTTTATAAATATAAGTTAACAACGTTGTTAACGGAATCGTTGTTAACTTTAAAAGCGTAAAATAGTTAACGATATACTCATATATTTAAATAAAACAATTACAGCTGAAACCGTTGTCTCAAATCTTGTTTGAAATACAACAGATCACAAGTGGAACCTTTAACATTTCCTGGCCCCAATTTCTCCAAACTTCTTAAGTCCCTTATAACAGGATTAACCTAATCTGATTATATTTGGTTTTCAGGTAATTGTGAATATTAACTTCTTTAAGAGTTTTTTACACTTTAGATAGGAATTATCTTAATGATAATCACAATACACCATTTTTCATTTATCAAATTTTAATTTAAGTATGTATTTTGGCTAATTGAAATAAGCTACTTAAGCCTGTTAAGCTTAAGAAGTTTCGAGAAATTGGGGCCAGAGAGCAGAAACGAATTGTAGTTTAACATTGATGACGTTAAACACGTTTTTAACTGTAACAAAGGTTCTCAACAATCGGTCCGACCCACGTCATTTGTCGGTAAAATGAAGGTCGCAACAGTGTTTGCGGTAAAACAGGTTAAATTTGAGAGCGTTGGATAAACGTTTTAGATAATAGTTGTAATTGCCATCCATAAATCAACCGTTTGGATCTTGTGTGACCTATATTGATTCAACTGAAGTGTGGTTAAACATTAGAATTGGTTATACATAAACTCACAAAAAGACTGGACAAAAGTGGTTAATAGTGTTTTAATTTACAGCAAGCTTATACAAACTTTGCAAAAGGAAAATTTCTGTTGATTGCAAGCAGATCAGCACCAGAATAAAACACAATACTACATATCAACTACGAATACAAAAGATTGGAATAAAACCTAATGCTTCTTATCATATACGAATACATTTGAACGGAATAAAACCTAATGCTACAATAGCATATACGGATACAAATGAATGGAATAAAACCTAATGCTACAATAACATATACGAATACAAATGAATGGAATAAAATCTAATGCTACAATAGCATATGCGGATGCAAATGAATGGAATAAAACCTAATGCTACAATAACATATACGAATACAAATGAATGGAATAAAACCTAATACTACAATAACATATAAGAACACAAATGAATGGAATAAAACCTAATGCTACAATAGCATATATGGATACAAATGAATGGAATGAAACATAAAACTACAGACCATATACGAATACAAATGAATGGAATAAACCTTATGCTACATATTATATAAAAAGACAAAATAAAGGGTTAAAACGAAATACATATACAAATGAATGGAATAAAATATAATGCTACAATAGCATATACATAAACATAAACATATACAAATAAATGGAATATATATAATGCAACACTAACATAAACATACAAATAAATGGAAAAAAAAAAACCATAATGCTATAATATAATATACAATTATTAATAATAGTAATAATTCAAAACCACAGTCTAAATTATGATCCACACAGGGGCGCACTCATTACATATATAAAGTTAAACATAGTGTCAGTAACAATCACTTTTGACAACGCATGTCACACATTGTTGTTTTGGCACTTTGCATTCTCCGAGTACCGAGGCTGAAACCCCGATTTTTTTGGTATGTAGAAACAAGCTTTCAAAGAACATTCGGTAATCCCAATGGTTCAATATGGTGCGCATTATTTGGTTATCATACTCTTAAATTTGTTAAAAATATGTTGAACGCTAGATTCCGGTAATTCGGTGCGCAATTGGGAGAAGGGTGTGTTTGTGGGCGTGTGTATTTGTTTGTGATGGGGATAAACTCTCAGTCCTAATTTAAAGAATACCAGCTCTACCAATAAACAGCAATTGATGATACTGTTAACAACATGCAACTCAAAGTAACACACAAGAGCTCGTCATGTACGTTCATTTTTTCCTAGATGGTTCTTTAATATTGCTTGTCAGGTTTGATATATATCCAGTCCCTAACGCTCAAATTCCTGCATTCCATCTCACGGTCAGACATTGGCGTATGTATTGCTTGTATTGGCGTGGTCCAGAGCAACATCGTGGCAGAACTGGAACTGTCCCTGAAACCGAAAAAGTCAGTCTGTAGAACATAAATCATGTTTGAAATATTCTCTATTGACACTGAATATAATATTTATTCTTGCTCTTATTTTGCACAGAATGCGAATACAATTCCAAGAGGTATCCAATGTCAAAAGGAAAACTTGTTTTAAATTCTCGTAAGAGTTATATTAATGATGTTTGTTTGCTAGTTAAACCATTTGAAAAATGACCGTTCGTTGATAAAGAGTACTGATCTTAATACCAAGGAGATAATGGCCCTTTAAAGGTTTGCGGCATACCGTTTGATGGAAATGGCTATTTCTGCTTTTTATGAAAATACCACAGGTGCTATTATTTATCTCATTCTTTAAGTGTTTAATTAGTATACGATTGCCAAACTTTCAGAATGTGTTGCATATAGCCTTAAATTGAACTATAGGAGTTTGTTTAATGATGTAGTTTACATACGAAAGTTGGTATGAGTTGTTGCCTGCGTGTCCGTAGGTGTCGTATCACGAGAGGGACAGACACGGCTCCTGTACTGGTCAGTGTGTCCAGTATGGTCAACAACACCGCCACAAGGCCGCTCCGCTCGTATCCCGTACTGTCAGAATCATAACATCACAAATTTTAGCGCTCGATCTTTGAATATGTTCACTTCATGGTAATATTGTAATATAACTTAAACATGATTACTGAAGAAAATGTCTTCGAAATATATAAATGAAAATAAAACAAATTTAACATTCACAAAAATCGCCTTATTGGCGTATTATCTCCATTTACTTCTTTCGGAACTCCTCGGCCATTTTTATCGAAAGCAACCTCGGATGTATATGGACGGTTTACAATGTCAGAAATCTGTACACTTTAACTACGCTGCAAGTAGATCGCATAGAATTTTCAATTTAGCAGTTAAACTTAATGACTTAACTCTTGGGAATCTTGATTATGTTTTCAATAATTCGCTTCACTGGCTATCAATTTAAACTTAGATATACAAATACAAGCTTAAATACTACATTTTATTTATAACATAATTCAAAATTGTACGAACTACTTCTACTGATGTACCGGCATACTAATACATCCGAGGTCGTTTTCGTAAAAAAATGGCCGAAGAGTTCCGAATGCCATTCACTTAACGAAAGGGTATACGCACAGACAGGTTATTAGGACAGGACTGTTTAGATTCGCCTTTCGACGTGTCTCCACCTCCTGTAGTAGCTGCACAAATGTCTTCTGATCCGATGGAACCACCTGTTGCCTCGTCCATTTCTTGTACACCAGCTGGCAGAACTCTTTCTTACCCTTAAATTCATACCAAGACAATTATGGTTTTATACTATGTTGCTAACACGTGCTCAATAACTAAGACTTGTATGGCATAAACATTGTGATAAGAAACATGTATATACAATTTGAACATTTATTCCAATCTTTTTGAAAAATAATAATTGTGCTTAAACCGACACTGATTCTCGCAATTTCGGGGCAAAATGGTGAA
This sequence comes from Mya arenaria, assembly GCF_026914265.1. Classification (NCBI taxonomy): domain Eukaryota; kingdom Metazoa; phylum Mollusca; class Bivalvia; order Myida; family Myidae; genus Mya; species Mya arenaria. Next base: position 48,470,930 of record NC_069124.1, on the reverse strand, counting down.
GCCAAAAGGTGACAATTAGCTACTTTGTCGCCTTCATGCATGTTCGTCTTGTCGGGACTGTATGGAGAAAAGGCGAATTATTTTCGACTGATCAATATGCAGGTATACAATTGATGCGTTTTCGGCCTGCCAACGCAAAATAATAGAATATCCTCGGGTTTACAAAATGCACTGTCCCCGCAACGAAGTAAATATTATAATATCATGTCGTCAAATTTTCTTCATCGAGGTTTAAGCGCCGAAACCCGTAACGCAAGATGAAGACACACACCAGCAGATGCCTGACGCACAAATGTAAACGCTTTATGTAAACTCATTGTTTTTTATGTGGGCCAATGGCAATCGAATATTTTTCAAATTTTCTGTTCATTAATTTTAGGTGGATTGACTTTGACGTATGCACCATAAATAGTTTCATGGATTATACTTCTGAATGTCTTTTTTTCCACCAAGCCTTACTTGTAAAACAATCGTCAGTAGGAAAAGGTAGCATATACTTGGTGATTGCATTATAGTATGTAAATGACAATCGAGAATGTTCCAAATTTCTGTTCATTAATTTTATGTAGATCGATTATGACGAATGCAACAAAAATACCAAATAAGTTAACAGTCCAATTTTGACTGTAAACATACAACAGAGCTGGCTACCTCAAAGCCCGTTCAATCATTTGTAGATCGCCCGAATATACTTATAGTAATACCTTTCATATGCGTAATGAATGACAACGTCGAAACCAAATAGATATCAAAGACACCTACACTTATATCCACTCATTAGCCTATTATCATTTATTTTGTTAAATCAACTGTTACCCCAGTTTTGTTTGCCAGAGAGTATTTTCTGTGTATGATGCTGTCCGATGTTTTCTCCTTCTCAAGACGAACTGTGAAAGGTCCGATTGTGCTTGAGCCGCTGGTTGGAAGTCTACCCACCTTTAACATACATTCAAATCACAATTTAAATAAAGACTATTTAAGGGGTGGTGATACTATTGAATCGTATGTAAATATATTCTTGAAGAGTAGCGCAAAATACAAAATACAACAAAGGCTGGCAATGGGAGATGCCACATTGTTATCATTTTAACTGAGGGCCTAAGCCGTATTCTGTTTTCCGATCATATGGAAAAGACAGTTGCAACCGTTCCGTACTACACTATCGTATTGACTTGAATTAATCACACTCGTGTATTTAAAAGGAAGAGGGTAGCACATTTGCTATCCAGAGAAGCTACACCAACCAGTTCTCTTCCTTCGTCTGGGAATGAGACCACGATGCGGATGTCATGGTCGTGTATTAGGCGACAAAAGTCCACTAGCGTGTACTCTAGGGGTGTCTGGCTCACCACGAAGGCGTAGCGGTCACTCAGCGTCTGCAACACACTAGATACTTGTCTGTGTGGTCAATTATGGCTATACTGCATGAGTCGAAAAGCGAGTGCCTAGTGTTCGATCTTTGGATGTCACAAGCACCATATTAGATGTACCGACATCGAGCTTGGTATACAAATCTTAGCATTTCCTTAAATATTTTTTATATAACTTAAAAAATCTAAATCAAATATACTTAATTATAAGCAACAAATTGTAACATTTTCCGGAATTTTCCGGATTTGTATCATTTACCGGAATGTAAACAGCATTGATGTAGTCGTTGCGACCGCTTACTGGCGTGCGAAGGAAAGGTCGGTACATATTTTCTGAAATTAAAGGAACACTTTCTGGACAAACAGAACGGCTGTAACTAGAAAACTATTCCACACGCACACGCGCGCACACGCACGCACGCACGCACGCACGCACGCACATACGCAAGCGTGATAAAACTGTCCTTAGTAAATGGACACATAATAAAAATACTTCAGCAATTTACATACGGGCAAGTACGGACTGCGATCTGTTTTTGCCGACGTTCTCCGGCAGCTTTGCGAAACGAAAAGCGTCAATCTCTTGACCATCCGAGTCCAGGCGAACTTTGGACAACACCATCGTCTGGTATGCCTTCTCATTCTGAAATACGGAGTATTGCCACAGGACAAAGGTATAGGCTACACAGGCTTAACAATTGTTTTGGAACCAGAGTACAAATTTTGAACAGCGCAACATGCGTTGTTGTAAATTGCTGAAGCTTGTGAAAGCTGCACTCGTATAAAAACACAATTTCATGTTGGTTTTTTGTTTCTTTTCATTTTACATTCACCTGTTGTTTCTGTTTGTTGGTCTTGGTCATTATGCTCTTTGTTTTACCAACAATGTTAAAGAAGATAAGCTTTCATTAAACCGTGTACATGAATGTCTGCATATACGTACCTCATACTCTAGAAGAATGTTTGTCTTGTTGAGGACGGGGTCAACCTGGAGAAGGCGTTGGTGTTCTTTGGGAAACTCGTCCACCGGAACTGGCCAAGAAGACAGCACCAGAGCCTCGTACATAACCTCGTGTAGGAATTTGTACTGACTCTGGAAAAAGAAAAACCTTCAATTGTACAATGATAATTTGTGTCGTACCTTTACACATATTTATTTTATTTGTGGGAAAAATAAATTGAGCGGATACACAAAATACCGTCAAAGTGTTTTATGTATTCAGTAAATTGTAAGTCTAAATTTATTTGAAACATAATTTATTAACAATTTATTTTTTAATGTAGCTCATTTTTAATAAAAGGGATAATATATATAAGTTTTCTGTTGTTCTAGAAACAAAGCAAGATAGTAGGTTCGACATACGAGCGTTTGGACCATATTAACGCGCTGGTCCCTGAGAGTGTTCACACACTGGACTACGTCAATGACGCCAGTCTGGTTGCCCTGGCTGTGCAGAATATCCATCGCAATAAACGTCCCCGTTCGTCCAACACCAGCGCTGAAGGGTACAAACAAACGCTTATCTACAGAAGACTACATGGTCGCTATTTCCTGTGATGTGTTCTTAGTATACGAAATGTCAAAACCCTGAATTATTGAAGCTGAGATGACCGACAAGGTAAACGATAAAATAGATAATGTTATTAGAGGGAAAATGGTTGAAATATTTTTAAAACACTATAAGTATTCTGCACTGGTCAATGCAAAATAAGGTCACGAGTTGCAACAAATTTCATGTTGGTTAAATTCATGGGGGTAAATCCATAAATTCACCCACCTGCAATGCACAAGCCATGGCCCGGCACATCGGGGATCGTACGCGCGGACGGTGTACCAGAACACAAGCAGGCTGGCGGGGCTGTCCGGCACATCCTTGTCCGGCCACGCCGTGTAGTGGAACTGACGGACACTTCGTGCAACGTCCCGATTTGTCTGTCACAATGATCACAATCACAATCTCAATTTAAAGTCTAAATGTCATCGGCTTGTATGATCAAATCCCAAAATCAAAAGGTATCTTTCAATCATCTTTGAAAGCATTTCATTTAGATGGCAAAAAGGAAAGCAATATTTATTTCGGAAAAAAAATATATTCGAAAGGACAATACACCCGACATAAAGAAGTATATATGTGCTCGATGTACAAGTTACATTTTATTTTGAGTATAAACGATTGGTTGAAAAACGTACGGATACATATACTTGTGTGCTACGTTTTATGCACTACGTCATCCAGCTATTGTACATTGCAGATGGTCAGAATGGCTTGTAGGATATCACATGGAAAGTAATTTACGCGAGTATCAGCTTGCATGTAGGTACAAGCTTAAAGTATAATTACGCAAAACGCTTTTACACTCAGTTGCATTTTAAAATGCCCGTGTAGCAACAAATACAAGTTACAGTGTGTTTCGAAATCTCTCGACAGTTTCCGACCGGATTCCGTATTTATAAATATATTAAAAGAGCTATCACAGTCACTTGGCAAATGCCCCTGACTGATAGCGTTTATAAGATCACAAGATATAATTGTGAAACCCAAGGCAGCACATTAATCAATTGGCATTAAATGCTTGTGGAGTGTGGAGTCATTTATGTTCATGACCAACCTCTTCACCAATTGTGAGGACCGTACTCCATGCGTTATATATATACTGATCGGAAAAGGCTTATGTCTTCAAAGTCAATGTGGCCCTGCAATTTGACCCGCATTTTTAAAATCAGTAGGGTCTCCTGCTAGTCATTATCAACACCCCTGCTCGGTTTCGGTTGTTGTTGTTGTTGAGTTTATAAAGGTCTGCCCGCGCCCTATAATGGCTGCATTATGGCTTGACCCCGTCACATCCCCAAGTGTGACTTAAACAGAATTTTGAAGCCAAAAGGGGAGCTTTACCCCCATCGGTTGATGGGATATTCGTCAAAGGAGTAATTTTTTAAACAAAAAGGCCGCGAAACCTGCGATGAATGACATCTAGGGAGGTCCCACAGCTCTGAATATTGAAATGGTTTCATTTCTCCAGTCTTGTATCTTAAAAAACATTTACGTGTAAGAATGGTATTTTTTTTGAAGGATGGGCAAGACTCACGGTCAGTTCATTGACAAGAAAGTGTTGTGAGAACAGGACTTTTTGCCCACTATATGTATTAATATTTCTAATATATATATGAACTGACCACTATGTTGTCGATGCCCGACTATTGCCTCACTATTTACTTATTGGAAATTCTTCAAGACCAGAGAGTGCGTTGACATTACTTTGCCTACATGTTTTTTAAATGTACATGTACATATATAGAGAGGGTTATTATGGTTGTTTTTAAAAATAATAATGATTAATAATATAGGTTTTTTTTTTTTTTTTTTTTTTTTTTTTGCCTGCGCCCGATTTTTTCCATTTTAATATGTATGTGCGGGATAAAAAAAATACATAGTATACTTTCTATATACAGGTATGTAGCCCCTGGTCCAGTGCCTTCTCTTTTTTTATCAATAGGTCGTAACCATGTATATTTTCAAAATTTCAATATATTTAAGTGAATGAATGAATTAGGGCTAGGATCAAAAACTGTTTTTCCTAACAATAAACCTGGACCAGAAGCGTTATATTACAACACCATCACCATAGCATGTAAAATCATCATGGACTTCTAATAGCATTATGGATGTAACGGTTTAAATCGGTAGAATTGTTAACTCAAAATGTCTTTATACAGTTTATACCGATATTGGTTTTCTTTCTTGACAACTTCGCCCGAAAAATAATTTGGTTTCGTTTTAGGTTATGGTGACTTGCATTTAATAATTTATGGTTAAATCGATGTATATCATCATACTCCTTAATACCTCATCCTTTCATGTGAAAACGAAAGAAGAAAAGAAAAGAAATGTTTTGTCACCATAATGTAGATTGAAAATCAGTAATTTATAGCTACTAAAAGTAGTAGAGATCCAATTTATACGCGTTCATCTCATAACTCCAGGAATGAAATGTTTGTTTACCGGACTTGATAATAATGGATAGTCGATTTGGTATTCATCGTTCCAAATAACCTGCTTAAATCCATGAATTCCATTCGTATGTTTCGGTAATTCCAAAAGGTAAAAAATGTAAAACAATAAATATTCTATATACATTTGGCTGTTAGCTTAGTATTTCGTTCATCGTGTGAATCACTATCGTGTGTGTCGCTTAAGGTGCCGGTTATCGTTTCGTTCCCTCTATGCTCATTCTTGTTCAATATAATATAATGTGTTTGTAGTTGTCAGGTAAACCTGCCATATTTGTTGTTTGTAATGAACGTATCTCTAAGCAAGGCGCCGGAGGGGATCGTGATGCCCCTCACTAAGATAAAGTTTTACTTATAGGGAATTATTTTCTAAGCTTCATTAGGATGTTTGAGCAGTCATTGTATTACCACCCTTTTGAAAAGGGCCCCAACAACAGGTACACGGCGTATACAATGAACGTGCTTTATATTTTACTTAGAAAAAAAAGAAATTATTTATGCTTTCTGTTTCTTTTGGATGATAAAGCAGTCGTTGTATTACCACCCTTTTAAAAAAGGGCCCCAACAACAGGTACACGGCGTATACAATGAACGTGCTTTTTATTTTATTTTGTTTTATTTCTCAAGTTATTATTAATGTATGTTTTTTGCTTCCTTGGGATGTTAAAGCAGTCATTGTATTACCACCCTTTTGATAAGGGCCCCAACAACAGGTACACGGCGTATACAATGAACGTGCTTTTTATTTTATTTTGTTTTATTTCTCAAGTTATTATTAATGTATGTTTTTTGCTTCCTTGGGATGTTAAAGCAGTCATTGTATTACCACCCTTTTGATAAGGGCCCCAACAACAGGTACACGGCGTATACATTGAACGTGCTTTTTATTTTATTTTGTTTTATTTCTCAAGTTATTATTAATATATGTTTTTTTGCTTTCTTGGGATGTTAAAGCAGTCGTTGTATTACCACCCTTTTAAAAAAGGGCCCCAACAACAGGTACACGGCGTATACAATGAACGTGCTTTTTATTTTATTTTGTTTTATTTCTCAAGTTATTATTAATGTATGTTTTTTGCTTCCTTGGGATGTTAAAGCAGTCATTGTATTACCACCCTTTTGATAAGGGCCCCAACAACAGGTACACGGCGTATACAATGAACGTGCTTTTTATTTTATTTTGTTTTATTTCTCAAGTTATTATTAATGTATGTTTTTTGCTTCCTTGGGATGTTAAAGCAGTCATTGTATTACCACCCTTTTGATAAGGGCCCCAACAACAGGTACACGGCGTATACAATGAACATGCTTTTTTATTTTTTGAAGATTATTATTTATGCTTTGTGCTTATTATTGATGTTAAAACAGTCATTGTATTACCACCCTTTTCAAAAAGGGTCCCAACAACAGGTACACGGCGTATACAATGAACATGTTTTGCATATGTTGTTTAATAAGTGCTGTGCTATTTAGACCCTATTTCTTATAGAACCTTTTGTTTTGTGTGGTATTAAATTTTGTTTAGGTAGTTTATTCCCGACAGGTATGCAAACACTGCTTCCCTTACCTTCTCTGTTATATCAGGTTCGGGAAACAGCAGATGATACCTGTCGATGACTGACATATTTAGTTTCAGAAGTTCTATTTTCAGGCTTTCTTCGGTTTCGGTTCCTCAGGACCAAGCATAAATACTCTAGTTATCATTCAGGCAAGCGTTTGTGCTCAAGGCTACCACGACCGTGACCGACTGACCAAACAATCAATAGGGGTCATCTTAAGGTCATGGCCAACGTCCATAATAAGCTCGAGAACCTTAGGCCCGAGCATTCTCTAGTAATTAATTCGACACATCTGGTCTACCTACGGACGGATTGACCGATATGTACAAAGCAATATACCCACCGATTCTTCGAAGACAGGTATAAAGTCATATCTAAAATAAACCAAAATCAACCCACCCACCTTCTTGAACACTTTTAGATCCCTGACGACGAAGTCGCTTTTCTCCTGCTCTGCCGTAAGCACCACCACAAACATACCGATCTCCTTCTCCACATTTACCTCCCCCCAATACTGCAGGCATTTGATCTGAAAAAGGTTATATCACGTATACTGTTACCGTAAGCAATCTTTATGGATGAAATAAATTGAATGTACGCAATTGATTTACCAATATGCTTCTTCATCGTTTCTTCTCTACGATGTGATTCATCGCAACAGTCAAAGACCCTTACCATAGCAAAATTATACCGTGCGGGCATACCATTCTTTAGAAGCTTTATTACAAGAGACACAATATACTCCAATACGAGATGTGTCGATATGCATGCTTATCCTGCTAAAACTCCGGGGCATGATTCCGCGACAAAAATATATTCTTAAAGCACAGAGAATGTTTGACACATTACTGGCTAAAACTAAGACACTTTCAGAAAGTAGTGTGTTGATTAATGCTTTGCTATAGCTAAGCGCGAGTTGACACAATTTGAATGGTTTCTAAATTTCTACATGCTCGTTGACACTTACTTTTCCCAGCTCGACGAGGTTTGTCACCATAACGACCGTGATGACGTCTTTTTCCCAGATCATCCGAATAAAGTCTTCGATCATAGCGTCCATAGGACCTGCACGGATAGAGTGTCGAAATTCTTCGAATTATAATTAATCAGTGAAACCAAAACAGGAAAATGAATTGATATTAATTAGTCATATACAATCATCTAATCTTACATATTTGTTTTATATTTCCGACTATCGTCAAAGAAACAACGGGGGCATGTATAATTATTTTAAGATTTATTAAGTTTTCTTTTTTACATTCAGATATGTTTTCAAAGCGATTTATGGAAAAGTACAATTATTTGAACATAAAAAATGTTGCCGGTAGTATACTTAACTTATTTATAAAATAAACAGAATAGTGATGATATCTGTTTACAAATACCTTGTGAAGCAATGTACTCTGGCCTTCCGGAATATCCCTTTAAAAAAGTTCATTCCAATGTTAATTAAAATTAAAAAATATTTTGCAGAGCCATTTAAGAAAATAAATATATTCATCTGAATGGAACAAGTGCGGATACAGGCCGTACTTAACCTGAATGAAACAAGAATCAATATAGTCAATATTGTACACTTATGAAACAAGTATCGATGTAGTCTGTACTGTATCGATCTGAGGCAAGTATCGATGCAGTCAGTACTGTATCGGAATGAGGCAAGAATCGATGCAGTCCGAGCTATATCGAAATGAGGAAAGTATCGATGCAGTCAGTACTGTATCGATATGAGGCAAGAATCGATGCAGTCCGTGCTGTATCGGAATAAGGCAAGTATCGACGAAGTTCGTGCTGTATCAGAATGAGGCAAGTATCGATGCAGTCAGTACTGTATCGGAATGAGGCAAGTATCGACGAAGTTCGTGCTGTATCGGAATGAGGCAAGTATCGATGCAGTCCGTGCTGTATCGGAATGAGGCAAGTATTGATGCAGTCTGTACTGTATCGGAATGAGGCAAGTATCGACGAAGTTTGTGCTGTATCGGAATGAGGCACGTATCGATGCAGTCAGGACAGTATCGGAATGAGGCAAGTATCGACGAAGTTCGTGCTGTATCTGAATGAGGTGAGTATCGATGCAGTTCGTGCTGTATCGGAATGAGGCAAGTATCGATGCAGTCCGTGTTGTATCGGAATGAGGCAAGTATCGATGCAGTTAGTACTGTATCGGAATGAGGCAAGTATCGACGAAGTTCGTGCTATATCGGAATGAGGCAGTTATCGACGCAGTCCGTGCTATATCGGAATGAGGCAAGTATCGATGCAGTCAGTACTGTATCGGAATGAGGCAAGTATCGACGAAGTTCGTGCTATATCGGAATGAGGCAGTTATCGACGCAGTCCGTGCTATATCGGAATGAGGCAAGTATCGATGCACTCAGTACTGTATCGGAATGAGGCAAGTATCGATGTAGTCTGTACTGTATCGATATGAGGCAAGAATCAATGCCGTCCGAATTATACCGGAATGAGGCAATTATCGACGCAGTCCGTGCTATATCGGAATGAGGCAAGTATCGATGCAGTTCGAATTGAACCGGAATGAGGCAATTATCGACGCAATCCGTGCTATATCGGAATGAGGCTAGTATCGATGCAGTCAGTACTGTATCAGAATGAGGCAAGTATCGACGAAGTTCGTGCTGTATCGGAATGAGGCAAGTATCGACGAAGTTCGTGCTGTATCGAAAGGAGGGAAGTATCGACGCAGTCCGTGCTGTATCGGGATGAGGCAAGTATCGATGCAGTCAGTACTGTATCGGAATGAGGCAAGTATCGGTGCAATCAGTACTGTATCGAAACGAGACATGTATCAATGCAGTCTGTATTGTACAGGAATGAGGCAAGTATCGATTTTGTTCATATTGTACCTCCATGGAACACAAACATCGATATAGTCTGTACTGTATTTGAATTAAGTCTATACTGTACCTGAATATAACAAGCGTTGATATAGTCCGTTCCTCCTTGCTGTTTCTTCAGATGTACCCTTGAGTGATCGTCTGAAATATCGCAATTGGAATAATGTTTTTATTGTTTACCATGCTGTACCTAAAAAAGGACGAAACGTTTGACCACAGAAATTAACTTTATAATAGCAACGTTTTGGGTTTCACAATTGAAAATAACTCACATGCATACAGGTTCTTGTATCTACTCTTGCCAGCATTCGCCGGGTCTCTCGCAGCGGTTGCTGGGTGAATCATGCCGGTTGGAATTGCCTTCAAATGTAACATTTTTGCTTTCAAATAAAAGGCAAGTTTTAAGAAAAAACTCAATTTAATAGGAAGGAGTTACCATCAAAATGCCAATGACTTTAATGGCTTCCTCTTATTAATTAGTTTTACTCTGCTTTATTAACTTCATGGTTTATTACAAATGATCAGGCTCTCCTTACATGCGGTACTTTTTACCATAAATATTGAGTTTTTGTTAAAAATTCAACATATTTTTTAACGATAGTGAAGCTTAAATCTACATAACGTAACGGAAAGGTCACCGCGTATTCATTTCTGAAATATGTTTGGTCAGCAGACTTGGTGACTATATAGCTTAGAAGGTGAGACAAGGTCACGGGTTTCCGGGGTCCCTCTTCATCCATCATGTTTCCGTACGTGGGTTCCTGTACAACGCTAGGGTCTTCCGTAGGTGCCACGGGAAGGCTCTTATCTTAGGTGAGATATGGTCAAAATTTAGCTGACAGGCTTTTACAAAATAAAAACATAGCATCTTTTATTTATTTGTAATAATATGCTTTCAGATACCCAGTTGATTTAATACATTCACCAAATACCTTGCAAACAAAACATTACCCTGTTTCTTCATTGACTCTTCAACACCATCAGTTGACTTTTTAGGGGCCTTACTTGTTCCAAGATGTTGTATTTCTGCAGACTTCTGTGTTCTGTTAAGTATGTTCTGCGTTAAAACTGAACTTAAAACATAAATTTCATTCATTTAAGACTAAATTATATGGAATCGACAGTTACCAATTCCTGGTAGATTTAAATCTAAAAGTAAAAGACATCTTTCCCAAATTAGTTGCAACTTACATATTTGCTGGAAGGTTCTTCTGGCTTTTAGCGGCTTTCCGTTTTCTCATAACCAGCACAACGACTACCGCAGCAATGATAGTGAGGACCAATACCCCACCACCTACACCTAAAGCCACTGTATAAGGCTCCGAGGGCGCTGACAAAATATTATTTTACAACACATAAAAACAAACAAACACCTTATAATGCAATTGAATGATATACTCGAACATGATATAATGAAGCAGAAAAGCAAACGAAAGCAATTCAACGTTCCAAATCGCTTGAAACAGTTATGCATACGTTACAGAGAAGCGTGGATTAAACGTTGTAATTATAGCTGCTACACATTTTTAGAATTATGAATATATGAACGAAGTCTAAATGAGTTTCTTAATGCAATGCCTTCGCCTTGTTCTAGATATGACAAAAAGTATATTATCAACAATAGTAGAATTCAAGCCTCAACACACCCAGTCTGATATATCATTTGCTATACATTTTATGTCATAATATTTTTATTAATAAGTAAAATACATCACGGTTACTACCTTTCAGTTTCTGTGTGCATCCTTCTCCAGAAAACCCCATCTTGCAGCCTAGTGGACAGGTCCCATTCCCTGGGTGACACACTTTGTCTTCGGCGCACATTCCACACCGCTCCTGGCAGTCGACACCGTGACTACCAGCCTCGCATTCTGTATAAACGAGTAATAAACATGTATCAATGTACTTATTTGAAATCGCATATCTTTTGAGACAGTTTTACTTTTTTGTTTTGTTTGTGCGCTATAGCATTTGCTATTAGCCTTAATTGAAAGCGTTGTTAAATCGTACGTATTGTTTGGGTTTTTATCATTTGCTTTTAACCTTAGACACTGAATCTTTGTTACTAAACGTATTGTTTGTTTTCAATTTCATTTGCTGTTAGTCTAATACACGGAATGCTTTGTTACAGAGCGTATTGTTTTTGATCTATAGTATGTGATGTAACCCGTATGCACAAAATGCATTGTTACCGAACACATTGTTTATGTTCTACATCACTTTCTGTTGGTCTTAAACACATACAGCTTTGTTACAGAACGTATTTTCTGTGTTCTTAATCATTTGTTTTATAACAGAATTCTTCGTTACATAGGACAGATTCAAACGGTAGAAGAAACCACGTGACATTGTACAAGGCATGCACTTAATTGCATAAGCATAACGACTATCTTGAACACTAAATTGCATGACAACTGTCATGAATTATTTATTGAAAAATACGCAAACGCCTGCGTATCCGTTTCATTTTAGGTAAAACCGCTATTTACGAAAGTGATATAAACTTTTAGACCTCCCCCCCCCCACGTAAATTACAAATTAAACCAACCGGTTTTGCATCGTTCATCATTTTTGTAGCCTGGTAAGCATGCATTACAATGACCATCCGTTTTATTACACGTAGCACCTGCACAGTATCCACACGTTTCCTGACAATTCTGACCATACCATAAGTCTGGACAACCTGAAGAGTTAAGTACAATATCAATATGATCCAAATGACACTGTGAGCGTCTTATCAACAATAGTTAATCGTATCGTATTTAACGATCGTAAACACAAGTTACGAAACTTGCGATTTTAAGTTGCGACTGTCTTATCAAGCGCATCGTAAATTCGATAGTAGATCGTAACCTACGATGTCGTAAACAGAATAGTACGCATGCGGACTTGTTTTGATCTTCAAAAAGGAGGTTTTACAGCAAAATCGTTATCGTCTGTAAACAATCCAAATGGCGACATCAAGAAAAAGGTCACAGAATTGGACTGAATTAGAGCGAAATGCTTTAATCGACATGATTATGTCCGCGAAGACTACCCAGTCTGTATCATGGAAGGAAGCGGCTGAAATGTAAGTCCTTTTCATGTAAAGTAAATTCAAAGTGATAGGTAAACTTAATATGTGATGTTCGAGGACAAATAGTGGAAATGTCAACTGAAGTCTCGATGATATTTCTATCACATTTAAAATTAAATGAGAGTAATTGATATATACATTGCCATATACAAAAACATGCGAATAGCAAGGACTTTGACTTTTGGTCCAGCCAACCCGGCTAAAAACAGAGGGACAAACAGATGGTAAAATTCCCCCCAAATGCTCCTGCACCCCAGGGACACTAGGTAAGGCCCATTCCCCGCTATATTTAAAGCGAATACAAACTACCGCATTCACCCGGCACTGCGGGGCCACCTGAAAGGTAAAACCACGGTTCATTTCCCTGATGTATACCCCAGACCTGGGGGGGGGGGCGTGGTTACAATTGACTGGTGCATTACTTTAATTGAAAACAGTTATCATTTTCCTTTCAGTTATGACATAGTTTTATGTTCCATCTGTAGTACATGCATAACCATGAGAAATCATGTTCATAGTAAAACATGTTTTTTCGTGGAAAAGCTTTTAGATCTACTCCACAGAATTTCCACTTTCAACATAGTATTTTGTTCAATAACGCCACTTTTTCCTGTGTTTGCCTCCATCTTGGTGTCATGATATGTCCATAAGATAAATGCATAGGCGTTTATCAATATCCATCAAACACATACACTTAATAATTAAAACAGTGTTTAATATTAAACTTTCATGTTTCAACTCTTGATCTGAAGACAGTGAACTGTGACATATTAACTCAAACGTATGTTACTGTAGTAAAGTTTTAGTACGATGACAAGAAATATTTTAATTCCTTCTTGAATAAGCACATCATTTCAGGTATAAACATATTTAATGTTAAACCGCCCAACTTTAAACTAGTTGAACTTGTGATGTTTACTTTCTTTTCACTGACAAGTTAGGTCAAGGTCACTGGATGGTACAGTAAAAAGATAAAAAGGTTACATTATACTTTTACATAATAATATAACGGAGAGATACCACTATATACAGTTTGAAGACCCGTTTCTTAAAAAACAAACATTTTTTAAATTATAATATACCTTCGTCATTGATGACACTGACATAGTTCTATTCGTGGAAGGCTCCAAATCAGCGTGCTGTGCTGCCTCCAGCCGTAAAATGGCGTCTTTCGTCAACCTGTAACGCCCAACGCATTCCCAATCGGGCACATCGGCGATAGCGACCACCCTTTCCTTAAAAACTCGCGGTCGTCGGGCATTTTGTCTCCTCGCAACGAACAGGGCGGCCATTTTTAATATACTTACGACAAGGCTAACCCAATCGTAAAGTTACCATCGCAAGTTACGAAATCGTAACGTTACTATTACTTACGATTCTTAGTAAGACGCTCGGAAAATCGTAACATGGTGTTACGATGCGTTTACGATTACGATTTACGCTACGACCGTTGATAAGACGCTCCCACTATTCGGAGATAATCCAGTAAGGTAACAAATGTCTATATAGCTAGAATAGTCCAACTATACAAAACAGCACAAGGCTCTTTAACAGCATGACTCGTGTTGTTCAACGGTATACTCATCGACTTTTGCAACTTATTTATGATTGATTAATACAAACATAATTATGATACAGCCTTGTTTCCTTTTGAAATCTGGAGTGGTCATAGACGTTAAGTTTTTTATTGTATTTAAAAAACGTACTTGTCCTTAAAATCATTGAACATTTTTATTTGTTTGTTCAATGTTTTTCTTTTAACAATATATTGTGATACCGCCTTAAAATATAACATTTATATCTGGAATGAAAATTGAGTTAGTATATGGTGTTTTATTTACTAAATGAAAATCAAAATAACGTTTCCTTACTGTCATTACACTTTGGTCTTCGCCAACCCGGCTCGCAAGAAGCACAGAAGCCATTTGTTTTGTTACAGGTCTTTGGATCTTCACAATTTTTGCTACATGTTCCGGAGCAATTGTTACCATATTTACCGGCATCACATTCTAGAAATGATGTGGAGGCATAAAATTTTTGGTTTCCGAATTAATTTGATAAAGGCTTCACCACTACGCGCACCTTTTAAGAACTGCATAGGTTGCGTTGTTTAGCCTCAACCACCATTTACGTTTAACAAAACGTCTACGCACATAACGCCTAATATGATACTAATAATTAAGAAAATATTTTTAAAAAATGCTGACAAATAAAAGTATTTACTTACCTTCCATGCAGTCCGATGTTATTTTATATCCAGGTTTACATCCACTTAGGCACTGGCCAGTGGTCTTGTTACAGTTTTCGGAATGGCAACCTCCACACGTTTGACTGCAGTTTTTCCCCCATGTTCCCAGCTCACATTCTAGCCATACAATTTAAATAATTATACGAATGCCATTGCCGAGGTTCAGTTGGATTACTCGACCAACTGTTCCTGTCCGTTTCGTTATTGCGAGTATGTGTACTAAGTTTCACGGTGTACAGGCTATGTCAAATATCAACGGTTTTCACGCTGCTGCGGACGACTAGGGCACCAAGACTATGGCAATACATAGACCTCACATCAGAACAGACACGCTTAAAATTCTAGAAAGATGCCTGTTTGCTTCCATACTTACTTGTAAGCAACCTCATATTGTCACCGTTGTTTTATTCTTGACAAAGCTGATGTATTAGCACGCATACTGGGCAAATGATTAAAATAGCAGAAAATATATGTATGAACACTACCATTAATACACATTGGCAGCTGGTATCCCTTTTGACATGAGCAATTGCCGTCCACATGGTCACATGTACGTTCACAATGCTCACTACAGTTTTGGGAGCAATTCAAACCAAATGTACCGTTGGGACACGCTGAAACGAAACATACATTTATTTGAATTCATTATATGCACACAAATAACACGTCATATTGTTTATAGATTGAGTAATGCTAGTCAATGGTCTAACCCAAACCGTAATATGTTCTAGTGAATTAACACGTTAGTAATGTTATTAAGTTGTATGCAATCTGTTAAGTACTGATTTAGGAATGGATACACAGTGTTTTAAAGCACAAATGCACAAAGTAAAGTACCATCATAACATAGTGGCGTATGTTGATATCCAGGTTTGCAGCCTGTCAAACAGTTGCCCGATACCCTGTCACAGGTCCCATTTAAACAGTATCCACAACCATGTATGCAGCGTGAACCGTAGTAACCGCCTGGACACTCTGAAATACAGAAAGCATTTAATGAAACAACTACTTTATTATACTTGTACTTACTACTACTACTACTACTACTACTACTACTACTACTACTACTACAACTACTACTACTACTACTACTAGTAGTAGTAGTAGTAATAGCTGTAGTAGTAGTAGTAGTAGTAGTAATACTACTACTACAGCTATTACTACTACTACTACTACTACTAGTAGTAGTAGTAGTAGTAGTAGTAGTAGTAGTAGTAGTAGTAGAAGTAGTAGTAGTAGTAGTAGTAGCTGTAGTAGTAGAAGCTGCAGTAGTGGTAGTAGTAGTAGTAGTAGTAGTAGTTGTAGTAGTAGTAGTAGTAGTAGTAGTAGTAGTAGTAGTAGTAGTAGTAGTAATAGATGTAGTAGTAGTAGTAGTAGTAGTAGTAGTAGTAGTAGTAGTAGTAGTAGTAGTAGTAGTAGTAGTAGTAGAAGTTGTAGTAGCAGTAGTAGCAGTAGTAGTAGTAATAGTAGTAGTAGTAGTAGAAGTAGTAGTAGTAATAGAAGTTGTAGTAGTAGTAGTAGTAGTAGTAGTAGTAGTAGTAGTAGTAGTAGTAGTAGTAGTAGTAGTAGTAGTAGTAGTAGTAGTAGTAGTAGTAGTAGATTATGTTGATGATAACATATTTGAATCACTATAGGTAATGTCGGGGATTGTGAAAGTTATGGTACGTATCACTGCATGAAATATGCCGCATCGCGCGGTTTTAGGCCCTCAGAAATATATTTGCTTTTGTTAAATTTTTCGGCGTTGTAGTTATATAATAATTAACAGCATCCGGATTAAGTAGTGAAAATGGTTTTTCCAATTAGAAAATCAGTCCAACATTTTTTGTTGGAAAATTCTCCCATATTTTCAAAAAAGAAATTAGTGATAAATAACAATCATTATCATTAATGGTTAAAATGTTTTCTAGAAAAAGTGCGTTTATAGTACTTTTTATCATTTTTTTGTAAAAAACAATCCCGTTGACCAATTTTTTCCAATTGGATATTTCCCACGGTTCAATGTGGGAAAAGTCAGGAAATTGAAAAACTCCAATTGGAACATTGTCCCATTGGAATCTTCCAATTGGTAAAATTGGCAATGGGCTTAATCCAATCGGAGGTTCTGTCAATAAAATTTAATGGGAAAACATTTCAACTTTCCTAAATCTCTTAAAAAATACCTTTTTTGTTTTATTTATTTAGGACTATATTTGAAGTTTTATTTATTGTTTACCTGTGTCCTGACATTGTATCCATCCAATTCCAAGCTAACACTTATGTGCCGATATCTTTGCGATAAGATTTAAGCATCTTTTAATGAATTTGAATGCAATAAATCAGATAAAAAATTACCTGAAGTATTCTAACTCAACCAGTGACACAAATTCCAATTTTTAAATATCTTTACACTTTTCGTCTCCTCAGACGCCATTTTTAACCGATTAAGATGTGGTGAAAAAACGACTAAGAACTTATTCATTTTGGGACCAAAGCTCATTGACCAAAGCTATACTCAGTTTTACGCTTGAAAATGTTATATCGGTTGTCAGTACCTTTACACAAAAAATGTACCATTGTCTTGATTTTTAATGAAGATGTAATTATTTGATGGAAAGCCATATGAAATGTTTTACCTAAGATAATAGCTTATTTCATACACACTGTTCTGCAGGGGAGCAGGACCTTTCAACCCCCAGAGGCTTTTCAACCCTTCTAAAAACGAATACTTTTCAGTTTTCAACCCTTAGACTTTTAAACCCCAATTTCAAAGACTTTCCAACCCCTACCTGTTTGGACTTTTTTACTATATCAAAGGCCTTTCAACCCCTAGTTGAAATATTTTAATAACCATATTAAAGACGTTTTAACTCCTAAACCAAATTCTTTTCAACCCCTATTATTTGGTTTTGAGCTGGTCCAAGCTAAACACCACTAAAAATGCTGGAAGGCATTTTAGAATGACAAGATGCATCATGTGCCCATGAAATGCCTTCCCTAAAGAGTAATATATGTTTAAGAAAAAAAATATTGAACTGTGCAAAAAATATAAGGCTGCTGAATTTTGCATTACAAAATAAACGATATTGGTAATGCCATGGTGTCATTTTACTACATAGTAGTAGTATATAAGCCAATCGTCCTACAAGATAGCAGTGAAGTAAAAACACACCTATGATGATTACTTGTTAATCATTTTGTATATGTGGACAGATTTGAACTAGTAATCTAGCTGATTGTAAAAACACTTTGTCATTCTTAAATGGACTCGTACCTCATTGGCACTATATAATCATTTTCCAGGTAATGTGTCTGAAATAATTACTTAACCTTTTGATACCGAAATTGCAGGACAATATACAATGTATAAAAATAAACTCGGGTTTTAATCAGGGGTGAACCTACGCTTGTTATTCAAGAAGCATTACTGACCATGCGTAAGATGTTGTAACATATGTTTACAACTAAGAAAAAGTATGGCGCATTGTGTATACCTTCACTTAACGTCACAGACATGGCGTCATACCTAATTATTCTTGAAATAACAGGCATAATTTACGTTTCAATATGCCAACTGGCCTATGATTCTTATTTCAACTCGTTACCGTTACAAATCATATATAATGAGGAACTTTTAAACTCATTAAAGTATCTTTTAGCGATCGGACCGTTGAATGCAGTCGAAAATTAGGGACGAAGTTATAGTTGCTATGTAATCATGGATAAATGAATTGTCATAAATTATCAAACATGATGCGCAAACGACATTCCATTTTAAGAAAGAAGTTTGGAAAAAATGAAAATACATTATTGAAATAAATCATTATTCTCGATGTAGCTAATGCTTTAGTTTAACACAACTACTTAGGGTTCACAAGAAAGTTTTAGTTAAGACAAAGAACCAAAAGAACAAATATATAAAATACCTTTGTCACAATAAGAACCATTCCATCCGCTTTGACAGTCCAGACACATGCCATTAGTCTTGTTACAGGGGCCTTTGCAAGTTGAATTGCATGTGCCACTGCAGTTCACGCCGAATGACAGATCATCACAAGCTAAAATGAATGCTGCAGTTAAAGGGAAGTATAAAACTTCGATAGTTTTGTTTATTTTACGACTTAATAAGATTCAATTTTTAAAATGCTCTTGAGACATAAAGGAATTAATCTTAACACATTGTTGTCAATACAAGGCGTTTAAATATAAACTCTCCACTTAGTTCAACATCACATGATAGCGTTATGAATTAACAAAATTTATCATCTATAACAATAAAATGCACATCGACAACATATATAATTTAACTATTCTATTCCATGTGATTTTGGATCTGCATACATACGTTCTTGGCAAGTTTTTAGCTGGTAACCAGCTTTACATCCCATTTCACAGGAGCCGTTGTAAGAGTTGCATTCTTTAGTAGCACACTGGCCGCAGGTTTTGTTACAGTTCATTCCCCACTTATTTATTGCACAGGCTGCAGTTAATAGGGTAGACATAATACTAATCAAAGAACTAATTTGCTCTTATTTCGGACATAAAAGAGAAAATGCCTAAGCATATCTTATGCTTTGTCAATGAATCATACCTATAATCATAATAATACAATGTACTTAACGCAATCAAATCTAAGAGTAACTTGACCCAAAAAGAAGAAAAAGGCTAGCAGCAAACTCTTACATAACATTAATTATGGAATAATGCCGTGTTATATAGGTTACCATCTTGGCACGATCAGGTAAAAATACATTGAAGCTTTAAGTCTATAAATCATTACTCATTTTGCTGTATGCTTACATTCGTTGCAGAATGGCCCCTCAAATCCAGGTTTACATGTAGTACAGTTTCCGTCAATATTGTTACAAGGTCCAACACAATGATCGCTGCATAGCTTCGCACAGTTCTGGCCATACGTGTTATTGTCACAGGCTGCGATTTGATATGAGAGAATATTCTTTACGTGTGTAAAGTCGAACAAATCTAAAGATACAGGCCAAATACGAAAACGTTCACCCTTATCTAATACCATTGCATGGCTACCTTGCACGCGAAACAGACACATAAATAAAAAAAAACACTACTATTTTACACAGAATAAACGACTTAAATTTTAAACAACTAAAATAACTAAAATCGTGGTGTATTTTTCGTAACCGAGATAGATTTATATTATCAATCAGTTAGGTAACTCACGTTTGTTACAAAACTGTTCCTTATAGCCGGGCTTGCAAGTTCCACATGAACCGTTCACGTTGTTACAAGGTTCAGAGCAGTGTTTGCTGCAGTTGTTGGTACAATTTTGGCCGTATGTGTTTTTGTCGCAAGCTAAAGAATTTGAAACAATTATAATTTGCAGACAAAATAAAACTGTAATGGCGCAAACTATAAAAGGAATAATAAATATTTACAGACATAAGAAAGAGTTTAAGAATGTGAGAAATTTTAAATAAATATCAATGCACAAAGAAGCCCAGTTCAATACTTTTGTTGCAGGAATCCCCCTGATAGCCAGGTTGACATGAACTACAAGTCCCGTCTTCCTTGTTACAAGGTCCAGTGCACTGCTTGCTACAGTTTCGGGAACAATCCTGTCCAAATGTTCCGTTGTCGCAAACTATACAGGCGTTAATGGGTTATCACAAAACATAATGTTATGATATTTAGGTATATATATATCATGAATCATGTATTTAACAATTAAATTACACAGAAAATCATTGTTACAAAATAGTCTAATTTTATAAGGATTTGAGGTATAGGTTCGAATCCCTCTAGAAGCACAAAAGTTTGTTTAAAAGCTAACATATTTTACAGAAATTTATATCGTATTTTCATTTAATAAATTTCTTTACATACATATTAGTTTCTTTGAAAATTTTATTACTTGCAGCACGGCTGGAATAGGTTGTTTGGAATTTCAAATTCTATTTATCTAAAGGAGACGGCAATACCTTTTATTATTTGGCGTAGTGTTTCCAAAAGGCTAAAGTCAATTATCAAAAAAGAACATGTCATCAATGCTTTTAAATGTCGATGTTCTAATTTGTATGCGATTAAAACAGTAATATGCTAAAATGGTAATCTCATGGCTATTTTGTACTAATTTGTTGGTGATGTGATAAGAAATGTATTATTTCTGAAGACAAAACTATTCTTTGTTACTCTGATACCAAAATATTGAAAAATAAATGAAATATTATTTATTTTGCTTGTCTCTCTGTTGATGTCGTTTTTAATCATTTCTTAAATGGGGTAGGGTAATTCAAGTTTAAATATAATTGTTATGAATGTAATTTTTTTTTTTACAGGAAATGATACATATAACAACATTAACACGATGATCATAGTGCCAAGTGATGCCAATTAGAGTATTGCTATATTAATGGTGAAGACGTACGTTCGTCGCAATACGGTCCCTTAAGTCCAGGAACACATTTAAGGCAGCTCCCGTTAATCTTGTTACAAGGAACTAAACAGGATTCGTTGCATCTTCGGGAACAATTTTGACCATATGTAAAGTTTCTGCAGGCTAGAAAAAATGGAAATCAGACATTGATTGGGACCTTTTAAATAGCCATTATCAAGAATATGACCATCAGCACCTTTCGCTTTACTTGTTTAATTGGAAAACAAATTAGAATAACACATTTATTAACGAACGCCATTTTATAAACGTAGCACATGACCTTGTTAATAACACAAAACGTACTTTCATTGCAGAACTGTCCTTTATATCCTGGAGAACACACGCTACAGGTCCCATTTACACTGTCACATAGTCCAGTACAATGTTCATTGCATGTGATTGAACAGTTAGAACCAAATGTGTTGTTATCACAAGCTGTACAAAAAGGGAATGCTATTTCGTTAAAGAATGGTAATACTATGGCAACTTCTTGCCGTTTTATTCTATGAAATATACAAACGTACATGTTTATTATTCAATGGAACTAGACGACACCAAATGATACAATTGAATTTTGTAAAATGGATATGGCTTAGTACCTCGCATTGAATCTTACTACTGATGTAATATATTTCTAAGTCAAGAACTTGTAAATTGGATATCGCTGAGTACAACGCATTGAATCGTACTTACTATTAACCATATTGTTTACGACACAGTTATCTTTAGCATTTTTTGCGTGTTTTTCCAATGTAGAATTTACTTAGGTATGTCTACAATTTACATTGTGAACGTTGGAACGTGATTCTGTTGTGAACCTAACGTAAAATGTTACTCTAATAAGTATGGTTTATCTAAATGAACGGCTTCTTGACAATACTTCTAGTGACAAAAGAGACGCTTTCAATACATGTTAGAAAAAAAATAGATTAGAAAGAACATATTCAAAATAGTTCATACCTTGGTTTATATTGACATCACAGATTTCTAGTTGACTCTTATTCGAACCAAGAGTAATCTTTATGGTGTTTCCAAATGGCAGGGATATACAATAGAACCTAATGATGGCGTAGTCGCTATCCTTGGATAGCTTAAAACCATCGCCCTGGTAACAAAGGTCATCTGTAAGCCAATGTTTTTTATCTTTGCTTTCAGTTTCAGTCATGTTTGTAACAGAAACCGAAACATTACATAAATACTCTGAAAAAACAAGAACATTTAACATAAAAGTCTGTCCTTATAAACTAAAGAATAAACCAATTTTATGTCTTCCAAAACTATTTTGACGAATGAGTAATTATTTAATTAGGCCTAAAAATACATTTGGTTCGGGTGTTTTTATGTGTATTTGAAAACCTTTAAATCTTTATACAGAAGGTTACTTTAACACAATTTCAAATGACGACAAAAATATTCTTATTTAAAGCCTAAAAATGGATACCTACCTTACCTATTTTTGAAAATGACGTAACTCTAACCAAACCATTTTATTATTTTTTTTATTTATTATTATTATTTTTTTTTTTTGGGGGGGGGATAGAATTCCTACTTTGTCATACTTACGTAGCGTAGTTTTATTGATGGTCAATTCGATGTTCGAGAAACTGAAACTGTTCGGGAACCAAATACGCCACCAAGGTGGTTCCGTTCTGGAACTTGTTGCAAAGTCTGTAGAGCTGCAAGTGTTGGGGTCGTCGTCCACAGCCAGTTCAGCATACCGTTGGTTTGGTTTAGCAATATTGTCCAAATGCCTTGCAATCGCCCCTTTATCGTGTGCAATATCGCCTAACATTTGAAAGAAAAATCAGAAAGAGTGATGATCCATAACAATTTACTATATTTGAACAATGAAAATTGTCTTTGTTTTATCACTTGACCCTAACGGTACTGGATATTATGAAACCGAAGTTCATTTATATTTGCCAAACGATGTTTATGCAGTTGCCTTAATTCTTGCTGCTGCAATAACAATCCGTTAATTCTTCCCCTGGTAAATCTAAATAGTTTCTAGTTGTTTTAAATCGAACCAAATCACAATAATGGCGTTGGTAATGAAGAATACAACGCTTGAATAAGTCTCTAGCCATATGGGTATCAGTGTAATTATTGATGATCAGTTCAACTGGAAAGCTCAAATAAACAAAGATTCATGTAAAATGTAAAATTACTCTTCTCAAAAGAATCAGTTATGTTTTAAACTTAGACATGAAAACGCTATTTATTATCTACAATGTACTGCTGATTCATAATATGGAACAGGGTTATAAAATCATATGAAATTAAAATATCCATAATTCAGAAATAAAATGTTAAAATAATTTACAAAGACCTCTTCTTACGCCGGCTGGTCATTTATTTAAAGAAATATGTTGGTAACACAGATGTAGATTTCATGTGTCTTACTATCTTCAAATATTTTCTTGGACACACGACAAAATATTTAAGTTAAGTTATTTCATTTACAAGGTAAACAAAATACTCATTAAGGTCTTCATCCACAAATATATAGGTTTACTATGCTACAAAACCAATAATGATAAGAGATCATTTACTTGCTTATCCAACGAAGTTTGGAGTTCTATTCCAGTTCTAATTCGATAAGCCTCCACATTAAATACGTTTAAAGCTTTGTATAAAACATTCCTTTTCAAAGATCAATAATTTAATAAGGAAAATACTTGTAGTTCCATTATAAATGTCTGTTGCATTATAAGAATTGCTGATGAGTGTTTCCATAATTTGCGTCTATGTGTAATGATTAATGATATATCTTGATATAATTGTTAATTTTTGTATTTGTTTGGTCTATATATTGTCGTAGTTTAAGACCACATTGTAAACAAGATAACTACGGATATACCTTAAAGATGCACGCTATAGGTTGGTGCAAATTACTTTTTTTCAAGATTAATGCATTTTTATAGTAAACTCATCTGATGATATTGTAACGCTTCTTTACAACGGGATTTTGTGGCCACGTAGCTATTAATAAAAATCTTTCGTAATTATCAATCTTTTTTGCACTTAAATCATTAAATTTTTTTTGCATCAACCTATATTGTGCGCAGTTCAATCAATCAGAATCAATCAAAATCTTTATTTCTCCCTGATAGGAGATATGCATACATATGTAAAAATATATGGGTAATTTTAAAGCATTTCAAGGAAACAGCAATTTGTAATTTAAATTGGAAATAACGTTTGACCATACGAAGTCCCGATCAGTGGGTGTCACCATCATTCAACAGTAAAATATTTGTGTAACAATTAACAGACATGACAGACAGTCACTTAAAGTGCACAATGAGTTTCATAGTAAACATGTTTTCATCCAATTTAAGTACTTCTGATACAAACCTAATGCCGAAGCACGAAATAGCACACACATTCAGTCTGCAATACAGTTTTTGCTGCATATCCATTTATAAGGTAAACAATTTTGTCCGTGATATGGACATTGCAGTTTTGACAGAGTGATATAGAAACTAGTCGGTAGCTGCGACATCATTGCTTTGCAACCTCGTACAATGACCTTTCTTTTAACAGCACGATTAGACGTCCTGTACACAATTGACTGAGTGATAGTTGGTTGTAAAATTGTAAAGCGAGCAAAGTCAGAGATTTTCATAATTCCATTTCTCCAAATTTCTGTCTCGTATGTTTATAATTATTGCTTGGCAGATCTTTTCCATACGTATTTACGCGGCAAAGTAGTCGGATTTACTAAACCATTGTTAATAACAGAATGAAGATCATTTTTACAGAGTGTGTTGCAAATATCTGAAAAAAGCGTACTTTATGGTAGTGCTACAAGATATGAATGACAGATATCTACGAATAAAAATATTTCGATATGTACTTTTATAATCAAGGCTCCAATATCTTGTGTAGAAGCACAAGTTTCCTGACAATCACAACGCAGCTAAGATTTTGCAGTCCAACCATTTACACATATCAGATCTCCCGAAATATAAAAACTCTGTAATTTATAACAATGAAATGCTAAAATTTGTCAATAATATACATGCTATACGCAGTTAAGTTACACCATAATTCACAACCATAAAGATCTATAGGTTGATTCAAAATATTATCGTCATTAAAGTAATTCTGTCATCGATGTGAAATACGTTTTCAATGATTGATTGATTGATTGATTGATTGATTGATTGATTGATTGATTTGTTGATTGATATTTATTGAGGTAAAATACACAAATACAGCATTAAAATACAATAAAAAATGATGAATAGGATACAATTACTATTATAACAAATAAATTATGATCTAAAACTGATATCACATAATGAGTACAAAAGGAAGAGACTAAATAGTAATTGCAAAACCTTATTAACAACAACAAACTAGAAAGTGTTTACCTATAATATCATTGTTCGTAAACATGAGGTGATTCGTCTTCTATGAAAATGATTTTACCGCAATTGAAACGTCATCTGACCAATTGACCAATCACAAACGTCGTCTTATCTGATCCAGGGGTCGTTTTGATAAAGATCTTAGTCGATTTAAGTCGTAAATTGAAATTATCTTTGTGTCATAGTTTCATTATTTGGTCCATGTTTGGGTGAATTAAACTGAAGCATTCAAAGTGAACAAAATGTTAAGGAAATAAAAAAGATCAATATGTTGCCATTTGTGACGTTTAAACAGATTTAAGATTTTTGGGGTAACGACTGAAATCCTTTATTGGAACGACTCCAAGGATGTATTCTGAAGGTATTCGGAATAAATTGCGTTCATCGGAATATGAATGTAATTGATGCAATATGCGTTTATCTAAGTAACGCGAATAGAGTGTGAATGTAAAGATGTGCCATATAACGAATTTGCTTTGCTACCATTGAGGCTGTTTTACTAAGAGTAGTTCGATTTAAATACATACAATAAACAGTATAGCACATACCTGGTACGCCTGCCACACGCAATACCAAGCAGAGAAAACTTATCCATTCCAAAATGACGAACATTATTTTATTTTAACATTTAATATGGTGTGCTTTGCAATATTAAAATCTTACTTTCTACACAATTCAGATAAGATGAAAGGATACGAGGAAGTTTTCTGTAAATATATTTTGCGTCAACTTCTGTGTTATATTCGTTGGGTCCGGAGCTGCTTCTGTTTATTAGAAACAATGAGGAAGCTCTCAGAAACGACAAAGTATAGCTGCTTGTTAAGGGCTAACTTCTCAAACGCCGATTCAGAAGTGGCTGTAGTATATATCATGTATGGTAATATAGTTGCATTTGTACTATATTTCTAAAGAATGATATGAATGTTGAATCGATTTGATCATTTGGTATAGCTATTAGATCTACTGATTTTAAGTGTTTTCATTTATATTGACACCATTTTATGAATCCTGGAAGACTCAACGAATGCTTAATTTGAAATTTAAGTAGTTTTGAAGCAACGCTTTTGTTTCAAAAAACAAGGAAGTCACATTACAGGAAATTGCTTGAAATATCTTACTGATAAGAGCACTTTGCTTTAAATGAGTTGTAATATTGTTTGTAACACATATTCACAAAACTTAAAATAGAGGCATTTAATTAACATTGACGCTCGCTAATTAATATCAGTAATTTTCATACGCGTATTTCCGGTAACGAGACACTTTGTCTGTAGTCCAAGATGCAATTTAAAAGTTTAAACTTACTTATGCTAAAAACGATTTTGTGTAAGTTATTACAACATTGTATCTATCATGATGCTTTATGAGAGTGAAGTCTTGTGTTGTGAGGGAAACCGGATTACTCGGAACACCCCCCCCCCACTGATCCGGCTTGGTGACCACAAACCAAATTTACATGCCCCCAGGCCGGGAATCGAATCCCGGCTCCCCTTAATTAATGCAAGGGTGATGCATGGCTAAGGTATCTGGTTAATCAGCTAGCCAACATATATCATCTAGATCGCCCAAATGAGAGCAATATTCCCTTTGTTCACAAACTATCCGACTTAGAAGCAAACCGACGTATACTACCTATATCACGAAGAAAGGAGCAGAATACGCCTAGTCCTCAAAGTATTTTCGCATTTTCGTAAAGAAGAGAACACAGAAATAAGGGGTCAAACAAGGGTCTGAAGTGCGTACCTGAGAATAATTTTCATGCGAGAAAAGAGTATTCAATGTACCTGCATTTAGATGCTGCTGGTGTCGCGAACTCCGCGAATATGTATTAAAACATTTATATCTTTGTATAATTGATAGTTCGTGTGGCATATAATGTTTAATAATTATTACATTACATCTTTGGTAACTAAAATAACTTATGTTTGTTTAGCTCCGTTGTAATTTTCCATCATGAGTTAATCTTTGTGTTTACTTTATATGTTTGCACCGTTGAGAATTTACATAACGGCTCTCACCGGAGCCATTGGCTCCGTTAGCATGCAATTTCCATGTTACCCGCAATCCTCGTGCATTTCATGTGTAGTTGGCGGGAATTATTAGTACATTGCTCGACCATGCACACATACTTCTATTAAGCGGACACCGTTTTCTTTCGATTATTGACCTTGAACTTTGATTTAAAGTTAATCAGGGTTTTTATTCTGTTAAAGGACATTTCAAACTGGAGTTTCTTTATCCTTGTTTAAACCGCTCTCGAATTATTGTGCGCACAAATTTATCTTTAGACTGTTGGCCGTAGCCTTTTGCCTTCTGACCTCGAAGACAATAATATTTTATGGGTCAGCTTCTGGTCTTGAGCAAACTACAACTAATGTTTCACTGTCCTAGGTTTGACCGTTCTTAGGTTAGTGTGTTATCAATATTTCCCTTAGACTCTTGACTATGTCCCTGACATCAAAAAACAAAAGGGCATTCTACTTGTCAAGGGCAACCTACGACTGAAGTTTTATATTCATTAGACAAAACGTTCTCGAGCTATTGTGCGGGCAAGACTTGGTCTATCGAGCGACCCACCGACATTTACCCACCTTAATGCTTTATATTTGTATTATTAAAAAGTTGGATCTCGGAACTAAAGTGAATGGGTTAAGATTTGAACTATATTCGTTTTCAACAGTCCACAAAATCGAAATTTGGGAAAGCATGTACAAACACTTTGGTATTGATAAGTTCATGTGTTTATATATACATCCAGCATATCACATAATTATGAAATGTACTGATAGGTATTATTGTGTATTTGTCTTTAAAACCGATTTACAATTATAAGATATTACTCCAATACAATTATGACGTCAAGTCTGGCATCAAAAAGGCAGTAATCCCTTTGAATAAACAAAGAAAATCATTTGCATGACGATGGAAAAAATATACCAAAGATCATAAACTGTATAAAAGAATGAGAAACAGATTTTGTCTGACGTCTATCTACTGTTTCATATTTATAAAGAGCATATAAATATTTATAATCAATATTTAATTGTTAGTTGGTGGGACAAAAATAGACATTTAACACAAAAGCAAATATATAGCTCAATTAAAATACAACAATATCTTTTATTACATCAGTAAATGACGGAGATTGATACTTAATATTATTTCCTTATGCAATTGATATACATCGATGTTTTATTGACCTTTGTTATATTTAGGACAAATCCTACATATAAGCTTGTGTAAGACTTTTCAAGTGTTGCACGACCAGAATGTGATCTCTTCAGAATTTTGTAAGTTGGCAAATTAATGATTAACAAGGGGTTATTGCATGGCGGATCCGGGCCTTTCCATGAAAGAGTATATCATAACGGCCTGAGTGGAGGCGAGGTAAACTGAATTGAAGGTAAAAACATACAAATAAAGAAAACCATATCTATTTAAGGGGTAAAATCATGGTGGAGTTGGGCCATTTCGTGATAATTGGCTCTCGTGCTAATAACGCCCATCAATTACGTCTTGAGCCGTAATGAAGGTGGAGACCTGTAAAGAAATGGTTATTGTATGTTGGTAACGGTCCGAAACCGTTCGGCGATCTGTCGCATACGCTTGATAAATTGTTAAAGACCATGAAACCCTTCTCGCATTCAATTAGTTTGGCGAAAGTGTTCGATGCAACAACGAGCTTCGACAACCTATAAGAGACCGCCTATACACTTTTTACGACCTCCGACAACTAACTGTTCGGATGCGGCGATCGGTCGTGGCTCACATTTGACTGCGATTTTAGGAAAGTGGGTTGATTTATATATATATATACCTTAGTTAATTGGTAATTCAATTTGAAAATTACATGACAGTGTTGTATCTTCTGCACGTGTTCCTTCCAATCTGTTAACTATCTTGTTGGTTTGTGTTTCTTTACTTCACTCTTTCTCAAGGGTTTACTAATTACATTGCATGTTTATCTCAGGTGAATATTGTCTATTCATACATGTAGTATGATCCACTGACCCGTTCCCTGGTTTGCCTTTTCCACAGTTTTCCGTTTTGGCGTCCTACTACGGTAAAGTTTCGTCTACTTACTTGCTATTGATCTGTAATTGCAAGCAATTTGGCAACAACCAAAGTCGTTGTGAACATTATATGTATATGTTGAATGCAATAA
The DNA here is from genome assembly GCF_026914265.1 of Mya arenaria. Taxonomy (NCBI): domain Eukaryota; kingdom Metazoa; phylum Mollusca; class Bivalvia; order Myida; family Myidae; genus Mya; species Mya arenaria. Next base: position 48,440,878 of record NC_069124.1, on the reverse strand, counting down.
GTTAAGCATGCAACCATTTACATGTGTATCAATTCTAATACTAACCGTTAGTTTTTTCTCGTTGCGTGTAGTGTAATCAGATGGATTAGGTCAAACTGATATTTGTCCCTTTATTAAAATGACATGTGTTGAAGCAAATGTATCGCACTTTTTAAATAAAGTAATACATGCAAGTCCAGAACATCATTATCTAAGCATATGACTATTGGATATAATTGAATATTTTGACACATGAAACTCAGTTAGTTAGGCAATAGTCAACGGGAGAAAACCAGAAACTCCAGGACATAATGTAAACAAACTATTCAATCGCAACCCTTTCACAACAAGTAATTAAAAACAAACTTCAAAGGCCCATCTTCCTTCAGTGCAATAAAAAAAACCCGGAAGCAAAGAGATATTTGCCTCATATGTCTTTAGGATGCTGCTAGCAATAAAACAATTATTCTTTAAGAAGGCTGTACCGTGTTTTTAAACACTTTTAAAGTCTTAAATTTTGCTGAAACCGGGGAATAAGTTTTGAATAAAAATATATTTTTTAACGAAAGAGATATTTAATTTAAAAAGCAACATATTGTGTCTGATATAACTAATGTTAGGGTGTGCTTTTGTAAGATTGACCCGATAGTAGTTGAAAACAAAATTGGACTTACATTTTTATTGTAAAGTTGCACGTTAGTTCTGGCTATACCAAAATTCTGCCAACCAACGTTTAACTGTTCACATTTTGAACTCGATTGTAGCAAAACGGCAGAGACTTTCCGTCAATCAATGATTCTTATAAACTCAAGAAGTGCACTTGTTTGATTGCAATTTGAAGGAAAAGAACCATGTATACTCCGTGAACGCATCAAGATTCTTATAGTATATGCCTCACACGGAGAGAACTTATGCGAGGACGATTTTAATGGCCTTGTGAATTAAACGTTTTTGGACTTCATTGTGAACAACTGCAATGCTTATCAAACAATTTGTTCCGAGGTTTAGATAACCAGCGCTTGGGCACTTCCATTTTTCATTGCGTCTGAACGTGTCTTTGGCAGGACTGAACTCCTTTCATCTGAATACAATGGAAATGACTGTTCACATTTTTTAAAAGAGACATTCAACGGAATGAGAAACATTCATTGATTTGATATTATATGCTATATAATACGTTTATAAGCGACATGGATTTTGCATAAATTGCATAAATATAGGGTATGTGATTGAAAAAAAGCAACAAAATGTACGTAAGATTGTATTTAAAGCCTTAAATTACGTCGATGGGCCTTAAGAGTCTTGGAAAGTAAGATCGGATGTGATTTGACACCCCAGTTCTACAAAAAGAAATACCATTTAACAACTGTACACCGGATTTTTCTGTCGCGGTGTGCTATTTAAACACAATTAGATTAATTCTTACAGGGTGATATTATAAGAAAAGTTGATAAGCCGATTGTTATAATAGATTAGACAGGTCTAATTGCCTTGTGCATGTCAAAAGGGTATCGTCTTGTTATGAGTACATGCACAATTTTAACAGTACAACCTCCTTGAACAATGTGACGTTGAAATCCTCAAAGTATATATCGCCTGCCTTACTTAGATATTCAGTGAATGTGAGGTCTCTTGATTTGTCCTTTGATTAATTGTCCAAAATGCAACAAAACAATCCGAATAATTTTCTGGAATTATTTCCTCATAATATTAAACTGTCCCACATTTATTAAGCTGCAATCTAATTGGCCGCATTTAAAAGTCCAAATCATCTGAATTTCTCTGGTAGGCATGTGTGCAGGATGAAATATCTGAAGGTCAGCAAAACATAAGACAAAAACAAGAAAAGGAAACCATCAACGAGAGATATGCCAACTCTAAGGTGCAAATTGATCTGTTTGGTAATCCATTTACTTGTTCTTGTACATCTGCTACATTGGCGACAATTGAATAGCTTATAACGGGTTCTGGCACATATTCGGTAGGTGATGATGTCCGATGTACCTGGCTGTGGCTGTTATTTTAACAGACGTTCGAAAATCACAGCAAAAAAAATTTGGAACCGAATTATAGCAATGATTAATTTAAAAAAGCCTATTGTTTTCATGTAATATTGTTCGATGAAAATTTTGCTGTTGCAATTAAGCTAAAGTTGTATTTGAATGTGATAAAAATATACATAATAAGCATACAATCTTATCTTCTCCAGAAACACCGACTGTAGACCCGGATTTTACATTGGGGGAAAATTAACAAATACATAGAGATAGAGTGGCAGCGAGTTGTGTGTAAAATCAAGTTGGAGTAATTTTTTGTAAAATATTTCGCAGAACTCGTAAATGATTCGGACAGAAACGAGTATAATCACGAGCATGATAGCAACATAACAGAAAGATCTAGACTTATAAATTGATTTTGTCCGCTTGTGTGATTTGTTGATCATCGACCTTTAATTATTTTTATAAAGCTTTCATCTTGCAAACTTGCAATCCTATGCGTTTGTTCACTTAGCTGATGGAAGACATGTTTATTGTAGATGCTCGTACCTGCAGTTAAATTGTTGAGAGTTTTGTGGTATACGTAACATGACGGTCTCATCTTTTCTGAATTATGCCAAATCCATTACACCCATCGTCAACGAATCATCAGTTCTCTCAAAGTGGAATACAGATACCGTTTTTACTGTACGCCTTATAAGCTGAATGTAAACGTCATTTAATTAATTAAGTATTGATTGACACATATGTTCGCCATCTAACAATGCAGAGTACATTTCTTGTACTTATTTTCAGTTGTTTTTTTCAAATATGATAGCAGATGAGAATCAATTTATGTTGTTTTGTACACTTTACACTAGACTAAGAATCACATATCAAGGTAATACATCCTGGATTTCTTGATCTATGTTTGAGGTCTCCTTATTATCCATCTCAACGGGAAAAATGTAAAATGTAGCTAGATATATCGAAGCTGCAATGAAAATAAGACACGAGATATCCAAATTGCTCCTTAAATACTAAATATATATTTTCATTGTTGTAATATGACTCTATTATCTGTGTTGTTTGTATTTATTTACAGAAAACGTCAGATGAATACCAATTGAAAGTCGTTTCATTGACAAGTTGTGTCAGATATGAAGAAATCATCCAGTCTTAAATTATGTTCTATAGTTTATTGTTTAGATGTTATTATATGTATTTAAATACTGTTGAACCAATGTTGTTGTGTTTATAAATTCTCATTTTTTGAGCTTTTTTTGGGATACTATTTACATTCATCATGCATTTATTACGATTAAGATTAAGATTTAACACAATATGGTTGAACTCAGATTCTGCAAGATTGAATCAATCAGGCAGTCCGATTTGAAGAACTTTTGATTGATAGCGTACCTGATCATTTGTACTTCTTATTTCCAAACGAAACAACACCGAATGTGTCCACAGTATTGACAATGGTTTTATGTTAAAGATAAAACTTTCTCTCACCTCAGATAAGTAGATCCAAAAAATTAACCATGCTAAAAATTCTTATCTTGCCCACGGGCAAAGATAAAACGCCTGTATGGAACTCCTATTTAATGGTCATCACATTGTTATTACCTCCTTTGTTGAAGACTGTCGTCTATAGCATCATAGAAACCTTGTCTTGTTGCAATATTAAGATTGCTAATTAATTATTTCTCGCCTCAAATATCTCCCTAAAATAATCACGCACCTTTCAAGAAACAATGATTCACTCTCCTCCGAACTATTTCAAGGCCGATCTGACTATTAACATAATCAGTATCACTGCGCGCATATCCATGACAACCACGAATTTTCACATATCTATACGCATTTATTTTCACTACGCACAAAATAGTTCCAGCAAAAATACATTTTTACTTAATTTTGTTTAACTGAGGTGTGAGAAAAAGCATCTACCATAGCCATTCGTGTAAGATAGTAAACCTCGTTTCCGCTAAACACCCTACGCTCGGTTCGGGACGAACCTATCTTACACTATCGGTCATGGAAGATACTTATAGTCTTGAATACTTTGACTGCACTTATATATTCTACCATGACTGTCAAAAAGTGGAGCGTTTCATTACTATGTAATATTATAGTTTGTACCTTATCTCTTTTCTAAATATAATATACATGAATTGACAAGTTATTTCTGTTTGGGGTGGAGGACATGAAATTTTGCTATCACACATATCACCTGATAATAATCAAAATCATGAGGCTGCATTCGAAATGTTGATTTCCTTAGAATGTATAAACTTCTGTATATAAAACATTCATTTATGTTAAATATTTAAATTAAACAACTTGAAGATGGAACTTATATATCAAAACAAAATGTAAGGAAATTTAGCTGAAATGTTTGCTGGTATTTTTCTTACATGTTGGCAGAAACCTTACAAGCTTTTCAAGGGAAATCATTGAGCTACATTTTGATGAAGTGACTATATGCTCTTTAAAACGGTACAATTCTTTATGTATTTCGGTAACTATTCTGTTATGAAATAATAATGGAATGTATTGCTCTATGCTGCCTTTAACTAAGCCACTGTAGTTTCAAGAAAAAAACTCTACCATGTGAAAAAATAGTACTTGGTTTAAATCCCTGCATTGGCCAACCAGAAATGCATATTGAGCTCATAATTTGTTGTCAGTTCTTCATTTTACCGGAAAGGTAAAACATTAATTGCTTAATGTTTTTTGAATAACATTAAACCCAAAATTGTTCAATTTAGAACTTGCGTAGCGTTCTATAAAACACTTTCCGTCCTTTAGACACAATGGGCTAGTTAATTATTAACCATTTCCTATCCCTCAATTACGAAGTAATCACCTACTGAATTAAAAGTTTAATTGCAAAACTGCTCGTGTTTTCCAAAGATGGCTAGTGTTGGATGGAACGCTAGATAAATGTGTCCCAAAGACGGTTAGTATTAGATAGAACACTAGCTCAATGTGTCCCAAAGACGGCTAGTGTTGGATAGAACGCTAGCTCAATGTGTCCCAAAGACGGCTAGTATTGGATAAAACAATATCTCAATGTATCCCAAAGACGGCTAGTATTGGATAGCACAATACCTCAATGTGTCCCAAAGACGGCTAGTATTAGATATAACGCTAGATCAATGTGTCCCTAAGACGGCTGGTATTGGATAGAACGCTAGCTCAATGTGTCCCAAAGACGGCTACTATTGGATAGAATGCTAGCTCAATGTGTCCCAAAGACGGCTAGTGTTGGATATAATGCTAGCGCAATGTGTCCAAAAGACAGCTGGTGTTTAATAGAAGGCTAGCTCAATGTGTCCCAAAGATGGCTAGTGTTGGATAGAATGCTAGCTCAATGTGTCCCAAAGACGGCTGGTATTAGATAGAATGCTAGATCAATTTGTCCCAAAGACGGATATTATTGGATAGAATGCTAGCTCAATGTGTCCCAAAGACGGTTAGTGTTTGATAGAATGCTAGCTCAATGTGTCCCAAAGACGGCTAGTATTAGATAGAACGCTAGATCAATGTGTCCCAAAGACGGCTAGTGTTGGATAGAACGTTAGCTCAATGTATCCCAAAGACGGCTAGTGTTGGATAGAACAATACCTCAACGTATCCAAAAGACGGCTAGTGTTGGATAGAACGCTAGCTCAATGTGTCCCAAAGACAGCTGGTGTTGGATAGAAGGCTTGCTCAATGTGTCCCAAAGACGGCTAGTGTTCTATAGAACGCTAGCTCAATATGTCCCTAAGACGGCTAGTGTTCGATAGAACGCTAGCTCAATATTTACCACAGACGGCTATTGGTCGATAGAATCCTAGCTCATAGTGTCCAAAAGACGGCTGATGTTTGATAGAATCTCATTATGTCTCTATAATGGCTGGTGTTGGATAGAATGTTAAGTTAGTGTGTCCCAAAGACTGCCAGTGTTTGAGAGAACGCTAGCTCAATGTATCCAAACGGCAGCTAATGTATAAAGGCGATGGCTTGGTGTTTTTCAAAGACGGCTGGAGTTTTGGTAGAATCCTATAGCAATGTGGCTCCAAGAAGCCTATTCGTTTTCGAACACTGAGCTATTTATAAATTTTGGATTATGTAGGGTTTGAATATAGTTTGTGGCAGTGGCATGGACAGTTTCCTTATCTGCATGTATAGGAACAGTAGGTACAGCAGTGTGTTGTGCAGTGAGTCCTTAAGAAATCAAACTTGTCCTCCTCTTCCTCCTTTATATTTTAGTTAAGTTTGGTACAAGAATAATAATGTCCATACAATGTCCTTAAATTAATTAATCTTCCGTTATTTGACTGCATGCCCAGAAAAATGGTTTCGAAGGTCCAACCCTTGGACCAAAAGAATCACAGTACAACCCAAGAAACTTTGACGAGGAAACGTTACATGCATGTTTATGGGTGTGGAACATGAATACGTTTATAATGGTTGTTGTGTATTCAAGTTGATTGTGACCTTAGATTTTAAAATTTTAAATCTAAACCTGTCCCGATAATCCAGTCAGAGTGTTCAACTGCATGTACGTCATTCTGAGTCCGTCCGTAAAGATTTTTGTTCGCTCCACAGACTTGATACGTATTTGAAACAAAACTGATCTTCTAAGATTAAGGATGAATTCATATTTACATACAATTTATTGCTAGCAAAAACTTAAAAAAACAACATTATAAGTCAATCATTCCAGTTTTTTTTAAATTTGTAGCAATAAATTAGAAGTTTATTACAGCCAATAAATTTTAAATTTGAGTGATTATGTAGCAATACATTAGAAGTGTATTACAGCTTATATTCTAATTAGTTAATATAGGTCTACAGTACGGTTATACACAAGGTGCCAGTGAGAAGGGAATGAACTTCGGCAAGACTCGGTCCATCACAGACTGAAAGCCGGATAACACAGATATTAGAAACTTTTTTATAATTCCATTCGTCTGCGCATAAGGCTTGCAACACGAGACGCAGATCTCTTTTAAACTTAAAGGGGCACAATATAGGGTAGAACTTAAAGGGGCACACTATAGGGAATAACTTAAAGGTGCACCCTTTAGGGAAGAATTTAAAGGGGCACACTATAGGGAATAACTTAAAGGTGCACCCTTTAGGGTAAAACTTAAAGGGGAACAATATAGGGTAGAACGTAAAGGGGCACAATAAAGGGAAAATGCAAAAAAAAATGTTTTTTATAATGTTGAACTCATTTGACCTTAATGAACAAAAAACCCACAAAAACATATGATTTGTGTACAGATAAAAACACAGTATATTTTAACGCTGTTTTACCGGGTAATTTGTGACCACGTAGCTAGTAATTCAAAGCTCAACTTATGCCCTTTACAAACAAATTGAGGATGGATTTCATTTTGTTCATCATATGATGTGAAGTTATTTCGACGGCCTCCGATGAAATTTCATAAAAGAAGTATTATTATGTTAAGACCAGCATATTAATTTAAGTTTACTTAAATTGAAAGCAGTAATAACACACCAGCTATTGTACTTTCTTGGTACAGGCAAATAATAGAAGAAACTTGTTAATCATTGACAGTGTTTTTGATCGTATAATCATTATTGTTACCATTAACTACCCGCATTTCCATAATGTTTGATGTTCCATTTCTGACATTTATTGGTATCATAATTGTCTTTAAATGGGGATTAAGAATATTTATAACATCATGTAAGACCAATTAGTTCGTCAACAATCTGCTGACGAATATCTGGGACCATTAATATAACCCTTATCCTAGTTAAAATAAAATCTTTTTCACTTTCCTTTTAAAAAAATGTCACCTTAAAAATGATGAGACAGTTTTAGTATAAACTTGCATTCTTCACGTATTTGTCATTCGTTATATAGAAAACTACCGGCTGGCATTTCATCTTATCGACTGATAATCATAAGCCAAAATGTAAACATTGTGAAATGCTTCTGTAAGCTATAAACAATAGAATCATTATTTGTCATGATTTAATTGTTTCTTCCTTTTATGCAAGAAGATAGATAAGCTCCAAATTACAACAGCACGGTAAACATACCTTAGTCGGTACCTTTAATATATCATCATTTATATCATTTAAAGATGCACTTTTACTCCCAAATAAGATTTACCACAATTTATAAAATTGTTTTGATATACCAAAAAGCATAAATAAATGTAAATGTCGAAAACAATGGTTTTTATGAAGGACACCTAGTTTGATTTGGAAGAAAGGTGCAGAAAACATGGTATTTTTACCTTATGAGACTATAGTAGCAATTCATATTTTTTGCGTTTTTAGCTATTAAATACACGTTGGAAATCTTGTTATCAGTAATTAATACTTTCCATATATGCATTATTTAGTAAGTAGCTAAAGGTTTATCACTCAAAATTTATGTTTGTTATACATGTGTATGTAAAGAATTTGAATAAGAGTGTCACTTTAAGATTTTACCTTAACGATGTTCTATGATAATGCTATTAATAACAAAATCACACACACACAATGAAAGGGTTATGAATTAAAAGTCTCCAGGCTAAGTATACATTGACAATTATCATAATATGCTGTCAGATTCATTCATTGTAATCATCATTTTAGCGATTTCACACGGCGATCTATACGTTTGACATATTGTTATGAAACCTTTGTCAGCATATTTATGATATAGCTTGTATTGTTGAAAAAAAAGCATGATATTTAAATATACAGTGAACATTTCCATATTGCACAAACTGTAATTCTATCTTAGATTTTCTTTGTATGGGAGTATAAGATTGAATGTAGGTGAATCGAAGCCTAACTCGACAAAAATGGTGTGTTTTTATGGTTTTCAATATGTCTATTTTAGAATATGTTCATATTATTATTTTTACCAAATCACCGCCCTATGGGTTTGTAAATTGAATTCCATTTTAAAATAATCCTGTATCGTAATGTTATAATGTTCAACCTGAAAAAAACTTCCATCTCCCATTTATAATTCTTGATGTCATTCCTTAAGAATGCTGAAGTCATTTATGGTTGTTTAATAAACGGATTCAACCCTCTATTTTCCAGGAAACAAGATGGCAAATTGGCCCAGGGGCTACGGCTTGATCAGTGAGGTCAACAGCAGGGTATGTACATACAATTACCAATACAAAAGTGTTTTTGCTGTTAAATGTTTTTACCGTCTGTGCCTTCTTAAGTGGGGAAAATATCGATCGATTTTTTGATCGCGAGAGAGAGAGAGTGAGAGAGGGGGGGGGGGAGAGAGATTTGTTAATATTTAATGATTCAGGGACCCACCCTTTCCATTGCATATAAAGCCATCTCGGTAAAGTTAAATTATTTAGTGTCATATTTTGGTTATTTTTCTATATAATTTGTGAGAACTGAACTTCAACCAATATTTAAGTTAAAAGCACAAGTTTGGGAAAGAAAATTAAATAGCTTGTTACCGCCTGTGACTTTCCTACATATTTAATACTTGAATAACAACTGATCCCATTTATTTAGTGAAACGGGCCTCTATGGCTTTGTAGGGCCGGTAAACATCTAAATTCATTTCTTAACTAAACTTGATATTCTTAAGTTAACATTGTCAAACTAATGCATGTATTTCCAACAAATACATTATCGTATTAAGATTGGAATGACTCAAGATGTTTTTATGCATACCTGCCCAGGCACTCTTGCATCTCCGCGCATTCTCATTGTACAGGAGCGGATCCATTGTTTGTCTTTAGGTTAGGGTGGTTGTGTGGGGTTCGTAACATTCTTTCTCTCCTATATTAAAATAATAAGTAAACTTGGACGATTTCAGCCCCCCCCCCCCCACACACACACACTTCCCCTGGATTTGCTAGTATTTAATTGAATTTACTGCTCAATGTATTCAGAGATGACCAGTGCGATGAAGTAGGATAATTTTATTCTCCTAATTTGTGACCTTGCATTGGCGGAGACGGTAGACGGGTCTCACAATTGCTGTTATGGATGCCTATCGATTGTAATTATTGTAATGTAAATAATTAAGCAGTTAGAAATTAATCACTACGGTTTCTGTCATCGAACATAATTGCAAGATGATGCACCACCTACGGACCGTTGCAATCCATCAAATCGAATAAAAACAACTTCCAAATTAAGTACATATTTCCGTTAATGACCAGGAATTCATTCAATGTATAAAGTATATACAATAAAGTGAAACGCCTATCCGAGTATATGATCAATGGAGTTAATGTTAAGTATTGGGATTTCCGGAAGAATAGGAAGCGATTGTTTAACAATCTCTGTGGCCTTGTCCACTGATATTGATGAGCTTGAATACGATCTGTGTCGTTTAAAGCTGTCCCCTCACAGGTTGACCGCTTGACACATTGTTTGTCTTAAAATGAGCCGATTTTTGCATAAATGTCTGGAAACCAGTAATGTTAGACTGCTGACACAGGATCAGATCGCAGTTGATCATATTTATGTCCACGTAAATTTATATTTATGGCTAAAAGTGTTGCGGACGCTTTAAAGCTGCACACTCACAGATAGACCGCTTTGACAACTTTTTTTTATATTTTGTTTTCGAATGGGCCATTTTTTTATGTAAATCTCTGGAAACCAGTGATACAAGACTGCTGACAAAAGATCAGGCCGCGGTTTTCATAATTATGTTCGTAAATTTATATTTTATTGCTAAATGCGTTACTAACGCTTTAAGAATTATGAGTTTTTCGGCTTTTTTTCAAAACAATTGAGATCTCTTCTATGGTGAGTTATATTATATGACTGAATTGAAGGCATTCATACCAAAATAACCTGGTCAAAAATTAAAAAAGTCAAAACTATCAATTTGTGAGAGTGCAGCTTTAACTTGCGATATAGAAAGAAGAGGTAAGATTCCTTTGAGAGAAACGAACAATAAATTTGGTCACTGAATTGCCGACATAGAAATATAAAAGGTTGTCAATGATATGAATGGCATCATTGGACATTGACTCGATTATTTGTTTGAATATGGTGGTGCGAATCCACAAAAGGTTTCTGAAAACAAATTCGATTTTAGATAAAAGTTTTAAACACTCCGATTTTTCGAAATATCTTGAGAACCTCATAAAAGAATCAAGCTAACTTATTTATTATTGATTTGGTATAAAATGGGATATATTTGAGATTTAAAGAAGAAATCGGTTTCAAACATTATTATGATAAACTATGTTTTGGTTTATAAAATCAAGTTAAAGGAAGTTATCTGTCAAGATGAAATATGAGACTTAAACCTGTTATGCTTCTGATTTTCAAGATATTAGGGCCAAGATGAAGTGTTTGGTTCTCATGGCGTACGAATTATGTTAATTACTTATAAACGTCTTCATCTGCTCACGTATGCCATTTATCAGCATGGACGGTATTGAAGTATTTACAAGTCTATCATACTGCATAAACATCTCAATCTAAATGCCATTAACCCCCATTTTCACTCTACAGATAAACAAAAAGTACAGTTTCGAGTTGGAGCAGGAGGCCCGACAGTGGATGGAGGCAGTGTTACAGAGACCATTAGTAGAGGTACGTCAGGCCAGATTGGGCGTCTCTAATTGAACAAATAGCCTCACACATTCAATTTAAGGTGAAATCGTATTTGATCGTGTGTTCATGCGTTATGCACACAGTAGTGCACGGGAGCGAATTCCATGAACCGCGCTATTTTAAGCTTCTTTAGAAGTTTGCAAGGGCACCCTTATGCGTTCACTGCAGCATGAACACACGAAGAATTTCGATCAATCCTTATTTATATTAATAAGTATTCATCACCATTAAAATTAGGAGCATCTTCTGCAATTGAGTATTAAAGAAAAGCTAACGACCGTCCGACATCATACGTTTGTAAAAGGGAATAGCCGATAATTGTAACGTCGTATATTTACACCTCAACTTCCATTCCCTAAATAAACTGCCTTTCGGCAATGAACGCAACATCTTCGGATATGTTCGGATCGCAATTCATCGCATAACAATATACATGAAAACTATTGATCTTGTTAGTGTTTGTATTGTGTCAGCAGATCCCGTAAAATATAAATCAACATTTTAGAAAGTGTTAATTTATTATCTTTTAAATGTATTGTTGCCATAAGTGCTTAAATTTTACGTTTAAAAGTGTTTTCAAGTGGTTGATCTTTTCCCGCGTTATTGTGACGTCATTTGAAAAAAAATGTTTCCGGTTACAGTCGGGTCGTTTTATTTTCAGAATGGGTATGAAAGGATTAATGAATAGTTTTCTTAAATGAAATGAAGTATTTTTTAACAATTATTGAATGAAATAAGGAACTATTGGTGTAAATATAAGTAATGAATTGCGGGGTTTGTGTCAAAAGTCTCTGTATATCATGGAATGAGCTCCAGGATGTGTCAACGATAGACCCACTCCTCTATACATTGAGAACTGTGTCTGACCTCTTTAATCATAAGCAAGAAAATTATTAAATGCAAAAAAAAACAAGTCATAATCTGTCCTTTATAGATCACATTGCATGTCCTCTGACAAAGAATAGCCTAATTCAGAACGTTTCATTCTAACACATATTTGTTTCTCACACACAGTAATTGATCAACGCCGAATGGTTCCCATTTCAGGGTGAAGATTCCGATACCCCATTGGGCGAGGAAAAATTCCAGGCGGCCCTAAAAGATGGAGTTTTATTATGCGAGTAGGTAGTTTTTCACCAATTGCAAATTACTCCTGTCCTCTAAAGGTTCTTGCTGTCCACCTTATTTAAAAACAACAACAACCGGTTATGTCACAGCCCATGGAAGCGTTGCGTAAAATCTTGAACTGTGGGCTCCACTACACACTGTTTATAATTGCATAAATCATATTATACAGTGCTTATTTCAATACTACTAGCTACTTTTAGTTTCAAAATTATGTATATTTATTATTTTTTGACTTTGTCAAACTAAAGGGCATAGCAGTGTGAAGTGAAAGGGTTGGAGGGTGCTGGGAAAGGCAGCGGGGTGGCTCTCCCTGCTATTTAGACCTTAAGAGCACGGCTATACATGTTAACAGTACCGATACTCATAAGTGCGCTTAACAACCCCATTACCCTGTCAATCCCATAACCCTGTAAACCCCATAACCCTGTTAATCCCTTTACCCTGTTACCCCATAACTATGTTAACCCCATTACCCTGTTAACCCCATAACCCTTGTTACCCCAAATCTCGGTTAACCCTATTACTCTGTTAACCCCATTACACTGTTAATCCCATAACCCTTGTAACCACATAACTATGTCAACCCCATAACTCTGTTAACCCAATAACCCTGTTAGCCCCACAACTATGTCAATCCCATAACCATGTTAACCCCATAACTCTGGTAACCCCATAACCATGTTAACCCTTGTAACCCCATAACTATGTCAACTTTATAACTATGTCAAGCCCATAACTCTGTTAACCCCATAACTCTGTTAACCCAATAACCCTGGTAACCCCACAACTATGTCAATCCCATAACCATGTTAACCCCATAACTCTGTCAATCCCATAACCATGTTAACCCTTGTAACCCCATAACTATGTCAACCCTATAACTATGTCAAGCCCATAACTCTGTTAACCCCATAACTCTGTTAACCCAATAGCCCTGTTAACCCCACAACTATGTCAATCCCATAACCATGTTAACCCCATAACTCTGTTAACCCCATAACTCTGTTAACCCCATAACTCTATTAACCCCATAATTCTGTTAACTCCATAACATTGTTAACCCCATAACTCTATCAACCCATAACTCTATCAACCCATAACTCTATCAACCCCATAACTCGGTTAACCCAATAATTCTGTCAACCCTATAACTATGTTAACCCCATAACTTTGTTAACCCCATAAATCTGTCAACCCCATTACTCAGTTAACCATTGTTAAGTTATGCTCCTTGATCGAAGGGCGTTAACATCCACTTGTGGTGCTGAAGATAATATTAGTGTTGTTGTCTTGTCATAGTGCCAGAGCTGAATACGAATGAAGTACGTCTTATTATTGAAACATAAAATTTAGCTCCTCTATATACTGCCTTGCCGAAAATGAAAATTAATAGGACTGTCTCGTACATAGACACGTTGTTGGTGAAAACAATGTTGAAATTGAGGAATTATACTTTCTTTCGTGAACACACACTGCCAGATACTCATTCGAGCTCTTATCTAAACTCTTGATGTTGTTTTATCATTGTAAAACGCCTTTTGTTCATATTTCTCACGATGTTTCCTTTTCCAATATTTGTCCTTTAAAAGCCTGAACGATATTCATTTTATATTTCTTCCTGTTTAACTATACCATTTCTATCAATCTCCTACGCGCAATTGTGCGTACATCAGCAAATTTATATTTTTCACTTATTATTATCATCAAAAACCGAAGGAATGGTCAAATATACTTAAAACCAATGTTCAGTGGTTAAACTATTATAGCTTTGTTCAATTCAATTATATTTTAAATGTGATTAAGAAACGGATAAGGCCCATATCTCAATAGAAAAGTCAATGAAACTAAACTGATATATACACTTCAGTAGCTTTTTGAGGTTAATGTATATCTTAGTTCAAAAGTAATAATATATTTTTTCGCATGTCGAAGAAACTCTTTTTAAACCGAAATGTATTCGAACAATTATGGAAGAGTATACTGTAAATACACATGATGTGATCATGTAGGCATGTCGACTTGTTATATGTCGATTTGCGAGTTATAACACATGTCGACATAATTAATGTAAAAGTGGTATTATACCTCACAGGTCGACATGACTACATGAGCACATCATCTGTATACACGATATACATGATCCCACATCTGTATACTCGATATACATGATCACATCATCTGTATACACGATATACATGATCCCACATCTGTATACTCGATATACATGATCCCACATCTGTATTCTCGATATACATGATCCCACATCTGTATACTCGATATACATGATCACATCATCTGTATACACGATATACATGATCCCACATCTGTATACTCGATACACATGATCCCACATCTGTATACTCGATATACATGATCACATCATCTGTATACACGATATACATGATCACATCATCTGTATATACGATATACATGATCACATCATCTGTATATACGATATACATGATCACATCATCTGTATATACGATATACATGATCACATCATCTGTATACACGATATACATGATCACATCATCTGTATATACGATATACATGATCACATCATCTGTATACACGATACATATGATCACACCATCTGTATACACGATATACATGATCCCACATCTGCGTACACGATCTAAATAACTACACCATCTGTATACACGATATACATGACTACACCATCTGTATACACGATATACATGATCACATTATCTGTATACATGATATACATGACCACATCATCTGTATACACGATATACATGACTACACCATCTTTATACACGATATACATGACTACACAATCTGTATACACGATATACATGACTACACAATCTGTTTACACAATATACATGACCACACCATCTGTATACACGATATACATGATCATATCATCTGTATACACGATATACATGATCACACCATCTGTATACACGATATACATGACCACACCAGCAGCTTAAACGACACACATGATCACACCATCTGTGTACACGATACACATGATCACATAATCTGTATACACGATGTACATACTCATTCCATCTGTATACACGATACACATAATCACACCATCTGTATACACGATACACATGATCATTCCATCTGTATACACGATATACATGATCATTCCGTCTGTATACACGATATACACGATCATTCCATCTGTATACACGATATACACGATCATTCCATCTGTATACACGATATACATGATCATTCCATCTGTATACACGATATACATGATCATTCCGTCTGTATACACGATATACACGATCATTCCATCTGTATACACGATATACACGATCATTCCATTTGTATACACGATACACATGGTCATTCCATCTGTATACACGATATACATGATCATTCCATCTGTATACACGATATACACGATCATTCCATCTGTATACACGATATACATGATCACATCATCTGTATACACGATATACGATATACATGGTCATTCCATCTGTATACACGATATACATGATCACACCATCTTTATACAAAATATACATGATCACACCATCTGTATATACGATACACATGATCACATCATCTGTATACACGGTATTCATGACTACACCATCTGTATACACGATATACATGATCACATCATCTGTATACACGATATACGATATACATAATCACATCACAGTGCTCAAGCCATGATTTGAAATGGGCAGGGTGCTAGGTCAAAAAGGGCACTTGTGATGCACATTGAATGAGCCTGAATTGCGCACTCGCAAGGGCCAATGTTTCATTCTAATTGTGTATGTGTTGTTACTAGTTTCAATACTAATATAGTTTGTGATGAATACCTTAGCTGTTTTTTATACTTTAGTGTCAAAACTAGGTTTATTTATTAGTTTTATACTTATATCTGAAAACTGACTCTGTCAAAAAAGACAGCAGGGTACTGGAAAAGTGCAACAGGGTGCCCCAGCCTGATATTTAGGCCTAGCTGGAGCACTTCACGATCTGTATACACGATATTCATCATAACACCATCAATATACAAGATAGACTCTTCCATACCTCCGTAAATGTTTGCTTGTTTTTATTGCTTTCATACTTGAGTTTTCGTTTTAATTTCCTGTTACCATATTTAAGTTTTTGCCACAAAGTGCTTTTAAGGATGTAAATGAATAAAGTAAATAACAAGCACCACTTAACATGAAGATGTGAGATCTGTCAATTATACATTATATACAATGTGTCACTCAGCTATTTACTATTATTTATAGAGTTAATATTTGCGTAACACATTGCAAATTCAAATTTAGACTTTCACTTAACAGGTTACGTAATCTAGTTTTCTGAAAATTATATCATAAAAGCTAAACTTAATACGGTTTTAAAGCTGCACTCTCACAGATTGTCAAATTTGACAACCTTTTCATTTATTTATTGTCTCAAAATCAGCTGATGTTGGCATCAACGCTTTCAATTCAGTCATATTTGCTAACTCACAATAAAACATATCTCAAATGTTTGAAAAACTGCCGAATATTTTTTAAAGCGTTAGTAACGCTTTGAGCCATTAAACATTATTTTTTGAACGGAAATATTAAAAACTGCGATCTGATCTTTCATCAGCACTCTTATATTACTGGTTTTAATAAATTAACCCAAATTTTACCCCGTTCCAAGACAAAAATACGTTTTCAAAGCGATCAATCTCTGTGAGTTCAGCTTTAAAGTATGAACAAGAAGATTTTAAAGATTTAAATGGGAAGACATCCTTTTTTTGTAAAGATAATATAAAACATTAAGATATGTAAACATGGCGAGTCCAAAACCAATATTCATGGCTCCTTTTTAACTGACGCGATGGGGTCGGGCAATTCTGAAACTTTGGGCATAACCAAAAGCACGCTCTTGTTGTTCATATACAACTTAGAGCACGTGTGTCTAACTTCACGGCGCATATACTGCTAAAAAGAAAAAAAATGATAACGATATAATTGCGAAAAAAATATTTCGTATGTTGAGAAAAGTAAACACAGTAAAATGTGGAGTTTTCTACCATCCTTTATGGCTCCTTTTACGCTCACGATGGAGTTGAGCAAAACTCGAACCGTTGGCAATAACCTAAACACGATCAAGTTGTTCACATGCAACTAAGAGCCCATGTGTCCAATGTCATGGCAAATATATGTATAGCAAGTCGCATAAGTCTGGTAAAAATGTCGAGTTGTGGCCCTTGACTGGCAAAAAACGTACGAGAGTTGACACCCGCTTGTGGTTTTCTTGTTTTTGGAGTATTATTAGCATTATTCTGCTTAAACCTAATATATTATCTTTATTTTCATCTAGATTAATGAACACTCTAAAGCCAGGGGCAATCAAGAAGATCCACCGGGTGGCGTCTGGCAGTTTCAAGCAGTTCCGGGACATGGAGAACATCGAGAATTTCCTGAATGCCATCGTGGCGTACGGTGTCGCCGTCACCGACAAGTTCGGTACCGCCAACCTCACAGACAGAAACAACGGCATGGCCATCGTTCTTAACTGTATACACGCCGTGGGACGGGCGGTAAGTTGTTTTATGGGTTTAGTTGTTTTATGGGTATGTGATAAAGCCTACTATAATCCTCAAGGGAATTATGGAATAAATTAAGAGTCCCTGGATACACAGCCGGCATGGTCATTGGCCTTTACTGTGAATCTGATGTTGTCTTAACATTGAGAGGTGCTATGTTCCAATTATCGTTGGGATTTAGGCGGAAGGAAGCAGCTTGAGGGTGTTGTTTTTTTGACAGCCATGGCCTCAGTAGTGTTTAATAGAATACGAGCGCAATGTGTCCCGAAGACGGCTAATGTCGGATAGAACTGTAGCTCAATGTGTCTGAAAGACGGCTGGTGTTGAATACTAGTATAACGCGTGTTTGAACGCTAGCTTATTGTATCCCAAAGATGGCTAGTATTTGAATGCTATATCATTGTGTCCCGAAGATGGCTGGTGTTTGAATGCTATATCATTGTGTCCCGAAGATGGCTGGTGTTTGAATGCTATATCATTGTGTCCCGAAGATGGCTAGTATTTGAATGCTATATCATTGTGTCCCGAAGATGGCTGGTGTTTGAATGCTATATCACTGTGTCCCGAAGATGACTAGTATTTGAATGCTATATCATTGTGTCCCGAAGATGGCTGGTGTTTGAACGCTAGTTCATTGTGTCCCGAAGAAGGCTGGTGTTTGAACGCTAGTTCATTGTGTCCCGAAGATGGCTGGTGTTTGAACGCTAGTTCATTGTGTCCCGAAGATGGCTGGTGTTTGAACGCTAGTTCATTGTGTCCCGAAGATGGCTGGTGTTTGAACGCTAGTTCATTGTGTCCCGAAGATGGCTGGTGTTTGAACGCTAGTTCATTGTGTCCCGAAGATGGCTGGTGTTTGAACGCTAGTTCATTGTGTCCCGAAGATGGCTGGTGTTTGAACGCTAGTTCATTGTGTCCCGAAGATGGCTGGTGTTTAAACGCTAGTTCATTGTGTCCCGAAGATGGCTGGTGTTTGAACGCTAGTTCATTGTGTCCCGAAGATGGCTGGTGTTTGAACGCTAGTTCATTGTGTCCCGAAGATGGCTGGTGTTTGAACGCTATATCATTGTGTCCCGAAGATGGCTGGTGTTTGAACGCTATATCATTGTGTCCCGAAGATGGCTGGTGTTTGAACGCTATATCATTGTGTCCCCAAGATGGCTGGTGTTTGAACGCTAGTTCATTGCGTCAAAAGACGGCTATTGCTTGAACGCTAGCACACTGTCTCCTAAAAACGGAGGTCCTAAATATAGAACGCTAGATGAAAGTGTCCTAAACACGGCTCATGTTCGATAGAACGCTTGCGCATAGTGTCCCTCAGACGGCTGGTGTTGGATATAACGCTAGCTCAGTATCTTGCTAAGATGGCTGGTATTGGATATAACGCTAGCTCATTGTGTCCCTCAGACGGCTGGTGTTGGATATAACGCTAGCTCAGTATCTTGCTAAGATGGCTGGTATTGGATATAACGCTAGCTCATTGTGTCCCTCAGACGGGTGGTGTTGGATATAACGCTAGCCCAGTATCTTGCTAAGATGGCTAGTATTGGATGGAACGCTAGCTCATTGTGTCCCTCTGTTGACTGGTGTTGGATATAACGCTAGCCCAGTATCTTGCTAAGATGGCTGGTATTGGATGGAACGCTAGCTCATTGTGTCCCTCAGACGGGTGGTGTTGGATATATCGCTAGCTCAGTATCTTGCTAAGATGGCTGGTATTGGATGGAACGCTAGCTCATTGTGTCCCTCAGACGGCTGGTGTTGGATATAGCGCTAGCTCAGTATCTTGCTAAGATGGCTGGTATTGGATGGAACGCTAGCTCATTGTGTCCCTCAGACGGCTGGTGTTAGATATAACGCTAGCTCATTGTTTCCCTCAGACGGGTGGTGTTGGATATATCGCTAGCTCAGTATCTTGCTAAGATGGCTGGTATTGGATGGAACGCTAGCTCATTGTGTCCCTCAGACGGCTGGTGTTGGATATAGCGCTAGCTCAGTATCTTGCTAAGATGGCTGGTATTGGATGGAACGCTAGCTCATTGTGTCCCTCAGACGGCTGGTGTTAGATATAACGCTAGCTCATTGTTTCCCTCAGACGGGTGGTGTTGGATATATCGCTAGCTCAGTATCTTGCTAAGATGGCTGGTATTGGATGGAACGCTAGCTCAGTGTGTCTCTCAGACGGGTGGTGTTCAATAGAACACTAGCACAGTGTGACCCTAAGATAGCTGGTCTTCGATATAACGCTAGCTCAATGTGTACCATAGACGGCTATTGTTCGATAGAACCCTAGCTCATGGTGTCCGAAGATGGCTGATGTTGGATAGAATGTGAAGTTTGTCTGTCCCAAAGACGACTGGTGTTTGATGTAACTCTATATCAATGTGTCCCTTTAAAGATGGCTTGTGTTGGATAGAATGTTAGCACATGGTGTCCGAAGATAGCTGGTGTTGGATAGAATGTAAAGTTTGCCTGTCCCAAAGACGACCGGTGTTTGATATAACTCTATATTAATGTGTCCCTTTAAAGATGGCTTGTGTTGGATATAATGTTAGCTTAGTTTGTATCAAAGACGGCTATTGTTCGATAGAACGTTAGCTCAATGTGACCAAGCGGCAGCAAATGTATGAACGCTATGTCTTGGTGTTTTTCAAAGACGGCTGGTGTTTGGTAGAAACCTAGCGCAACGTGTCTCCCGGAGGGCTAGTCGTTTTCTTACATTGAGAGATGTATATGCGTTCGATTATGTAGGGATTTGAATATATTTTGTGGCAGGGGATTGGACATTTTCCTTACTGCATGTATAGGAACAATGGGTTCAGCAGTGTGTTGTGCAGTGAGTCTTTAAGAAATCGAACTTGTCCTCTTTCTCCTTTATCCTTTATTAAGTTGGGTACAAAATACGAAGAATTATGTCCATACAATGTCCTTAAATTAATTAATCTTTCGTTGTTTGACTGCAGGCCCAGAAGAACGGTTTCGAAGGTCCCACTCTTGGACCAAAAGAATCGCAGTACAACCCAAGAAACTTCGACGAGGAAACGTTACATGCAGGTTTGTGGATATGGAACATGAATTCGTTGATTATGGTTGTGTTAATGATGTGATAACGTCATTGATTCAATGGAATCTGACATGGACTGTGTGTATTCAAGTTGATTGTGACCTTAGATTTTAAATCTTAACCTGTCCTGATAGTCCAATCGGAATGTTCAACTACATGTACGTCATTCTGAGTATGATGTCCGTCCGTAAAGATTTTTGTTCGATCCACAGACTTGACACTTATTTGAAACTAATCTTGTTAGATTTAGAATGTTTTCATATTTACATTCAATTTATTACTAGCAAGAACTTTAAAATAAAAGAAGCCAAAACATTTTGAGGTATAAGTCAATCACCCCAGTTTTTCAAATTTTAGTGATTATGTAGCAACTCTCAGAAAATGAAATAAATTAGAGGTGTCTTACAGCTAATATTCTTATGCAAATTTCAAAAAGCAATGTGAAACAATTCTTTTTTCCAGGCCAAAAGATGATAGGTCTACAGTACGGTTATACACAAGGTGCCAGTCAGAAGGGAATGAACTTCGGCAAGACTCGGTCCATCACGGACTGATAGCCGGATAACACAGATATTAGAAACTTTTTTACAATTCCACTCGTCTGCGTTTTCATGTGAAGCATTTTCATGTGAAGCATAAGGCTTGCAACACGTGACACAGATCTCTTTTAAACTTAAAGGGGCACACTATAGGGAAGATGCAAACAATATTTTTATAATGTATTGAATGAACAAAAAAAAACCACACATGATTTGTGTACAATAAAAAACTCTATTTTGGCACTGTTTTTACCGGGGAATTCGAAAACCCCATTTATATTATGTCATATAAAAGAAATTAAGGATGAATTTCATTTTGTTATAAGATGTAGTTGTTTCGATGACCTTCGATGAAATTTCATAAAAAGTATTTTTATGTTGAGCCAAGCGTGTTTAAGTTTACTCAACTTGTTAGTAGAAATAACAAACCAAATATTGTAAATTTATGTAATTCCTTGGAACAGGCAAATAAAAAACATGTTAATCAATGCTATTGCTTAAGTTTTGATCGTATAATGCAGTGCCGTAGCTACACTGAGGCACACCGGGGCAGCTGCCTCGGTGTTTTATTGAGCATTTAATAATTTCTATAGCTCTAAAAATAACTCTTTTCGATTCACTTCATTTTCCTCAATGTACACAAACCATCGAACAAACATACTCCAGAATGCAGGAAATCGCTTCTTGCAAAAAAATAATTCCGGGGGGGGGGGGATAGATCGTTTTACCTCGGTGTTTTTATAAGTCTGGCTACGGCACTGTAATGTGTCTAATTAACAAGCTATACAGCTTTTTAAATCCAGTAGTATTTACAATATTGCTAAACATGAACATTCTCCATATTCCTTATCTATATTTGAGTTTTTATTGATATTGGCTACCTTGTCACAACGATCACATGCATCGACATCTTGTTTACTTGTATATTGTTTCACCAGATGCTTTGTTGTATAAGTCGAAATAACCTTCTGTTCTGTTCTGTTTTACAAAGACTAATAACTGTGCACGAATCGTATCCTTTTTTGTTTCGATCATTAAGTCAAATAAGTTAAACATAATAATGCATTAAAATAAATATATATATTTTTTGCAATTTTCAAATGTAAGCCTATATTGTGTCCATTTAAGTGCGTGTTATGGAAAAGGCATGAGTATTTGTTCTTAGTTTACTTGTATTTAGGACAGTGTTACACGTACTCACCAAATTTCACCTGTAACAGTCCTTCAATGATATGTTTAACAGAAAATATGCATTATGATATGAAAATTTTCGACGTATATAGATCTGATGAGTTTTTTTTCTGTATAAAAAAAACAAATATAATTTAATAATCAAGCGATATTATTTTTTAAAACTTGTTTCGTCATATTTTGTCGCTGGGTGAAGGTTGGTACGAAAATGAGTATTTTCTTAAATTCAGAATCATAGCTATTTTTCTCAAATAAATTTAAGCGTAAGATATAAATTGTCGTGTGAAAACTCCAAACATTTGTAGAAATAGCAAGATAAATCATGAACGTAATTGTTTTGTTTCAACCATATTATTTTAGAGACTTTTCCGAACGCTGTCAGCGACAAGAATTGACATTGACATTTTCATTGTAAAAAAAAACTCTTGCTTGCTATGAAAAAATGTATACAGCAATGTGCAATGTATCTACATGCTTCGCAAATGTGTTGGTTATGTTTATGTATGCTTGAATGATTGTCGTCCTCAAAGCTGCACTCTCACAGATTGAACTTATGACAATTTTATTTTTATTTTTTGTCTTGGAATTAGCCATTTTTTGCGTAAATATCTAAAAACCAGTGATACACGACTGCTGACAAAATATCAGATTGCAGGTTTTGATATTAACGTTTGAAAATTGATAATGAGAAATGAGTTTTCGGCATTTATAACTTAATTGAAGGCATCTTAACCAAAATCAGCTCATTCCGAGACAAAAACTTAAAAAGATCAAAACTGCCAATCTGTGTGGGTGCAGCTTTAATAAACACTTGATTTAGGTTAAAATCTAATATGTATACAGTTGTCTTAAATTTTGTTAAATCAACGAATTATTGTTACATTTTTAACAAACTCAGAAATCTCAAGCTGTTGAGAATCTCAATTACTTCCGTATTTAATGTTTCTTGTTTTGTACAAATTATATAAAGTTATGCTGATAATTCTGAAGATAAGAACATCACAGCTTGCCGTGAAGGACTTTCTGTAAAACTGTCCACTTCAGTCGATATTTTATGAATTATGCACCTGTTTTGTCTTAGATTTATTACTCATTGTCACATTGTCATACATTTTGTAACCGTTTGTTGAACTTAGGATGTTATTTTATACATGTTAGGTAGGGAATATAATGTACCAAATAAAAGAAGTAATTATTCCGTATTTGTTTGCTTTTTATTATAGAATTACTCAGCGTCGTTTGCGTAGCACATTTCGTAAACTGAATTAAAGGAATTAAGCACTCTTACAACAACAGGATATCATCAATGGGCTGATTGTTTATAAATATAAGTTAACAACGTTGTTAACGGAATCGTTGTTGACTTTAAAAGCGTAAAATAGTTAACGATGTACTCATATATTTAAATAAAACAATTACAGCTGAAGCCGTTGTCTCAAATCTTGTTTGAAATACAACAGATCACAAGTGGAACCTTTAACATTTCCTGGCTCCAATTTCTCCAAACATCCTAAGTCCCTTATAACAGGATTAAGCTAATCTCATTATTTTTGGTTTTCAGGTAATTGCGTAATTTTAACTTCTTTAAGAGTTTTTTTCACTTTAGATAGAAATTATCTTAATGATAATCACAATACACCATTTTTCATTTATCAAATTTTAATTTAAGTATGTATTTTGGCTAATTGAAATAAGCTACTTAAGCCTGTTAAGCTTAAGAAGTTTCGAGAAATTGGGGCCAGAGAGCAGAAACGAATTGTAGTTTAACATTGATGACGTTAAACACGTTTTTAACTGTAACAAAGGTTCTCAACAATCGGTCCGACCCACGTCATTTGTCGGTAAAATGAAGGTCGCAACAGTGTTTGCGGTAAAACAGGTTAAATTTGAGAGCGTTGGATAAACGTTTTAGATAATAGTTGTAATTGCCATCCATAAATCAACCGTTTGGATCTTGTGTGACCTGTATTGATTCAACTAGAGTGTGGTTAAACATTAGAATTGGTTATACATAAACTCAAAAAAGACTGGACGAAAGTGGTAAATAGTGTTTTTTTACAGCAAGCTTATACAAACTTTGCAAAAGGAAAATTCCTGTTGATTGCAAGCAGATCAGCACCACCAGAATAAAACACAATACTACATATCATATACGAATACAAATGATTGGAATAAAACCTAATGCTTCTTATCATATACGAATACATTTGAACGGAATAAAACCTAATGCTACAATAGCATATACGGATACAAATGAATGGAATAAAACAAAATGGTACAATAGCATATACGAATACAAATGAATGGAATAAAACCTAATGCTACAATAACATATACGAATACAAATGAATGGAATAAAATCTAATGCTAC
Organism: Mya arenaria; assembly: GCF_026914265.1. Classification (NCBI taxonomy): domain Eukaryota; kingdom Metazoa; phylum Mollusca; class Bivalvia; order Myida; family Myidae; genus Mya; species Mya arenaria. Next base: position 48,415,500 of record NC_069124.1, on the reverse strand, counting down.
AATAGCATATACGGATACAAATGAATGGAATAAAACCTAATGCTACAATAACATATACGAATACAAATGAATGGAATAAAACCTAATACTACAATAACATATAAGAACACAAATGAATGGAATAAAACCTAATGCTACAATAGCATATATGGATACAAATGAATGGAATGAAACATAAAACTACAGACCATATACGAATACAAATGAATGGAATACACCTTATGCTACATAATATAAAAATATATAAAAAGACAAAATAAAGGGTTAAAACGAAATACATATACAAATGAATGGAATAAAATATAATGCTACAATAGCATATACATAAACATAAACATATACATATACAAATAAATGGAATATATATAATGCAACACTAACATAAACATACAAATAAATGAAAAAAAACATAATGCTATAATATAATATACAATTATTAATAATAGTAATAATTCAAAACCACAGTCTACATTATGATCCACACAGGGGCGCACTCATTACATATATAAAGTTAAACATAGTGTCAGTAACAATCACTTTTGACAACGCATGTCACACATAAATTTACAATATTTGGTTTGTTATTTCTACTAACAAGTTGAGTAAACTTAAACACGCTTGGCTCAACATAAAAATACTTTTTATGAAATTTCATCGAAGGTCATCGAAACAACTACATCTTATAACAAAATGAAATTCATCCTTAATTTCTTTTATATGACATAATATAAATGGGGTTTTCGAATTCCCCGGTAAAAACAGCGCCAAAATAGAGTTTTTTATTGTACACAAATCATGTGTGGTTTTTTTTTTTGTTCATTCAATACATTATAAAAATATTGTTTGCATCTTCCCTATAGTGTGCCCCTTTAAGTTTAAAAGAGATCTGTGTCACGTGTTGCAAGCCTTATGCTTCACATGAAAATGCTTCACATGAAAACGCAGACGAGTGGAATTGTAAAAAAGTTTCTAATATCTGTGTTATCCGGCTATCAGTCCGTGATGGAATAAAATATAATGCTACAATAGCATATACATAAACATAAACATATACATATACAAATAAATGGAATATATATAATGCAACACTAACATAAACATACAAATAAATGAAAAAAAACATAATGCTATAATATAATATACAATTATTAATAATAGTAATAATTCAAAACCACAGTCTACATTATGATCCACACAGGGGCGCACTCATTACATATATAAAGTTAAACATAGTGTCAGTAACAATCACTTTTGACAACGCATGTCACACATTGTTGTTTTGGCACTTTGCATTCTCCGAGTACCGAGGCTGAAACCCCGATTTTTTGGTATGTAGAAACAAGCTTTCAAAGAACATTCGGTAATCCCAATGGTTCAATATGGTGCGCATTATTTGGTTAGCATACTCTTAAATTTGTTAAAAATATGTTGAACGCTAGATTCCGGTAATTCGGTGCGCAATTGGGAGGAGGGTGTGTTTGTGGGCGTGTGTATTTGTTTGTGATGGGGATAAACTCTCAGTCCTAATTTAAAGAATACCAGCTCTACCAATAAACAGCAATTGATGATACTGTTAACAACATGCAACTCAAAGTAACACACAAGAGCTCGTCATGTAAGTTCATTTTTTTCCTAGATGGTTCTTTAATATTGCTTGTCAGGTTTGATATATATCCAGTCCCTAACGCTCAAATTCCTGCATTCCATCTCACGGTCAGACATTGGCGTATGTATTGCTTGTATTGGCGTGGTCCAGAGCAACATCGTGGCAGAACTGGAACTGTCCCTGAAACCGAAAAAGTCAGTCTGTAGAACATAACTCATGTTTGAAATATTCTCAATTGACACTGAATATAATATTTATTCTTGCTCTTATTTTGCACAGAATGCGAATACAATTCCAAGAGGTATCCAATGTCAAAAGGAAAACTTGTTTTAAATTTTCGTAAGAGTTATATTAATGATGTTTGTTTGCTAGTTAAACCATTTGAAAAATGACCGTTCGTTGATAAAGAGTACTGATCTTAATACCAAGGAGATAATGGCCCTTTAAAGGTTTGCGGCATACCGTTTGATGGAAATGGCTATTTCTGCTTTTTTATGAAAATACCACAGGTGCTATTATTTATCTCATTCTTTAAGTGTTTAATTAGTATACGATTGCCAAACTTTCAGAATGTGTTGCATATAGCCTTAAATTGAACTATAGGAGTTTGTTTAATGATGTAGTTTACATACGAAAGTTGGTATGAGTTGTTGCCTGCGTGTCCGTAGGTGTCGTATCACGAGAGGGACAGACACGGCTCCTGTACTGGTCAGTGTGTCCAGTATGGTCAACAACACCGCCACAAGGCCGCTCCGCTCGTATCCCGTACTGTCAGAATCATAACATCACAAATTTTAGCGCTCGATCTTTGAATATGTTCACTTCATGGTAATATTGTAATATAACTTAAACATGATTACTGAAGAAAATGTCTTCGAAATATATAAATGAAAATAAAACAAATTTAACATTCACAAAAATCGCCTTATTGGCGTATTATCTCCATTTACTTCTTTCGGAACTCCTCGGCCATTTTTATCGAAAGCAACCTCGGATGTATATGGACGGTTTACAATGTCAGAAATCTGTACACTTTAACTACGCTGCAAGTAGTTCGCATAGAATTTTCAGTTTAGCAGTTAAACTTAATGACTTAACTCTTGGGAATCTTGATTATGTTTTCAATAATTCGCTTCACTGGCTATCAATTTAAACTTAGATATACAAATACAAGCTTAAATACTACATTTTATTTATAACATAATTCAAAATTGTACGAACTACTTCTACTGATGTACCGGCATACTAATACATCCGAGGTCGTTTTCGTAAAAAAATGGCCGAAGAGTTCCGAATGCCATTCACTTAACGAAAGGGTATACGCACAGACAGGTTATTAGGACAGGACTGTTTAGATTCGCCTTTCGACGTGTCTCCACCTCCTGTAGTAGCTGCACAAATGTCTTCTGATCCGATGGAACCACCTGTTGCCTCGTCCATTTCTTGTACACCAGCTGGCAGAACTCTTTCTTACCCTTAAATTCATACCAAGACAATTATGGTTTTATACTATGTTGCTAACACGTGCTCAATAACTAAGACTTGTATGGCATAAACATTGTGATAAGAAACATGTATATACAATTTGAACATTTATTCCAATCTTTTTGAAAAATAATAATTGTGCTTAAACCGACACTGATTCTCGCAATTTCGGGGCAAAATGGTGAAGCCAAAAGGTGACAATTAGCTACTTTGTCGCCTTCATGCATGTTCGTCTTGTCGGGACTGTATGGAGAAAAGGCGAATTATTTTCGACTGATCAATATGCAGGTATACAATTGATGCGTTTTCGGCCTGCCAACGCAAAATAATAGAATATCCTCGGGTTTACAAAATGCACTGTCCCCGCAACGAAGTAAATATTATAATATCATGTCGTCAAATTTTCTTCATCGAGGTTTAAGCGCCGAAACCCGTAACGCAAGATGAAGACACACACCAGCAGATGCCTGACGCACAAATGTAAACGCTTTATGTAAACTCATTGTTTTTTATGTGGGCCAATGGCAATCGAATATTTTTCAAATTTTCTGTTCATTAATTTTAGGTGGATTGACTTTGACGTATGCACCATAAATAGTTTCATGGATTATACTTCTGAATGTCTTTTTTTCCACCAAGCCTTACTTGTAAAACAATCGTCAGTAGGAAAAGGTAGCATATACTTGGTGATTGCATTATAGTATGTAAATGACAATCGAGAATGTTCCAAATTTCTGTTCATTAATTTTATGTAGATCGATTATGACGAATGCAACAAAAATACCAATTAAGTTAACAGTCCAATTTTGACTGTAAACATACAACAGAGCTGGCTACCTCAAAGCCCGTTCAATCATTTGTAGATCGCCCGAATATACTTATAGTAATACCTTTCATATGCGTAATGAATGACAACGTCGAAACCAAATAGATATCAAAGACACCTACACTTATATCCACTCATTAGCCTATTATCATTTATTTTGTTAAATCAACTGTTACCCCAGTTTTGTTTGCCAGAGAGTATTTTCTGTGTATGATGCTGTCCGATGTTTTCTCCTTCTCAAGACGAACTGTGAAAGGTCCGATTGTGCTTGAGCCGCTGGTTGGAAGTCTACCCACCTTTAACATACATTCAAATCACAATTTAAATAAAGACTATTTAAGGGGTGGTGATACTATTGAATCGTATGTAAATATATTCTTGAAGAGTAGCGCAAAGCACAAAATACAACAAAGGCTGGCAATGGGAGATGCCACATTGTTATCATTTTAACTGAGGGCCTAAGCCGTATTCTGTTTTCCGATCATATGGAAAAGACAGTTGCAACCGTTCCGTACTACACTATCGTATTGACTTGAATTAATCACACTCGTGTATTTAAAAGGAAGAGGGTAGCACATTTGCTATCCAGAGAAGCTACACCAACCAGTTCTCTTCCTTCGTCTGGGAATGAGACCACGATGCGGATGTTATGGTCGTGTATTAGGCGACAAAAGTCCACTAGCGTGTACTCTAGGGGTGTCTGGCTCACCACGAAGGCGTAGCGGTCACTCAGCGTCTGCAACACACTAGATACTTGTCTGTGTGGTCAATTATGGCTATACTGCATGAGTCGAAAAGCGAGTGCCTAGTGTTCGATCTTTGGATGTCACAAGCACCATATTAGATGTACCGACATCGAGCTTGGTATACAAATCTTAGCATTTCCTTAAATATTTTTTATATAACTTAAAAAATCTAAATCAAATATACTTAATTATAAGCAACAAATTGTAACATTTTCCGGAATTTTCCGGATTTGTATCATTTACCGGAATGTAAACAGCATTGATGTAGTCGTTGCGACCGCTTACTGGCGTGCGAAGGAAAGGTCGGTACATATTTTCTGAAATTAAAGGAACACTTTCTGGACAAACAGAACGGCTGTAACTAGAAAACTATTCCACACGCACACGCGCGCACACGCACGCACGCACGCACGCACGCACGCACGCACATACGCAAGCGTGATAAAACTGTCCTTAGTAAATGGACACATAATAAAAATACTTCAGCAATTTACATACGGGCAAGTACGGACTGCGATCTGTTTTTGCCGACGTTCTCCGGCAGCTTTGCGAAACGAAAAGCGTCAATCTCTTGACCATCCGAGTCCAGGCGAACTTTGGACAACACCATCGTCTGGTATGCCTTCTCATTCTGAAATACGGAGTATTGCCACAGGACAAAGGTATAGGCTACACAGGCTTAACAATTGTTTTGGAACCAGAGTACAAATTTTGAACAGCGCAACATGCGTTGTTGTAAATTGCTGAAGTTTGTGAAAGCTGCACTCGTATAAAAACACAATTTCATGTTGGTTTTTTGTTTCTTTTCATTTTACATTCACCTGTTGTTTCTGTTTGTTGGTCTTGGTCATTATGCTCTTTGTTTTACCAACAATGTTAAAGAAGATAAGCTTTCATTAAACCGTGTACATGAATGTCTGCATATACGTACCTCATACTCTAGAAGAATGTTTGTCTTGTTGAGGACGGGGTCAACCTGGAGAAGGCGTTGGTGTTCTTTGGGAAACTCGTCCACCGGAACTGGCCAAGAAGACAGCACCAGAGCCTCGTACATAACCTCGTGTAGGAATTTGTACTGACTCTGGAAAAAGAAAAACCTTCAATTGTACAATGATAATTTGTGTCGTACCTTTACACATATTTATTTTATTTGTGGGAAAAATAAATTGAGCGGATACACAAAATACCGTCAAAGTGTTTTATGTATTCAGTAAATTGTAAGTCTAAATTTATTTGAAACATAATTTATTAACAATTTATTTTTTAATGTAGCTCATTTTTAATAAAAGGGATAATATACATAAGTTTTCTGTTGTTCTAGAAACAAAGCAAGATAGTAGGTTCGACATACTAGCGTTTGGACCATATTAACGCGCTGGTCCCTGAGAGTGTTCACACACTGGACTACGTCAATGACGCCAGTCTGGTTGCCCTGGCTGTGCAGAATATCCATCGCAATAAACGTCCCCGTTCGTCCAACACCAGCGCTGAAGGGTACAAACAAACGCTTATCTACAGAAGACTACATGGTCGCTATTTCCTGTGATGTGTTCTTAGTATACGAAATGTCAAAACCCTGAATTATTGAAGCTGAGATGACCGACAAGGTAAACGATAAAATAGATAATGTTATTAGAGGGAAAATGGTTGAACTATTTTTAAAACACTATAAGTATTCTGCACTGGTCAATGCAAAATAAGGTCACGAGTTGCAACAAATTTCATGTTGGTTAAATTCATGGGGGTAAATCCATAAATTCACCCACCTGCAATGCACAAGCCATGGCCCGGCACGTCGGGGATCGTACGCGCGGACGGTGTACCAGAACACAAGCAGGCTGGCGGGGCTGTCCGGCACATCCTTGTCCGGCCACGCCGTGTAGTGGAACTGACGGACACTTCGTGCAACGTCCCGATTTGTCTGTCACAATGATCACAATCACAATCTCAATTTAAAGTCTAAATGTCATCGGCTTGTATGATCAAATCCCAAAATCAAAAGGTATCTTTCAATCATCTTTGAAAGCATTTCATTTAGATGGCAAAAAGGAAAGCAATATTTATTTCGGAAAAAAAATATATTCGAAAGGACAATACACCCGACATAAAGAAGTATATATGTGCTCGATGTACAAGTTACATTTTATTTTGAGTATAAACGATTGGTTGAAAAACGTACGGATACATATACTTGTGTGCTACGTTTTATGCACTACGTCATCCAGCTATTGTACATTGCAGATGGTCAGAATGGCTTGTAGGATATCACATGGAAAGTAATTTACGCGAGTATCAGCTTGCATGTAGGTACAAGCTTAAAGTATAATTACGCAAAACGCTTTTACACTCAGTTGCATTTTAAAATGCCCGTGTAGCAACAAATACAAGTTACAGTGTGTTTCGAAATCTCTCGACAGTTTCCGACCGGATTCCGTATTTATAAATATATTAAAAGAGCTATCACAGTCACTTGGCAAATGCCCCTGACTGATAGCGTTTATAAGATCACAAGATATAATTGTGAAACCCAAGGCAGCACATTAATCAATTGGCATTAAATGCTTGTGGAGTGTGGAGTCATTTATGTTCATGACCAACCTCTTCACCAATTGTGAGGACCGTACTCCATGCGTTATATATATACTGATCGGAAAAGGCTTATGTCTTCAAAGTCAATGTGGCCCTGCAATTTGACCCGCATTTTTAAAATCAGTAGGGTCTCCTGCTAGTCATTATCAACACCCCTGCTCGGTTTTGGTTCCTCAGGACCAAGCATAAATACTCTAGTTATCATTCAGGCAAGCGTTTGTGCTCAAGGCTACCACGACCGTGACCGACTGACCAAACAATCAATAGGGGTCATCTTAAGGTCATGGCCAACGTCCATAATAAGCTCGAGAACCTTAGGCCCGAGCATTCTCTAGTAATTAATTCGACACATCTGGTCTACCTACGGACGGATTGACCGATATGTACAAAGCAATATACCCACCGATTCTTCGAAGACAGGTATAAAGTCATATCTAAAATAAACCAAAATCAACCCACCCACCTTCTTGAACACTTTTAGATCCCTGACGACGAAGTCGCTTTTCTCCTGCTCTGCCGTAAGCACCACCACAAACATACCGATCTCCTTCTCCACATTTACCTCCCCCCAATACTGCAGGCATTTGATCTGAAAAGGTTATATCACGTATACTGTTACCGTAAGCAATCTTTATGGATGAAATAAATTGAATGTACGCAATTGATTTACCAATATGCTTCTTCATCGTTTCTTCTCTACGATGTGATTCATCGCAACAGTCAAAGACCCTTACCATAGCAAAATTATACCGTGCGGGCATACCATTCTTTAGAAGCTTTATTACAAGAGACACAATATACTCCAATACGAGATGTGTCGATATGCATGCTTATCCTGCTAAAACTCCGGGGCATGATTCCGCGACAAAAATATATTCTTAAAGCACAGAGAATGTTTGACACATTACTGGCTAAAACTAAGACACTTTCAGAAAGTAGTGTGTTGATTAATGCTTTGCTATAGCTAAGCGCGAGTTGACACAATTTGAATGGTTTCTAAATTTCTACATGCTCGTTGACACTTACTTTTCCCAGCTCGACGAGGTTTGTCACCATAACGACCGTGATGACGTCTTTTTCCCAGATCATCCGAATAAAGTCTTCGATCATAGCGTCCATAGGACCTGCACGGATAGAGTGTCGAAATTCTTCGAATTATAATTAATCAGTGAAACCAAAACAGGAAAATGAATTGATATTAATTAGTCATATACAATCATCTAATCTTACATATTTGTTTTATATTTCCGACTATCGTCAAAGAAACAACGGGGGCATGTATAATTATTTTAAGATTTATTAAGTTTTCTTTTTACATTCAGATATGTTTTCAAAGCGATTTATGGAAAAGTACAATTATTTGAACATAAAAAATGTTGCCGGTAGTATACTTAACTTATTTATAAAATAAACAGAATAGTGATGATATCTGTTTACAAATACCTTGTGAAGCAATGTACTCTGGCCTTCCGGAATATCCCTTTAAAAAAGTTCATTCCAATGTTAATTAAAATTAAAAAATATTTTGCAGAGCCATTTAAGAAAATAAATATGTTCATCTGAATGGAACAAGTGCGGATACAGGCCGTACTTAACCTGAATGAAACAAGAATCAATATAGTCAATATTGTACACTTATGAAACAAGTATCGATGTAGTCTGTACTGTATCGATCTGAGGCAAGTATCGATGCAGTCAGTACTGTATCGGAATGAGGCAAGAATCGATGCAGTCCGAGCTATATCGGAATGAGGAAAGTATCGATGCAGTCAGTACTGTATCGATATGAGGCAAGAATCGATGCAGTCCGTGCTGTATCGGAATTAGGCAAGTATCGACGAAGTTCGTGCTGTATCAGAATGAGGCAAGTATCGATGCAGTCAGTACTGTATCGGAATGAGGCAAGTATCGACGAAGTTCGTGCTGTATCGGAATGAGGCAAGTATCGATGCAGTCCGTGCTGTATCGGAATGAGGCAAGTATTGATGCAGTCCGTGTTGTATCAGAATGAGGCAAGTATCGATGCAGTCTGTACTGTATCGGAATGAGGCAAGTATCGACGAAGTTTGTGCTGTATCGGAATGAGGCAAGTATCGATGCAGTCAGTACAGTATCGGAATGAGGCAAGTATCGACGAAGTTCGTGCTGTATCTGAATGAGGTGAGTATCGATGCAGTTCGTGCTGTATCGGAATGAGGCAAGTATCGATGCAGTCCGTGTTGTATCGGAATGAGGCAAGTATCGATGCAGTTAGTACTGTATCGGAATGAGGCAAGTATCGACGAAGTTCGTGCTATATCGGAATGAGGCAGTTATCGACGCAGTCCGTGCTATATCGGAATGAGGCAAGTATCGATGCAGTCAGTACTGTATCGGAATGAGGCAAGTATCGACGAAGTTCGTGCTATATCGGAATGAGGCAGTTATCGACGCAGTCCGTGCTATATCGGAATGAGGCAAGTATCGATGCACTCAGTACTGTATCGGAATGAGGCAAGTATCGATGTAGTCTGTACTGTATCGATATGAGGCAAGAATCAATGCCGTCCGAATTATACCGGAATGAGGCAATTATCGACGCAGTCCGTGCTATATCGGAATGAGGCAAGTATCGATGCAGTTCGAATTGAACCGGAATGAGGCAATTATCGACGCAATCCGTGCTATATCGGAATGAGGCTAGTATCGATGCAGTCAGTACTGTATCAGAATGAGGCAAGTATCGACGAAGTTCGTGCTGTATCGGAATGAGGCAAGTATCGACGAAGTTCGTGCTGTATCGAAAGGAGGGAAGTATCGACGCAGTCCGTGCTGTATCGGGATGAGGCAAGTATCGATGCAGTCAGTACTGTATCGGAATGAGGCAAGTATCGGTGCAATCAGTACTGTATCGAAACGAGACATGTATCAATGCAGTCTGTATTGTACAGGAATGAGGCAAGTATCGATTTTGTTCATATTGTACCTCCATGGAACACAAACATCGATATAGTCTGTACTGTATTTGAATTAAGTCTATACTGTACCTGAATATAACAAGCGTTGATATAGTCCGTTCCTCCTTGCTGTTTCTTCAGATGTACCCTTGAGTGATCGTCTGAAATATCGCAATTGGAATAATGTTTTTATTGTTTACCATGCTGTACCTAAAAAAGGACGAAACGTTTGACCACAGAAATTAACTTTATAATAGCAACGTTTTGGGTTTCACAATTGAAAATAACTCACATGCATACAGGTTCTTGTATCTACTCTTGCCAGCATTCGCCGGGTCTCTCGCAGCGGTTGCTGGGTGAATCATGCCGGTTGGAATTGCCTTCAAATGTAACATTTTTGCTTTCAAATAAAAGGCAAGTTTTAAAAAAAAACTCAATTTAATAGGAAGGAGTTACCATCAAAATGCCAATGACTTTAATGGCTTCCTCTTATTAATTAGTTTTACTCTGCTTTATTAACTTCATTGTTTATTACAAATGATCAGGCTCTCCTTACATGCGGTACTTTTTACCATAAATATTGAGTTTTTGTTAAAAATTCAACATATTTTTTAACGATAGTGAAGCTTAAATCTACATAACGTAACGGAAAGGTCACCGCGTATTCATTTCTGAAATATGTTTGGTCAGCAGACTTGGTGACTATATAGCTTAGAAGGTGAGACAAGGTCACGGGTTTCCGGGGTCCCTCTTCATCCATCATGTTTCCGTACGTGGGTTCCTGTACAACGCTAGGGTCTTCCGTAGGTGCCACGGGAAGGCTCTTATCTTAGGTGAGATATGGTCAAAATTTAGCTGACAGGCTTTTACAAAATAAAAACATAGCATCTTTTATTTATTTGTAATAATATGCTTTCAGATACCCAGTTGATTTAATACATTCACCAAATACCTTGCAAACAAAACATTACCCTGTTTCTTCATTGACTCTTCAACACCATCAGTTGACTTTTTAGGGGCCTTACTTGTTCCAAGATGTTGTATTTCTGCAGACTTCTGTGTTCTGTTAAGTATGTTCTGCGTTAAAACTGAACTTAAAACATAAATTTCATTCATTTAAGACTAAATTATATGGAATCGACAGTTACCAATTCCTGGTAGATTTAAATCTAAAAGTAAAAGACATCTTTCCCAAATTAGTTGCAACTTACATATTTGCTGGAAGGTTCTTCTGGCTTTTAGCGGCTTTCCGTTTTCTCATAACCAGCACAACGACTACCGCAGCAATGATAGTGAGGACCAATACCCCACCACCTACACCTAAAGCCACTGTATAAGGCTCCGAGGGCGCTGACAAAATATTATTTTACAACACATAAAAACAAACAAACACCTTATAATGCAATTGAATGATATACTCGAACATGATATAATGAAGCAGAAAAGCAAACGAAAGCAAATCAACGTTCCAAATCGCTTGAAACAGTTATGCATACGTTACAGAGAAGCGTGGATTAAACGTTGTAATTATAGCTGCTACACATTTTTAGAATTATGAATATATGAACGAAGTCTAAATGAGTTTCTTAATGCAATGCCTTCGCCTTGTTCTAGATATGACAAAAAGTATATTATCAACAATAGTAGAATTCAAGCCTCAACACACCCAGTCTGATATATCATTTGCTATACATTTTATGTCATAATATTTTTATTAATAAGTAAAATACATCACGGTTACTACCTTTCAGTTTCTGTGTGCATCCTTCTCCAGAAAACCCCGTCTTGCAGCCTAGTGGACAGGTCCCATTCCCTGGGTGACACACTTTGTCTTCGGCGCACATTCCACACCGCTCCTGGCAGTCGACACCGTGACTACCAGCCTCGCATTCTGTATAAAGGAGTAATAAACATGTATCAATGTACTTATTTGAAATCGCATATCTTTTGAGACAGTTTTACTTTTTTGTTTTGTTTGTGCGCTATAGCATTTGCTATTAGCCTTAATTGAAAGCGTTGTTAAATCGTACGTATTGTTTGGGTTTTTATCATTTGCTTTTAACCTTAGACACTGAATCTTTGTTACTAAACGTATTGTTTGTTTTCAATTTCATTTGCTGTTAGTCTAATACACGGAATGCTTTGTTACAGAGCGTATTGTTTTTGATCTATAGTATGTGATGTAACCCGTATGCACAAAATGCATTGTTACCGAACACATTGTTTATGTTCTACATCACTTTCTGTTGGCCTTAAACACATACAGCTTTGTTACAGAACGTATTTTCTGTGTTCTTAATCATTTGTTTTATAACAGAATTCTTCGTTACATAGGACAGATTCAAACGGTAGAAGAAACCACGTGACATTGTACAAGGCATGCACTTAATTGCATAAGCATAACGACTATCTTGAACACTAAATTGCATGACAACTGTCATGAATTATTTATTGAAAAATACGCAAACGCCTGCGTATCCGTTTCATTTTAGGTAAAACCGCTATTTACGAAATTGATATAAACTTTTAGACCTCCCCCCCCCCCCCCACGTAAATTACAAATTAAACCAACCGGTTTTGCATCGTTCATCATTTTTGTAGCCTGGTAAGCATGCATTACAATGACCATCCGTTTTATTACACGTAGCACCTGCACAGTATCCACACGTTTCCTGACAATTCTGACCATACCATAAGTCTGGACAACCTGAAGAGTTAAGTACAATATCAATATGATCCAAATGACACTGTGAGCGTCTTATCAACAATAGTTAATCGTATCGTATTTAACGATCGTAAACACAAGTTACGAAACTTGCGATTTTAAGTTGCGACTGTCTTATCAAGCGCATCGTAAATTCGATAGTAGATCGTAACCTACGATGTCGTAAACAGAATAGTACGCATGCGGACTTGTTTTGATCTTCAAAAAGGAGGTTTTACAGCAAAATCGTTATCGTCTGTAAACAATCCAAATGGCGACATCAAGAAAAAGGTCACAGAATTGGACTGAATTAGAGCGAAATGCTTTAATCGACATGATTATGTCCGCGAAGACTACCCAGTCTGTATCATGGAAGGAAGCGGCTGAAATGTAAGTCCTTTTCATGTAAAGTAAATTCAAAGTGATAGGTAAACTTAATATGTGATGTTCGAGGACAAATAGTGGAAATGTCAACTGAAGTCTCGATGATATTTCTATCACATTTAAAATTAAATGAGAGTAATTGATATATACATTGCCATATACAAAAACATGCGAATAGCAAGGACTTTGACTTTTGGTCCAGCCAACCCGGCTAAAAACAGAGGGACAAACAGATGGTAAAATTCCCCCCAAATGCTCCTGCACCCCAGGGACACTAGGTAAGGCCCATTCCCCGCTATATTTAAAGCGAATACAAACTACCGCATTCACCCGGCACTGCGGGGCCACCTGAAAGGTAAAACCACGGTTCATTTCCCTGATGTATACCCCAGACCTGGGGGGGGGCGTGGTTACAATTGACTGGTGCATTACTTTAATTGAAAACAGTTATCATTTTCCTTTCAGTTATGACATAGTTTTATGTTCCATCTGTAGTACATGCATAACCATGAGAAATCATGTTCATAGTAAAACATGTTTTTTCGTGGAAAAGCTTTTAGATCTACTCCACAGAATTTCCACTTTCAACATAGTATTTTGTTCAATAACGCCACTTTTTCCTGTGTTTGCCTCCATCTTGGTGTCATGATATGTCCATAAGATAAATGCATAGGCGTTTATCAATATCCATCAAACACATACACTTAATATTTAAAACAGTGTTTAATATTAAACTTTCATGTTTCAACTCTTGATCTGAAGACAGTGAACTGTGACATATTAACTCAAACGTATGTTACTGTAGTAAAGTTTTAGTACGATGACAAGAAATATTTTAATTCCTTCTTGAATAAGCACATCATTTCAGGTATAAACATATTTAATGTTAAACCGCCCAACTTTAAACTAGTTGAACTTGTGATGTTTACTTTCTTTTCACTGACAAGTTAGGTCAAGGTCACTGGATGGTACAGTAAAAAGATAAAAAGGTTACATTATACTTTTACATAATAATATAACGGAGAGATACCACTATATACAGTTTGAAGACCCGTTTCTTAAAAAACAAACATTTTTTAAATTATAATATACCTTCGTCATTGATGACACTGACATAGTTCTATTCGTGGAAGGCTCCAAATCAGCGTGCTGTGCTGCCTCCAGCCGTAAAATGGCGTCTTTCGTCAACCTGTAACGCCCAACGCATTCCCAATCGGGCACATCGGCGATAGCGACCACCCTTTCCTTAAAAACTCGCGGTCGTCGGGCATTTTGTCTCCTCGCAACGAACAGGGCGGCCATTTTTAATATACTTACGACAAGGCTAACCCAATCGTAAAGTTACCATCGCAAGTTACGAAATCGTTACGTTACTATTACTTACGATTCTTATTAAGACGCTCGGAAAATCGTAACATGGTGTTACGATGCGTTTACGATTACGATTTACGCTACGACCGTTGATAAGACGCTCCCACTATTCGGAGATAATCCAGTAAGGTAACAAATGTCTATATAGCTAGAATAGTCCAACTATACAAAACAGCACAAGGCTCTTTAACAGCATGACTCGTGTTGTTCAACGGTATACTCATCGACTTTTGCAACTTATTTATGATTGATTAATACAAACATAATTATGATACAGCCTTGTTTCCTTTTGAAATCTGGAGTGGTCATAGACGTTAAGTTTTTTTATTGTATTTAAAAAACGTACTTGTCCTTAAAATCATTGAACATTTTTATTTGTTTGTTCAATGTTTTTCTTTTAACAATATATTGTGATACCGCCTTAAAATATAACATTTATATCTGGAATGAAAATTGAGTTAGTATATGGTGTTTTATTTACTAAATGAAAATCAAAATAACGTTTCCTTACTGTCATTACACTTTGGTCTTCGCCAACCCGGCTCGCAAGAAGCACAGAAGCCATTTGTTTTGTTACAGGTCTTTGGATCTTCACAATTTTTGCTACATGTTCCGGCGCAATTGTTACCATATTTACCGGCATCACATTCTAGAAATGATGTGGAGGCATAATTTTTTTTTTTGGTTTCCGAATTAATTTGATAAAGGCTTCACCACTACGCGCACCTTTTAAGAACTGCATAGGTTGCGTTGTTTAGCCTCAACCACCATTTACGTTTAACAAAACGTCTACGCACATAACGCCTAATATGATACTAATAATTAAGAAAATATTTTTAAAAAATGCTGACAAATAAAAGTATTTACTTACCTTCCATGCAGTCCGATGTTATTTTATATCCAGGTTTACATCCACTTAGGCACTGGCCAGTGGTCTTGTTACAGTTTTCGGAATGGCAACCTCCACACGTTTGACTGCAGTTTTTCCCCCATGTTCCCAGCTCACATTCTAGCCATACAATTTAAATAATTATACGAATGCCATTGCCGAGGTTCAGTTGGATTACTCGACCAACTGTTCCTGTCCGTTTCGTTATTGCGAGTATGTGTACTAAGTTTCACGGTGTACAGGCTATGTCAAATATCAACGGTTTTCACGCTGCTGCGGACGACTAGGGCACCAAGACTATGGCAATACATAGACCTCACATCAGAACAGACACGCTTAAAATTCTAGAAAGATGCCTGTTTGCTTCCATACATACTTGTAAGCAACCTCATATTGTCACCGTTGTTTTATTCTTGACAAAGCTGATGTATTAGCACGCATACTGGGCAAATGATTAAAATAGCAGAAAATATATGTATGAACACTACCATTAATACACATTGGCAGCTGGTATCCCTTTTGACATGAGCAATTGCCGTCCACATGGTCACATGTACGTTCACAATGCTCACTACAGTTTTGGGAGCAATTCAAACCAAATGTACCGTTGGGACACTCTGAAACGAAACATACATTTATTTGAATTCATTATATGCACACAAATAACACGTCATATTGTTTAAAGATTGAGTAATGCTAGTCAATGGTCTAACCCAAACCGTAATATGTTCTAGTGAATTAACACGTTAGTAATGTTATTAAGTTGTATGCAATCTGTTAAGTACTGATTTAGGAATGGATACACAGTGTTTTAAAGCACAAATGCACAAAGTAAAGTACCATCATAACATAGTGGCGTATGTTGATATCCAGGTTTGCAGCCTGTCAAACAGTTGCCCGATACCCTGTCACAGGTCCCATTTAAACAGTATCCACAACCATGTATGCAGCGTGAACCGTAGTAACCGCCTGGACACTCTGAAATACAGAAAGCATTTAATGAAACAACAACTACTTTATTATACTAGCACTTACTATTGGTAGTAGTAGTAGTAGTAGTAGTAGTAGTAGTAGTAGTAGTAGTAGTAGTAGTAGTAGTAGTAGTAGTAGTAGTAGTAGTAGTAGTAGTAATAGTAGTAGTAGTAGTAGTAGTAGTAGTAGTAGTAGTAGTAGTAGTAGTAGTAGTAGTAGTAGTAGTAGTAGTAGTAGTAGTAGTAGTAGTAGTAGTAGTAGTAGTAGTAGTAGTAGTAGTAGTAGTAGTAGTAGTAGTAGTAGTAGAAGTAGTAGTAGAAGAAGAAGTAGTAGTAGTAGTAGTAGTAGTAGTAGTAGTAGTAGTAGTAGTAGTAGTAGAAGTAGTAGTAGTAGTAGTAGTAGTAGTAATAGTAGTAGTAGTAGTAGTAGTAGTAGTAGTAGTAGTAGTAGTAGTAGTAGTAGTAGTAGTAGTAGTAGTAGTAGTAGTAGTAGTAGTAGTAGTAGTAGTAATAGTAGTAGTAGTAGTAGTAGTAGTAGTAGTAGTAGTAGTAGTAGTAGTAGTAGTAGTAGTAGTAGTAGTAGAAGAAGTAGTAATAGTAGTAGTAATTGTATTAATTGTAGTAGTAGTAGTAGTAGTAGTAGTAGTAGTAGTAGTAGTAGTAGTAGTAGTAGTAGTCATAAATTATCAAACGACATTCCATTGTAAGAAAGAAGTTTGGAAAAAAGAAAATACATTACTGAAATAAATCATTATTCTCGATGTAGCTTTAGTTTAACACAACTACTTCAAAGTTCACAAGAATCTTTTTAGTTAAGACAAGAACCATAAGATCAAATATATAAAATACCTTTGTCACAATAAGAACCAGTCCATCCCCTTTGACAGTCGAGACAAAGGCCATAAATCTTGTTACATGGGCCTTTGCAAGTTGAATTGCATGTACCACTGCAGTTCACACCGAATGACCCATCATTACAAGCTAAAAAAATATTTTTGCTGCAGTTAAAGGGAAATATAAAGCTAATCATAATAAATTGTTGTCAATACCAGGCGTTTAAATATAAACGCTCAAGTTAGTTCATTATCACATGATTTTTTGATAAAAAAAAAATCTCATTTAGGTCATTTTTCAATCTGACAATTTCATTCAATTTGAAAATATTAATAAGCATATGCTTAAGCTTGTAACTTGACAAATTATCATCACTAACAATTTAATGCACATATAATGCAACATATAGTTTAACTATTATATTCAATGTGATTTTGGCTTTGTATACATACGTTCTTGACACGTGTTAAGCTGGTAACCAGCCTTACATCCCGTTTCACAGAAGCCGTTGTAAGAGTTGCATTCTTCAGTAGCACACTGCCCACAGGTTTTGTTACAGTTCTTACCCCACTTAGTCTTTGCGCAGGCTGCAGTTAATAGGGTAAACATATTATACATTATAATCATGGAACTAATTTGGTCTTAGTTTTTGACAAAAACAGAAAATACCAAAGCATATATTATGCGTTGTCAATGAATTCATTTTGTCAGGATAATACAATGCACCTAATGTAATTTAATCTTAAAGGACACCAAATGCAATTTAATCTTAGAGGACATTGGCAAAGAGATCCAAAAAGAAGAAAAAGGCTGGCAGCAAACTCTTACACAACATTAAATTGGGAATAATTCCGTATTACATGTGTTTTTATCTTGGCACGGTAAGGTAACTGACTGCATCGAAGCTTTAAGTATACGTATAAATAATTTTGCTGTATGCTCACATGTGTTGCAGAATCGCCCCTCAAATCCAGCTTCACATGTAGTGCAGCTACCGTCAATATTGTTACAAGGTCCAAAACAATGATCGCTACATTGCTTGGCACAGTTCTGGCCGTACGTGTTATTGTCACAGGCTGTTGTTTCATATGAGATAATAGTTTACGTGTGTAAAGTGAAACAAAATTAAAATCTAAAGATACAGGTTTAATACAACGGTTACCGTAATCTAATACTATGGCATCGAGACCTTGTACGCCAACGAAAAAAAATCAAACAAAAACATAAATCACTACTATTTTACCAAGGATATACGATTTAAATTTTAAACAAATAAATAAATTTTGCTGTTTTATTCGCAACCGAGCATTTGTGTATTATCATTTAGTTCAGTAACTTACGCTGGTTACAAAACTGTTCCTTATAGCCGGGTTTGCATGTTCCACAAGAACCGTTCACCTTGTTACAAGCTTCAGAACACTGTTTGCTGCATGTTTTGGTACAATTTTGGCCGTATTTGTTTTCTTCGCAAGCTAAGGTAATTGAAACAATTACAATTTGCAGACAAAATGAAACTGTTATGGTGTAAACTATGAAAGGAATATAAAATATCTACGGACATAAGTGAGAGTTAAAGAATGTGAGAAGTTTAAAATAAATGTCAATGCATAATTTTTTTATTGTATTACCTTCGTTGCAGATTATCCCCTTATACCCAGGTGGACATACAATACAAGTCCCGTCTTGCTTGTTACAAGGTCCAGAACACTTCTTGCTACAGTTTGAGGAACAATCCTGGCCAAATGTTCCGTTGTTGCAAGCTATACAGGTGTCAAAAGGATATATTTATTTTTACAAAACATGATGGTATGATGTAAAAGAAATATATAAAAAATAAATGTTTATGCCGCTGCGTATTTAGAGATGCAGTCTTATTCCAAAATAAGATTACAAAAAAAATAATAAAGCTGTTTTTTATTTATTTAAAAGGATGAATAAATGTCGAAAACAATTGTTCTTGTGAAGGATACCAAGTTTAATTTGAAAAAAAAAATGAGCACAAAACACGATATTTCTATCTTATGCGACTATAGTAAACCACAGTAAATATTTAAGCATTTTCCAATCAATTAATATTTTTGGCGCTTTCTGCTATTAAATTCACGTTTACAGTCTTGTTATCAGTTATCAATATTTTCCATAACTGCATTATTTAGTAAGTAGTTAAAGGTATATCAGTCAAAATTGTTGTTTCTATTACATTGGTATGCAATACTTTTGAATAAGAGTGTCACTTTAAACGAGACTATAAACACTTTAGTTTATTATTTGTCATGATGTTTTTAAAAGGTTAAAGTTAATTATCAATAAAGACGGTGTCATGAATATATTTGTGTTGCCCGATCACAAATTCTTAAATGGGATAGGGTATTTCAAGTTTTAATATAATTATTACTTGACGGTAAATTGTTTTCAAATATTTTATTTTAGATAAAGGAAATGATACACATAAAGACATTATCAAGATGATCATAATGTCAAATGATGCTAATTAGAGTATTGCTTTATTAATAGTGAAGACTTACATTCGTCACAATATGGTCCCTTACGTCCAGCAACACATTTAAAGCAGCTCCCGTTAATCTTGTTACAAGGACCGGAACAGAATTCGCTGCATCTTCCGGAACAATTTTGACCATATGTTAAGTTTAAGCAGGCTAGAAAAAATGCAACTCAGATATTACTTCTGGACCTTTCAAATAGCCAATATCAAGAATATGACCATCAGTACCTTTCGCTTTACTTGTTTATTGGACGAAAACATGTTAGCATTCAAACGTTTCTTAAACGTACGCCATTTAAAAAATGTAGCACATATTTTAAAAACACAAAACATACATTCATTGCAGAACTGCCCAATATATCCGACATCACAATCGTTACAGATCCCATTTAAACTGTCACATAGTCCGGTACAATGTTCATTGCATGTGATTGAACAGTTAGGACCAAATGTGTTGTTGACACAAGCTGTGCAAAAAAAGGAATGATGCTTCGTTTTAAAAGGTAATACTATGGCAACTTCCTGCCGTTTTATCTATGAAATCTATAAAAATACATGATTCTTATTCAATGGAACTAGACGACATCAAATGAAACAATTGCAAGAATCTTGTAAAATGGATATGGCTTAGTATAAGGCATTGAATCTTACCAACTGATGCAAAATATTTCTTAGTCAAAAACTTGAATTGGATATCGCTGAGTACAACGCATTGAATCTTACTTACTGATGTACCACATTGCTTACGACACAGTTATCTTTTGCAAATTTTGCGTGTTTTTCCAATGTAGAATTTACTAAGGTATGTCTACAATTTACATTGTGAACGTTGGAACGTGTTTCTGTTATGAACCTTACGTAAAATGTTACTCTTATAAGTATGGTTTACCTTGATGGACGGTTTCTTGACAATACTTCTAGTGACAATAGAAGACGCTTTCAATACATCTATATGTTAGCAAAAAAACAAGAAGAGTAGAAAGAACATATTCAACTAGTTCGTACCTTGGTTTATATTGACATCACAAATTTCTAGTTGACTTTTACTCGAACCAAGAGTAATCTTTATGGTGTTTCCAAATGACAGGGATATACAATAGAACCTAGTGATGGCGTATTCGCTATCATTGGATAGCTTAAAGCCATCGCCATGGTAACAATGGTGATCTGGAGTGGGCCAAAGCGTTTTAATTTTGCTTTCAGGTTCAGACATGTTTGTAACAGAAACCGAAACATTATATATATACTCTGAAATAAAATAACAACAACAACATTTAACATAAAAGTCAGTCCTTATAAAAGAAAGAATAAACCAATTTTATTTCTTCCAAATTAATTTTGTCGTATTAGTAATTATTTTATTAAGCCAAACAAAATACATTTGGTTCGGGTGTTTCAATTTGTAGTTGAAAACCTTTAAATCTCTATACAAAAGATTACTTTAACACAATTCTCCAATGACGACAATAACATTCTTATATAAGACCTAATAGAAAAATGCCGACCTACCCTACCTGTATTGGAAAAGGATGTAACCCTAACTAAACCATTTTATTATTATTATCAATTTTTTTGGGGGGAGGGGGGACACAATGATACTTGCCAACGTGGATCTAAGCGTACATAACTGATATATAATTCTTATTATAAAAATGATATAAAATTCCTACTTTTTCATACTTACGTAGCGTAGTTTTCTTGATGGTCAATTCGATGTTAGAGAAACTGATAGTGTTCGGGAACCAAATACGCCACCAGGGTTGTTCTGTTCTGGAACTATTTGCAAAGTCTGTAGAGCTGCAAGTTTTAGGATCGACGTCCACAGCCAGATCAGCATAGCGAGGGTTTGGACGAATATTGTCTGAATGCCGTGGATTCGCCCCTTTTTCGTGCGCAATATCGCCTAATATTTGAAAAGAAAACAGAAAGAGTGATGATCCATAACAACTCACTATATTTGAACAATGTAAAGTGTCTTTGTTTTATCATTTGACATTTACGGTACTGGATATAATGAAACCGAAGTTCATTAATATTTTGCAGAACGAATTTGATGCAATTGCCTAAATTCTTGGTGCTGCAACAACAATATGTTAATCCTTCATGGTAAATCTAAATGCATGGTGGTTTGTAGTTGTTTATAATCGAAAACAAACACAATATTATCGTTGGTAATGACGCTTGAAGAAGTCTCTAGCATAATGGACATAGGTGTAGTTATTGATCATCAATTAATGTGGAAAACTCAAATAAAGAAAGTTTGTTGTAAAATGAACTCTTAAATTATTATTCCTTAAAATAATCTATTATGTTTTAAACTAAGACATGAAAAAGCTCATTTACAACGCTAATGTTCTATCTACAATGAACTGCTGATGTATAATATGGAAAAAAGTTATAAAATCATACACAATTAAAATATCCATAATTCAGAAATAAAATGTTAAAATAGTTTTAACAAGACCTCTGCTTACGTCGTCTGGTCCTTCATTTAAAGAAATATGTTGGGTATCTTTGACAACAGATGTAAATTTCATGTTTTTTTCCACCTTTATATATTTTCTTAGACTCTTGACAAATAATTAAGTTAAATAATTTCATTTGCAAAGTACACAACACACACATTAAGTTCCACCACCAACAAATATGAAGGTTCACTTTAATACAAAGCCAATTATGATAAGAGATTATTTACTTACTTATCCAAAGAAGTATGGAGTTCTTATTTAAAAAGCCTCCACATTAAATACTTTTAAAGCTTTGTGAAAACAAACCATTTGATAGATTAATAATTTTATCATGAATGTCTGTTGCATTATACAAATTGCTGATGAGTGTTTCCATAATTTGCGTCCATGTGTTATGATAGATGATACATTTTGATATAATTGTTAAATTCCTGTATTCGTTTGATCTCTTTTTTGTCGTAGTTAAAGACCACATTATAAACAAGATAACTACGGATGCACACTTTAGGTAAGTTTTCTTTTCTTTTTTCAAGTTTAATGCCTTTTCAGAGTAAACTCGACTGCTGATATTGTAACGCTTCTTCAACTTTGGATTTTGTGTAGCTATTAATTAAAAACAAACTTTCGAAAAGGTCACACGTTTTTATGTATTTAATTTTTATATTTTGCATTTACCTATATTGTGCGCAGTTCAATCAATCAAAATCTTTATTTCCCCCAATAGGAGATGAATACATATGTACAAAGATGTAGGTAATTTTAAAGCATGTCAAGGAAACATACCAGCAATTTGTAATTTTAATTGGAAAAAACGTTCGACCATACATAGTCCCGATCAGTGGGTGTCATCATCATTCAACAGTAAAATAGTTGCGTAACAATTTACACACTTGACAGACAATCACTAATTAATAAGTTCGATATCAAGAGAAAGTCCTTATTGTCATTATTACCAATGAGTGGCGCTAAAGATGCACGATGAGTTTCATAGTTAACATGGATTCATCCAATAGAAGTATTTCTGATACAAACTCAAAGCCGAAACACGAAATAGCACACACATTTAGTCCGCAAAACAGTTGTTGCTGCACATCCATTGATTAGGTGAACAATTATGTCCGTGATTTGGACATTGCAGTTTTGAAAGAGGGATAAAAATCTAGTCGGTAAGTGTT
Organism: Mya arenaria; assembly: GCF_026914265.1. Lineage (NCBI taxonomy): Eukaryota > Metazoa > Mollusca > Bivalvia > Myida > Myidae > Mya > Mya arenaria. Next base: position 48,392,013 of record NC_069124.1, on the reverse strand, counting down.
ACACAACTGTTTTGCAACCTCGAACATAATGTTTCTCTGTACAGCACGACTACAAGTCTTGTACACAATTGACGGAGAGACAGTTGGTTGCAAATTTGTAGAGCGAGCAAAGTCAGAGAGTGTCATAATTTTGATTCTCCACATTTTTGTATGGTATGTACATACTAATTGTTTGAAACATATCTGAAACAAAACCGTACTTTATGGTAGTGTTGCAAGATATGAATGACATATATCTAGGTATAAAATATTCGACATGTACTTTTACAATAAAGGCTCCAATATCTTGTGTAGAAGCACAAGTTTCCTGAAAATCAAAACGCAGCGTAGATTTTGCAGTCCAACCATTTATACATATCAGATTTTGCCGAAATATGAAAACCCTGTATTGTTTTAACAATAAAATTGATTGATTGATTGATTGATTAATTGAGATAAAAACACAAATACAGTAGTAAAAATACAATAATAAATGATAAATAGTATACAATTTCTATCATAACAAATTGATTATGATCTAAAACTGATATCACATAATGAGTACAAAAGGAAGAGACTAAATGGTAATTGCAAAACCTTATTAACAACAACAGACTAGATAATTTTTACCTATAATATAATTTTTCTTAAACATGATGTGATGTGTCTTCTTTGAAAATAATTTTACCGCAACTGAAACGTCATCTGACCAATCACAAACGCCATTTGACAAATCACAAACGTCGTCTTATCTGATCCAGGGGACGTTTTAAGATCTTAGTCGATTTAAGTCGTAAATTGAAATTATCTTTGTGTCATAGTTTCATTATTTGATCCATACTTGGGTGAATTAAACTGAAGCAATTAAATTGAACAAAATGTTAAGGAAATAAAAAAGATCAATATGTTGCCATTTGTGACGTTTAAACAGATTTAAGATTTTTGGAGTAATGACTGAAATCCTATATTGGAACGACCCCAAGGATGTATTCGGAAGATATTCGGAATAAATTGCGTTCATCGGAATATGAATGTAATTGATGCAATATGCGTTTATCTAAGTAACGCGAATAGAGTGTGAATATAAAGATGTGCCATATAACGAATTTGCTTCGCTACCATTGAGGCTGTTTTACGAACTGCTTACAAAGAATAGTTCGATTTAAATACATACAATAAACAGTATAGCACATACCTTGCACGCCTGCCACACGCAATACCAAGCAGAGAAAACTTATCCATTCCAAAACGACGAACATTATTTTATTTTAACATTTAATGTGGTGTGCTCTGCAATATTAAAATCATACTTTCTACACAATTCAGATAAGATGAAAGGATAAAGGATACGAGGAAGTTTTCTGTAAATATATTTTGCGTCAACTTCTGTGTTATATTCGTTGGATCCGGAGCTGCTTCTGTTTATTAGAAACAATGAGGAAGCTTTCAGAAACAACAAAGTATAGTTACTTGTTAAGGGTATAACCTCTCAAGTGTTTCAGAAGTGGCTGTAGTATATATAATGTATGGTAATATAGTTGCATTTGTACTGAATTTCTATCGAATGACTGTTGAATCGATTTGATCATTTGGTATAACTATTAGATCTACTGCTTTTAAGTGTTTTCATTTAAATTGACACAATTTTATGAATCCTGGAAGACTCAACGAATGCTTAATTTGAAAGTAGTTTTGAAGCACCGCTTTTGTTTCAAAAAACAAGGAAGTCACTTTACAGGAATCTGCTTGAAATATCTTACTGATAAGAGCACTTTGCTTTAAATGAGTTGTAATTTTGTTTGTAACACATATTCACAAAACTTAAAATAGAGGCATTTAAATAACATTGACGCTCGCTAATTAATATCAGTAATTTTCATACGTGGTTTTCCCGGTAACGAGACACTTTGTCTGTAGTCCAAGATGCAATTTAAAAGTTTAAACTTACTTATGCTAAAAACGATTTTGTGTAAGTTATAACAACCATGTATTTATCATGATGTATATGAGAGTGAAGTCTTGTGTTGGGAGGGAAACCGGATTACTCGAAAAAAAAAAACCACTGATCCGGCTTGGTGACCACAAACCAAATTTACATGCCCCCAGGCCGGGAACCGAATCCCGGGTCCCCTTAATTAATGCAAGGGTGATGCATGGCTAAGTTTTATGTTCATAAGACAAACCCTTCTCGAGCTATTGTGCGGGCAAGACTTGGTCTATCGAGCGACCCACCGACATTTACACACCTTAATGCATTATTTTTGTATTATAAGTTGGATCTCGGAACTAAAGTGAATGGGTTAAGATTTGAACTATATTCGTATTCAGCAGTCCACAAATGCGAAATTTGGGAAAGCATGTACAAACACTTTGGTATTGATAAGTTCATGTGTTTATATATACATCCAGCATATCACATAATTATGAAATGTACTGATAGGTATTATTGTGTATTTGTCTCTTAAACCGATTCACAATCATAAACTATTATTCCAATATACATATGAAGTCAAATCTAGCATCGAAAAGGCAGTTATCCTTTTGAATAAACAAAGAAAATCATTTATGAGTACTCTCTTAAAAGTATGAGTTGAGTTCATTTGTTTCGAGTAATTGACAAACCAGGATGGAAATTGAAAAATGTCATTTATTCACATTAAATGACGTATATCGTTACAAACGAACACTATACATGGCCGAAACAAAGTTGGAGGTAAATAAAACGCCATCCAATAAAACATATCAAATAATACAGAATGCATTATGTAAGACAAATGGTTAGATAACAGTAAAGCAAATGTAAGATAACATTATAGCAAAAAGTAAAAATATAATAGAAAAAGAATATCAACACAAACAGGCATGGTGTTTAAGTGAAAATGGAAAGGACCTTATTAGGTATATTAAGTAAAACGCACTGGCCTATAGATTGGGTGAGGTAGGGTGGGATAAAAAAGCTTATGAAAATACTGCGTAATTCAGGTTGGCATAAGTTATCTGTGAACTTATTGCGTTGTGTTATCCGCAAGATGAGATGGTTAAATAATACTATCAAAATTGTAAACTCGGTACTAGTTATTTACTACGTATTGCGTTATGTCCCGTGAAAGTATCATAAATAAATTTATTTCTAAGGCAATAAATTAAATTTTATGAGTACTCTCTTAAAAGTATGAGTTGAGTTCATTTGTTTCGAGTAATTGACAAACCAGGATAGAAATTGAAAAATGTCATTTATTCACATTAATTGACGTATATCCTTACAAACGAACAATATACATGTCCGAAACAAAGTTGGAGGTAAATAAAACGCCATTAGAAACCATCCTTTTGAATAATCAAAGAAAATCATTTGCATGACGATGGAAAAAATATGATACCAAAGATCATAAACTGTATAAAAGAATGAGAAACAGATTATGTCTGACGTCTTTCTACTGTTTAATATATAAATAGCATATAAATATTTATAATCAGTATTTAATTGTTCATTGCTGGGACAAAAATAGACATTTAACACAAAAAGCAAATATAGAGCTCAATTGAAATACAACAATACTTTTATTACATCAGTAAATGACGGAGATTGATACTTAATATTATTTCGTTATGTTATTGATATACATCGATGTTTTATTAAGTTATGTAGTGTGTACTACTATAAATCAAATCCAAAAACCAGACCATGGAATGTTGGACGTTCACTTAACTTCAGTTGCATTGTACTGAAACGATTATTAGCATGAACGTTTCATTAAATAGATTGAAAACAACTGGATTCAAGTTGAATTCCTCTAAATGTTCTAATCAAAATGTATCCGGCAGTTGTTAGGACAAATCCTACATATAAGCTTGTGTAAGACTTCCAAGTTTTGCACGGCCAGAATGTGATCTTTTCAGAATTTTGTAAGTTGGCAAATTATTGATTAACAAGGGGTTATTGCATGGCGGATCCGGGCCTTTCCATGAAAGAGTATATCATAACGGCCTGAGTGGAGGCAAGGTAAACTGAATTGAAGGTAAAAACACACTAATAAAGAAAACCATATTAATTTAATGAAATCTGGTGCTTTTTTGTATACAATACTCGTTAATAAGTCATGATCGGTTTTTAGGGAAAATCCAGCACTTCAATTTCAACAAATCTTTGATAATGTTTAAGCCAAACAGTCAATTATCAACTAAATTTTGAAATTGCTTGAGGAAAATCGTCGATTTTCTTGTCAACTGTAAGCTCCTTAAACTAGGACTTCAAGTGGAGGAAGGTTAATAAAACAACAAGTAAACGCGGTTATGGATTTATCTTATTTTCGTACATTACTACAATCAAAGTTTCATTCATATTTATAGTGAATTTAAACATTTCGGTCATTGTTTTAAGATTCCCGGACGACGATTATTGATTATTATTTTTTTGATCGTATGATATTTTCGTACCAGCCTAGGCGAAATCCTGGCAATCAAATGGGATCATACGGTATCCGACTGACCGAATTAGATACAAACCATAGCCACGCGCTTATGATCTTATCACCGCTCGTGCTCTGACGTCACAAATTGTACCGTTTGATCTGCAGCCGACACATTCCAATAAATGTGTTAACTTTCACAGGTTTTTGTTTGGATTTCAGTTGATGGGACTAGGCGAAATAAATAACCATTGATAATTGCGGATAAATTAATATAACGATAAATGAAATGTGTTTTGGAACCTGGCAGTTAGCCTGCATGAATTCGCAAAGCCTAATCGTAAGAAGCTTGCATGATATACGCAAGGCCTTATCGTAAAAAAGTAAGTTTTAATTTGGACATGGATACTGATAAATAACACCGCGAATAAATATTTTCATTAAAAAGACAGCAAACTATGTCTCCGGTGATCAACTACGTGTTTTGACCGTAAACATGCGTTTACAAATTTTAAGATATCGGACAGGGTTCGCCGCCCTCCGCCATTTTGTTTTTCAGTCTCGGTAATACATAATCAGGAATGAAAGTATATTCCCCGGAGACACTGAAAGACAAACAACGAAAATAATAACGATATATTTGAAGAAACATATTTTTTTACGAAATAATTTAAAATATATTTATATACATATTTTTTACTTTTATGTCTAAAAAAAGATTAGGGTCGGCGAGTAAAAAATAGGGTCGGTCGGGTTACCGGAAACACAGGTATTTTTCTTGGCCTTATTAAAATGACATGTGTTGAAGCAAATGTATCGCACTTTTTAAATAAAGTAATACATTCAAGTCCTGAACATCATTATCTAAGCATATGACTATTGGATATAATTGAATATTTTGACACATGAAACTCAATTAGTTAGGAAATAGTCAACGGGAGATAACCAGAAACTCCAGGACAGAATGTAAACAAACTATTCAATCGCAACCCTATCGCAACAAGTAATTAAAAACTTCAAAAGCCCATCTTCCTTTAGTGCAATAAAAACACCCGGAAGCCAAGAGATATTTGCCTCATATGTCTTTAGGATGCTGCTAGCAATAAAACCATTATTCTTTAAGAAGGCTGTACCATATTTTGAACCACCTTTCAATTCTTATTTTTGCTGAAACCGGGGAATAAGCTTTGGATAAAAAACATATTTTTTAACGAAGGAGATATTTAATTTAAAAAGCAACATATTGTGTCTGATATAACTAATGTTACGGTGTGCTTTTGTAAGATTGACCCGACAGTAGTTGAAAACAAAATTGGAGTTATATTTTTTATTGCAAAGTTACACGATAGTTCTGGCTATACCAGTATTCTGCCAACCAACGTTTAACTGTTCACGTTTTGAACTCGATTGTGGCAAAACGGCAGAGACTTTCCGTTAATCAATGATTCTTATGAACTACAAGAAGTGCACTTGTTTGATTGCAATTTGAAGGAATAGAACCATGTATACTCAAGATTCTTATTGTATATGCCTCACACGAAGAGAACTTATGCGAGGACGATTTTAATGACCTTGTGAATTAAACGTGTTTGGACTTCATTGTGACCAACTGCAATGCTTATCAAACAATTTGTTCCGAGGTTTTGATAACCAGCGCTTGGGCACTTCCATTTTTCATTGCGTCTGAACGTGTCTTTGGCAGGACTGAACTCCTTTCATCTGAATACAATGGAAATGACTGGTCACATTTTTTAAAAGTGACATTCAACGGAATGAGAAACATTCATTGATTTGATATTATATACTATATAAGACGTTTATAAGCGACATGGATTTTGCATAAATTACATAAATACAGGGTATGTGATTGGATAAAGCAACAAAAGGTGCGTAAGACTGTATCTAAAGCCTTAAATTACGTCAGTGGGCCTTGAGAAAGAGTCTTGGAAAGTTAGATCGGATGTGATTTGACAACCCAGTACTACAAAAAGAAATATCCTTGAACAACTGTACACCGGAATTTTCTTGTCACGGTGTACTATTTAAAACACAATTAGATTAATTCTTACAGGATGATATTATACGAAAAGTTGATAAGCGGATTGTTATATTAGATTAGAGAGGTCTAATTGCATTATGCATGTCAAAAGGGTTTCGTCTTGTTATGAGTACATGCACACTTTTAACAGTGCAGCCTTCTTGAACATTGTGACGGTGGAATCCTCAAAGTTGCAGTATATATCGCCTGCTTTACTTAGACATTCAGTGAATGTGAGGACAAAAACAAGAAAAGGAAAACCATCAACGAGAGATATGCCAACTCTAAGGTGCAAATTGATTTGTTTGGTAATCCATATACTTGTTCTTGTACATCTGCTACATTGGCGACAATTGAATGGCTTATAACGGGTTCTGGCACATATTCGGTAGGTGATGATGTCCAATGTGCCTGGCTGTGGCTGTTATTTTGACAGACGTTCGAAAATCACAGCAAAAAATGAATTCTGTGCTGTTTGTAGAGTTTTGTGCTGTTCTATGTTTCTTGTTTGTGATTTTGTGTTCTATGTCTTTGGCGTTTGCCCATTGCCACTAAACCGGGTAAACTTTTTGCTAATGAGCATGTTTCTGTAGCTTTTTGCATATATATTGGAACCGAATTATAGCAATAATTAATTTAAAAAAGCCTATTGTTTTCATGTAATATTGTTCGATGAAAATTTTGCTGTTGCAATTAAGGTAAAGATGTATTTGAATGTGATAAAAATATTCATAATAAGCATACAATCGTATCTTCTCCAGAAACACCGACTTAAGACCCGGATTTTACATTGGGGGAAAATTATCAAATACATAGAGATAGAGTGGCAGCGAGTTGTGTGTCAATCAAGTTGCAGTATTTTTTTGTAAAATATTTCGCAGAACACGTAAATGATTCGGACAGAAACGAGTATAATCACGAGCATGATAGCAACATAACAGAAAGATCTAGGCTTTTAAATTGATTTTATCCGCTTATGTGATTTGTTGATCATCGACCTTTAATTATTTTTATAAAGCTTTCATCTTGCAAACTTGCAATCCTATAAGTTTGTTCACTTAGCTGATGGAAGACATGTGTATTGTAGATGCTCGTACCTGCAGTTAAATTGTTGATAATTTTGTGTTTTACGTAACATGACGGTCTCATCTTTTCTTTGAATTATGCCAAATCCATTACACCCATCGATAACGAATCATGAGTTCTCTCAAAGTGGAATACAGATACCGTTTTTTATTGTACGCCTTATAAGCTGAGTGTAAACGTCATTTAATTAATTAATTATTGATTGACACATATGTTCGCCATCTAACAATGCAGAGTATTTTTCTTGTACTTATTTTCAGTTGTTCTTCAAATATGATAGCAGATGGGAATCAAGTTATGTTGTGTTTTACACTTTACAATAGACTAAGAATCACATATCAAGGTAATACATTCTGGATTTCTTGAACTATGTTTAAGGCCTCCTTATTATCCACCTCAACGGGGAAAATGTAAAATGTAGCTAGATATATCAAAGCTGCAATGAAAATAAGACACGATATATCCAAATTGCTCCTTAAATACTAAATATATATTTTCATTGTTGTAATATGACTCTTTTATCTGTGTTGTTTGTATTTATTTACAGATAACGTCAGATGAACACCAATTGAAAGTGGTTTCATTGACAAGTTGTGTCAGATTTGAAGAATTTATCCACTCTTAAATAATGTTTTATAGTTTAATGTTTAGATGTTATTATATGAATTTAAATACTGTTGAACCAATGTTGTTGTGTTCATAAATTCTCATTTTCAAGCTTCGATGGGACACTATTTACATTCATCATGCATTTATTACGATTAAGATTTAACACAATATGGTTGAACTTAGATTATGCATGATTGAATCAATCAGGCAGTCCGATTTTGATACTTTTGATTGATAGCGTACCTGCTCATTTGTACTTCTAATTTCCAAACGAAACAACACCGAATGTGTCCACAGTATTGACAATGGTTTTATGTTAAAGATAAAACTTTCTCTCACCTCAGATAAGTAGATCCAAAAATTTAACCATGTTAGAAATTCTTATCTTGCCCACGGGCAAAGATTAAACGCCCGTATGGAACTCCTTTTTAATGGTCATCACATTGTAATTACCTCCTTTGTTGAAGACTGTCGTCTATAGCATCATAGAAACCTTGTCTTGTTGCAATATTAAGATTGCTAATTAATTATTTCTCGCTTCAAATATCTCTATAAAATAATCACGCACCTTTCAAGAAATAATGATTCACTCTCCTCCGAACTATTTCAAGGCCGATTTGACTATTAACATAATCTGTATCACTGCCCGCATATCCATGACAACCACGAATTTTCACATATCCATATGCATTTATTTTCACTACGCACAAAATAATTCCAGCAAAAAATACATCTTTACTTAATTTTGTTTAACTGAGGTGGGAGAAAAAGCATCTATCATAGCCACTCGTGTAAGATAGTAAACCTCGTTTTCGCAAAACAGCCTACGCTCGGTTCGGGACGAACCTATCTTACACTCTCGGCCATGGAAGATACTTATAGTCTTGAATACTTTGACTGCAATGATATATTCAACAATGACTGTCAAAAAGTGAAGCGTTTCATTACTATGTAATATTATAGTTTGTACCTTATCTCTTTTCTAAATATAATAAACATGAAATGACAAGTTACTTCTGTTTGGGGTGGAGTACATGAAATTTTGCTGTCACACATATCATCTGATAATAATCAAAATTATGAGGCTGCATTCGAAATCTTCTTAAGAATGTATAAGTTTCTGTATATGAAACATTCATTTATGTTAAATATTTAAATTAAACAACTTGAAGATGGAACTTATATATCAAAACAAAATGTAAGGGAATTTAGCTGAAATGTTTGCTGGTATTTTTCTTACATGTTGGCAGAAACCTTACAAGCTTTTCAAGGGAAATCATTGAGCTACATTTTGATGAAGTGACTATATGCTCTTTAAAACGGTACAATTCCTTATGTATTTCGGTAACTATTCTGTTATGAAATAATAATGGAATGTATTGCTATATGCTGCCTTTAACTAAGCCACTTTAGTTTTAAGAAAAAACTCTACCATGTGAAAAAATAGTACTTGGTTTAAATCCCCGCATTGGCCAACCAGAAATGCATATTGAGCTCATAATTTGTTGTCAGTTCTTTATGTCACCGGAAAGGTAAAACATTAATTGCTTAAAGTTTTGTGCATAACATTAAACCCAAAATTGTTCAATTTAGAACTTGCGTAGCGTTCTATAAAACACTTTCCGTCTTTCAGACACATTGGGCTAGTTAATTATTATTTCCTATCCCTCAATTACAAAGTAATCACCTACTGAATTAAAAGTTTAATTGCAAAACTGCTCGTGTTTTCCAGAGACGGCTGGTTTTGAATAGAACGCTAGATCAATGTGTCCCAAAGATGGATAGTATAAGATAGACCGCTAGCATAATGTGTCCCAAAGACGGCTAGTGTTGGATAGAACGCTAGCTCAATGTGTTTCAAAGACGGCTAGTATAGGATAGAACGCTAGCTCAATGTGTCCCAAAGACGGCTAGTGTTGGATAGAACGCTAGCTCAATGTGTCCCAAAGACGGCTAATATTGGATAGAACAATACCTCAGTGTATCCCAAAGATGGCTAATATTGGATAGAACAATACCTCAATGTGTCCCAAAAACCGCTAGCGTTAGATAGAACGCTAGCTCAATGTGTCTCAAAGACGGCTGGTGTTGGATAGAACGCTAGCTCAATGTGTCCCAAAGACGGCTAGTGCTGATAGAATGCTAGCTCACTGTGTCCCAAAGACGGCTATTGTTGGATAGAATGCTAGCTCAATGTGTCCCAAAGACGGCTGGTATAAGAAAGAACGCTAGATCAATATGTCCCAAAGACGGCTAGTATTGGACAGAATGCTAGCTCAATGTGTCCCAAAGACGGCTAGTGTTGGATAGAATGCTAGCTCAATGTGTCCCAAAGACGGCTAGTATTGGATAGAATGCTAGCTCAATGTGTCCCAAAGACGGCTAGAGCTGGATAGAATGCTAGATCAATGTGCCCCAAAGACGGCTAGTATTAGACAAAATGCTAGCTCAATGTGTCCCAAAGACGGCTAGTGTTGGATAGAACGCTAGCTCAATGTGTCCCAAAGACGGCTAGTGTTGGATAGAACGCTAGCTCAATATGTACCACAGACGGCTATTGGTCGATATAACCCTAGCTCATAGTGTCCAAAAGACGGCTGATGTTTGATAGAATCTCATTATGTCTCTATAATGGCTGGTGTTGGATAGAATGTTAAGATAGTGTGTCCCAAAGACGGCCAGTGTTTGATAGAACGCTAGCTTAATATATCCAAACGGCACCTAATGTATGAAGGCTATGGCTTGGAGTTTTTCAAAGACGGCTGGAGTTTGGTAGAGCCCTAGCGCAATGTGGCTCCAAGAAGCCTATTCGTTTTCAAACATTGAGCTTGATAAATGTTGGATTATGTAGGGTTTGAATATAGTTTGTGGCAGTGGCATGGACAGTTTCCTTAACTACATGTATAGGAACAGTAGGTACAGCAGTGTTTTGTGCATTGAGTCTTTAAGAAATCGAACTTGTCCTCCTCTTCCTCCTTTATATTTTAGTTAAGTTTGGTACAAGAATTATTATGTCCATACAATGTCGTTAAATTAATTAATCTTCCGTTGTTTGACTACAGGCCCAGAAAAATGGTTTCGAAGGTCCAACTCTTGGACCAAAAGAATCACAGTACAACACAAGAAACTTCGACGAGGAAACGTTACATGCAGGTTTGTGGATATGGAACATGAATACGTTTATTGGTTGTTTGGTTGTCCGGTTAGCGCAGTGGTTAGCGCACTCGCTTCTCACTAAATCGACCCGGGCTCGATTCCCGGCCTGGGCGCATGTCAGTTTGGTAAGTGGTCACCAAGCCGGACAAGTGGGGTTTCTCCGGGTACTCCGGTTTCTCCCACAACACAAGACCACACCCTGGCGTAACATCGTGCCAACAAGAGTGACTTAATATAACTTCTCATAACATTCTTCGCAATCGTTGTAAAATATATAATGTTTAAACTAATACGTCTATTATGGTTGTGTTAAAATTGTTACAACGTCATTGACTCAATGAACTCTGACATGGACTTTGTGTATTTAAGTTAATGGTGACCGCAGGTTTTAAATCTTAAATCTTAACCCCATTCGGAATTCCTCAGCCATTTTTTTTCAAAAACAACCTCGGATGTATGCCGGTATATCAGTTGAAGTAGTTCGTATTTTTTTAAAATCATATCGTTAATTAAATTTACTGTTTTAGAGTTGTATTAATTGATCTAAGTTTAAATTGATTACCAGTGAAGTGTATTATTACAAACATAATTAAGATTTCAAAGAGTAAAGACATAAAGTTTAACTGCTAAATAAAATTACTACGCGATCTACTTGCAGCGGACTTAAACGTACTTCTTATTGAGTATGTAAACCGTCCAAATACATCCGAGGTTGTTTTTGAAAAAAAATGGCCGAGGAGTTCCGAATGTCTAAACCTGTCCCGACAGTCAAAATGGAGTGTTCAACTGCATGTACATCATTCTGACTATAATGTCCGTCCGTAAATATTTTTGTTCGCACCAAAGACTTGATAATCATTTGAAACAAGACTGATCTTGTAAGATTAAGAATGTATTCATATTTACATACCATTTTTTGCTAGCAAGAACTTAAAAAACAACATTATAAGTCAATCACCCCAGGTTTTCAAATGTGTGTGATTATGTAGAAACTCTCAAAAAATAAAATGAATTAGACGTGTCTTACAGCTAATATTCTTATGCAAATCTCAAAAGGCAATGTGAAACAAATCTTTTTTCCAGGCCAAAAGATGATAGGTCTACAGTACGGTTATACACAAGGTGCCAGTCAGAAGGGAATGAACTTCGGCAAGACTCGGTCCATCACGGACTGATAGTCGGATAACACAGATATAAGAAACTTTTTTTCAATTCCACTCGTCTGTGCATAAGGCTTGCAACACGTGACACAGATCTCTTTCAAACTTAAAGGGGCACAATATAGGGTAGAACTTAAAGGGGCACAATTAAGGATAGAACTTAAAGGGGCACAATAATGGGTAGAATTTAAAGAGGCACAATAAAGGGTAAATGCAAAAAAAGACTTTTTTTAAATTTTGATGCATTATTATGTTTAACTCTTTTGACTTCTTAAATGAACACTAAATCCCACAAAAAACATATGATTTGTGTACATACATATTCTGACGCTGTTTGTACCGGGTTATTTGTGACCACGTAGATAGTAATTGAAACCCCCACTCATTCCATATACAACAAATTGAAGATGAATTTCATTTTGTTCATCATAAGATGTCGTTGTTTCGATGGCCTCCGAGGAAATTTCATAAAAGAAGTATTTTCATGTTAAGATGTTAAGACCAACATATTAATTTAAGCTTACTCAAATTGCAAGCGGTAATAACACACCAGCTATTGCACTTTCTTGGTACAGGCAAATAATAGAAGAAACTTGTTAATCATTGACAGAGTTTTTAATCGTATAATCATTCTTATAGCCATTTTTTGCATCTTTTAAGTACAAACCTATAGTGTGTCCCTTTATGTGCGTGTTATGAAAAAGGCATGAGTATTTGTTCTTAGTTTACTTGTATATAGGACAATGTTACACGTACTCACCAAAAGTTCACCTGAAGCAGTCCTTCAATGTTATGTTTAACAGAAAATAAGCATAATGATATAAAAATCCTCGACGTATTCAGATCTTATGTTTTTTTCTGTATAAAAAAACAATTATATTATAATTATTAGCGAAATTGTCCTTTTTAAACTTGCTTCGTCATTTTTGTCGCTGGGTGAAGGTTGGTACGAAAATGATTATTTTCTTAAATGAAGAATCATAGCTATTTTTCTCAAATAAATTTAAGCGTATGATATAAATTGTCGTGTGAAAACACCATACATTCGTAGAAAGAGCAAGATAAATCATGAATGTAATCGTTGTGTTTCAACCTTATCATTTTAGAGAATTTGCGAACGTTGTCAGCGACAAGAATTGACATTTTCATTTTCATTTTTAAACACTTGCTTGCTATGAAAAAAATGTATACAGCAATGTGCAATGTATCCACATGCTTCGCAAATGTGAAGGTTATGTTTATGTATGCTTGAATGATTGTCGTCCTCAAAGCTGCACTCTCACAGATTGAACTTTTGACAATTTTATTTTTATTTTTTGTCTTGGAATTAGCCATTTTTGCGTAAATATCTTAAAAACAGTGATACAAGACTGCTGTCAAAATATCATATCATAGTTTTTGATATTAACGTTTGAAAACTGATATTTATGAAAATGAGTTTTCGGCATTTATTTTTCAAACAAATGAGATCTGTTCTATTGTAAATCATCTGATATAACTTAATTGAAGGCATTTTAACCAAAATCAGCTCATTCCGAGACAAAAACTTAAAAAGATCAAAACTGCCAATCTGTGTTGGTGCAGCTTTAATAAACACTTGATTTAAGTTAAAATCTAATCTGTATGCAGTTGTCTTAAATCTTGTTAAATCAACGAATTATTGTTACATTTTGAACAAACGCAGAAATCTCAAGCTGTTGAGAATCTCAATTACTTCCGTATTTAATGTGTCGTGTTTTGTACAAATTATATACAGTTAAGCTGGTAATTCTGAAGATAAGAAAATCACAGCTTGCCATGAAGGACTTTCTGTAAAACTGTCCACTTCAGTCGATATTTTATGAATTATGCACCTGTTTTGTCTTAGATTTATTACTCATTGTCACATTGTCATACATTTTGTAACCGTTTGTTGAACTTAGGATGTTATTTTATACATGTTAGGTAGGGATTATAATGTACCAAATAAAAGAAGTAATTATTCCGTATCTGTTTGTTTTTTAATATAGAATTACTCAGCGTCGATTGCGTAGCACATTTCGTAAACTGAATTAAAAGAATTAAGCACTCTTACAACAACAGGATATCATCAATGGGCTGATTATTTATAAATATTAGTTAACAACGTTGTTAACGGAATCGTTGTTAACTTTAAAAGCGTAAAATAGTAAACGATGTACTCATATATTTAAATAAAACAATTACAGCTGAAGCCGTTGTCTCAAATCTTGTTTGAAATACAACAGATCACAAGTGGAACCTTTAACATTTCCTGGTCCCAATTTCTCCAAACTTCTTATAAGTCCCTTATAACAGGATTAAGCTAATCTCATTATTTTTGGTTTTCAGGTAATTGCGTGATATTTACTTCTTTAAGAGTTTTTGTCACTTTAGATAAAAATTATCTTAATGATAATCACAATACACCATTTTTTCATTTATCAAATTTTAATTTAAGTATGTATTTTGGCTAATTGAAATAAGCTACTTAAGCCTGTTAAGCTTAAGAAGTTTCGAGAAATTGGGGCCAGAGAGCAGAAACAAATTGTAGTTTAACATTAATGACGTTAAACACGTTTTTAACTGTAACAAAGGTTCTCAACAATTGGTCCGACCCACGGCATTTGTCGGTAAAATGAAGGTCGCAACAGTGTTTGCGGTAAAACAGGTTAAATTTGAGAGCGTTGGATAAACGTTTTAGATAATAGTTGTAATTGCCATCCATAAATCAACCGTTTGGATATTGTGTGACCTGTATTGATTCAACTAGAGTGTGGTTAAACATTAGAATTGGTTATACATAAACTCACAAAAAGACTGGCCTAAAGTGGTAAATAGTGTTTTTATTTACAGCAAGCTTATACAAACTTTGCAAAAGGAAAATTCCTGTTGATTGCAAGCAGATCAGCACCAGAATAAAACACAATAATACATATCAAATACAAAATACAAATGATTGGAATAAAACCTAATGCTTTTTATCATATACGAATACATTTGAACGGAATAAAACCTAATGCTTCTTATCATATACGAATACATTTGAACGGAATAAAACCTAATGCTACAATAGCATACACGGATACAAATGAATGGAATAAAATCTAATGCTACAATAGCATATACGGATACAAATGAATGGAATAAAACCTAATGCTACAATAACATATACGAATACAAATGAATGGAATAAAACCTAATGCTACAATAACATATACGAACACAAATGAATGGAATAAAACCTAATGCTACAATAGCATATATGGATACAAATGAATGGAATGAAACATAAAACTACATACCATATACGAATACAAATGAATGGAATAAACCTTATGCTACATATTATATAAAAGACAAAATAAAGGATTAAAACGAAATACATATACAAATGAATGGAATAAAATATAATGCTACAATAGCATATACATATACATAAACATATACATATACAAATAAATGGAATATACATAATGCAACAGTAACATAAACATACAAATAAATGGGAAAAAAACATAATGCTATAATATAATATACAATTATTAATAATAGTAATAATTCAAAACCACAGTCTACATTATGATCCACACAGGGGCGCCCTCATTACATATATAAAGTTAAACATAGTGTCAGTAACAATCACTTTTGACAACGCATGTCACACATTGTTGTTTTGGCACTTTGCATTCTCCGAGTACCGAGGCTGAAACCCCGATTTTTTGGTATGTAGAAACAAGCTTTCAAAGAACATTCGGTTATCCCAATGGTTCAATATGGTGCGCATTATTTGGTTAGCATACTCTCAAATTGTTAAAAATATGTTGTACGCTAGATTCCGGTAATTCGGTGCGCAATTGGGGGGAAGGGTGTGTTTGTGGGCGTGTGTATTTGTTTGTGATTGGGATAAACTCTCAGTCCTAATTTAAAGAATACCAGCTCTACCAATAAACAGCAATTGATGGTACTGTTAACAACATGCAACTCAAAGCAACACACAAGAGCTCGTCATGTACGTTCATTTTTTCCTAGATGGTTCTTTAATATTGCTTGTCAGGTTTTATATATATCCAGTCCCTAACGCTCAAATTCCTGCATTCCATCTCACGGTCAGACATTGGCGTATGTATTGCTTGTATTGGCGTGGTCCAGAGCAACATCGTGGCAGAACTGGAACTGTCCCTGAAACCGAAAAAGTCAGTCTGTAGAACATAAATCATGTTTGAAATATTCTCTATTGACACTGAATATAATATTTATTCTTGCTCTTACTTTGCACAGAATGCGAATACAATTCCAAGAGGTATCCAATGTCAAAAGGAAAACTTGTTTTACATTATCTTAAGAGTTATATTAATGATGTTTGTTTGCTAGTTAAAGCATTGGAAAAATGACCGTTCGTTGATAAAGAGTACTGATCTTAATACCAAGGAGATAATGGCCCTTTAAAGGTTTGCGGCATACCGTTTGAAGGAAATGGCTATTTCTGCTTTTTATGAAAATACCACAGGTGCTAATACTTATCTCATTCTTTAAGTGTTTAATAATTATACAATTGCCAAACTTTCAGAATGTGTTGCATATAGCCTAAATGAAATTGAACTATAGGAGTTTGTTTAATGACATAGTTTACATACGAAAGTTGGTATGAGTTGTTGCCTTCGTGTCCGTAGGTGTCGTATCACGAGAGGGACAGACACGGCTCCTGTACTGGTCAGTATGTCCAGTATGGTCAACAACACCGCCACAAGGCCGCTCCGCTCGTATCCCGTACTGTCAGGAATAATAACATCACAAATTTTAGCGCTCGATCTTTGAATATGTTCACTTCATTGTAATATTATAATTTAAACATGATTATTGAAGAACATGTCTTCGAAATATATAAATGAAAATAAAACAAATTTAACATTCACAAAAATCGCCTTATTGGCTTATTATCTCCATTCACTTCTTTCGGAACTCCTCAGCCATTTTTATCGAAAGCAACCTCGGATAAATATGGACGGTTTACAATGTCAGAAATCTGTACACTTTAACTACGCTGCAAGTAGATCGCATAGTATTTTCAATTTAGCAGTTAAACTTAATGACTTATCTCTTGGGAATCTTGATTATGTTTTCAATAATGCACTTCACTGGCTATCAATTTAAATTTAGATATACAAATACAAGCTTAAATACTACATTTAATTTATAACATAATTCAAAATTTTACGAACTACTTCTACTGATGTACCGGCATACTAGTACATCCGAGGTCGTTTTCGTAAAAAATGGCCGAAGAGTTCCGAATGCCATTCACTTAACGAAAGGGAATACTCACAGACAGGTTATTAGGACGGGACTGTTTCGATTCGCCTTTCGACGTGTCTCCACCTCCTGTAGTAACTGCACAAATGTCTTCTGATCCGATGGAACCACCTGTTGCCTCGTCCATTTCTTGTACACCAGCTGGCAGAACTCTTTCTTACCCTTAAATTCATACCCAGACAATTATGGTTTTATACTATGTTGCTTACACGTGCTCAACAACTAAGACTTGTATGGCATAAACATTGTGATAAGAAACATGTATATACAATTTGAACATTAATTCCAATCTTTTTTGAAAAATAATAATTGTGCTTAAACCGACACTGATTCTCACCGACACTGAAGCCAAAAGGTGACAATTAGCTACTTTGTCGCCTTCTTGCATGTTCGTCTTGTCGGGACTGTATGGAGAAAAGGCGAATTATTTTCGACTGATCAATATGGCAAGAATACAATTGATGCGTTTTCGGCCTGCCAACGCAAAATAATAGAATATCCTCGGGTTTACAAAATGCACTGTCCCCGCAACGAAGTGAATATTATAATATCATGTCGTCAAATTTTCTTCATCGAGGTTTAAGCGCCGAAACCCGTAACGCAAGATGAAGACACACACAGGCAGATGCCTGACGCACAAATGTAAACGCTTTATGTAAACTCATTGTTTTTTATGTGGGCCAATGGCAATCGAGTATTTTTCTAATTTTCTGTTTATTAATTTTAGGTGGATTGACTTTGACGTATGCACCATAAATAGTTTCATGGATGATACTTCTGAATGTCTTTTTTTCCACCAAGCCTTTCTTGTAAAAAGTGTCAGTAGTAAAAGGTAGCATGTACTTGGTGATTGCATTATAGTATGTAAATGACAATCGAGAATGTTCCAAATTTCTGTTCATTAATTTTATGTAGGTCGATTATGACGAATGCAACAAAAATACCAAATAAGTTAACAGTCCAATTTTGACTGTAAACATGCAATAGAGCTGGCTACCTCAAAGCCCGTTCAATCATTTGTAGATCGCCAGAATATACCAATAGTATTACCTTTCATATGCGTAATGAATGACAACGTCGAAACCAAATAGATATCAAAGACACCTACACTTATATCCACTCATTAGCCTATTATCATTTATTTTGTTAAATCAACTGTTACCCCAGTTTTGTTTGTAAGAGAGTATTTTCTGTGTATGATGCTGTCCGATGTTTTCTCCTTCTCAAGACGAACTGTGAAAGGTCCGATTGTGCTTGAGCCGCTGGTTGGAAGTCTACCCACCTTTAACATACATTCAAATCACAATTTAAATAAAGACTAAGTGGTGGAGATACTATTTAATCGTATGTAAATATATTCTTGAAGAGTAGCTCAAAATACAAAATACAACAAAGGCTGGCAATGGGAGATGCCACATTGTTATCATTTTAACTGAGGGCCTAAGCCGTATTCTGTTTCCCGATCATATGGAAAAAACAGTTGCAATCGTTCCGTACTACACTATCGTATTGACTTGAATAAATCACACTCGTGTATTTAAAAGAAAGAGGGTAGCACATTTGCTATCCAGGGAACCGACCCCAACCTGTTCTCTTCCTTCGTCCGGGAAGGAGACCACGATGCGGATGTCGTGGTCGTGTATTAGGCGACAAAAGTCCACTAGCGTGTCCTCTAGTGGTGTCTGGCTCACCACGAAGGCGTAGCGGTCACTCAGCGTCTGCAACACACTAGATACTTGACTGTGTGGTCAATTATGGCTATACTGCATGAGTCGAAAAGCAAATACCTAGTGTTCGATCTTTGGATGTCACAAGCACCATATTAGATGTACCGACATTGAGCTTGGTATAAAAATCTTAGCCTTTCCTTAAATATTTTTTATATAACTTAAAAAATCTAAATCAAATATACTTAATTAACATTTGTAACATTTTCCGGAATATTCCGGATTTATATCATTTACCGGAATGTAAACAGCATTGATGTAGTCGTTGCGACCGCTTACTGGCGTGCGAAGGAAAGGTCGGTACATATTTTCTGAAATTAAAGGAACACTTTCTGAACAAACAGAACGGCTGTAACTAAAAAACTATTCCACACGCACACGCGCGCACACACGCACGCACATACGCAAGCGTGATAAAACTGTCCTTAGTAAATGAATTCATAATAAAAAATACTTCAGCAATTTACATACGGGCAAGTACGGACTGCGATCTGTTTTTGCCGACGTTCTCCGGCAGCTTTGCGAAACGAAAAGCGTCAATCTCTTGACCATCCGAGTCCAGGCGAACTTTGGACAACACCATTGTCTGGTATGCCTTCTCATTCTGAAATACGGAGTATTGCCACAGGACAAAGGTATAGGCTACACAGGCTTAACAATTGTTTTGGAACCAGACTACTAATTTTGAACAGCGCAACATGCGTTGTTGTAAAATGCTGAAGCTTGTGAAAGCTGCACTCGTATAAAAACACAATTTCATGTTGGTCTTTTGTTTCTTTCCATTTTACATTCACCTGTTGTTTCTGTTTGTTGGTCTTGGTCATTATGCTCTTTGTATTACCAACAGTGTTAAAGAAGATAAGCTTTCATTAAACCGTGTACATGAATGTCTGCATATACGTACCTCATACTCTAGAAGAATGTTTGTCTTGTTGAGGACGGGGTCAACCTGGAGAAGGCGTTGGTGTTCTTTGGGAAACTCGTCCACCGGAACTGGCCAAGAAGACAGAACCAGAGCCTCGTACATAACCTCGTGTAGGAATTTGTACTGACTCTGGAAAAAGAAAAACCTTCAATTATACAATCATAATTTGTGTCGTACCTTTACACATGTTTATTTTATTTGTGGGAAAAATAAATTGAGCGGATACACAAAATACCGTCAAAGTGTTTTATGTATTCAGTAAATTGTAAGTCTAAATTTATTTGAAACATAATTTATTTACAAATTATTTTTTAATGTAACTCATTTTCAATAAAAGGGATAATATATTAAAGTTTTCTGTTGTTCTAGAAACAAAGCAAGATAGTAGGTTCGACATACGAGCGTTTGAACCATATTAACGCGCTGGTCCCTGAGAGTGTTCACACACTGGACTACGTCAATGACGCCAGTCTGGTTGCCCTGGCTGTGCAGAATATCCATCGCAATAAACGTCCCCGTTCGTCCAACACCAGCGCTGAAGGGTACAAACAAACGCTTATCTACAGAAGATTACATGGTCGCTATTTCCCGTGATGTGTTCTTAGTATACGAAATGTCAAAACACTGAACTATTGAAGCTGAGATGACCGAATCCAGGGTAAACGATAAAATAGATAATGTTATTAGAGGAAAAATGGTTGAAATATTTCTAAAACACTGGTCAATGCAAAATAAGGTCACGAGTTGCAACATATTTCATGATGGTTAAATTCATGTGGGTAAATCCATAAATTCACCCACCTGCAATGCACAAGCCATGGCCCGGCACGTCGGGGATCGTACGCGCGGACGGTGTACCAGAACATAAGCAGGCTGGCGGGGCTGTCCGGCACATCCTTGTCCGGCCACGCCGTGTAGTGGAACTGACGGACACTTCGTGCAACGTCCCGGTTTGTCTGTCACAATGATCACAATCACAATCTCAATTTTAAGTCTAAAAGTCATCGGCTGGTATGATCAAATCCCAAAATCAAAAGGTATCTTTCAATCATCTTTGAAAGCATTTCATTTAGATGGCAAAAAAGAAAAGCAATATTTCTTTCGGAAAACAATTATATTCGAAAGGACAATAAACCCGACATAAAGAAGTATATATGTACTCGATGTACAAGTTACATTTTATTTTGAGTATAAACGATTGGTTGAAAAACGTACGGATACATATACTTGTGTGCTACGTTTTATGCACTACGTCATCCAGCTATTGTACATTGCCCATGGTCAGAATGGCTTGTGGGATATCACATGGAAAGTAATTTACGCGAGTATCAGCTTGCATGTAGGTACAAGCTTAAAGTATAATTTCGCAAAACGCTTTTACACTCAGTTGCATTTTAATATGCCCGTGTAGCAACAAATACAAGTTACAGTGTGTTTCGAAATCTCTCGACAGTTTCCGACCGGATTCCGTATTTATAAATATATTAAAAGAGCTATCACAGTCACTTGGAAAATGCCCCTGACTGATAGCGTTTATAAGAGCACAAGATATAATTTTGAAACCCAAGGCAGCACATTAATCAATTGGCATTAAATGCTTGTGGAGGGTGGAGTCATTTATGTTCATGACCAACCTCTTCACCAATTGTGAGGACCGTACTCCATGCGTTATATTTATACTGATCGGAAAAGGCTTATGTTTTCAAGGTCAATGTGGCCCTGCAATTTGACCCGCATTTTTAAAATCAGTAGGGTCTCCTGCTAGTCATTATCAACAATCCCTGCTCGGTTTCAGTTCCTCAGGACCAAGCATAAATACTCTAGTTATCATTCGGGCAAGCGTTTGTGCTTAAGGCTACCACGGCCGTGACCGACTGACCAAACAATCAATAGGGGTCATCTTAAGGTCATGGCCAACGTCCATAATAAGCTCGAGAACCTTAGGCCCGAGCATTCTCTAGTAATTAATTTGACACATCTGGTCTACCTACGGACGGATTGACCGATATGTACAAAGCAATATACCCACCGATTCTTCGAAGACAGGTATAAAGTCATATCTAAAATAAAATCAAAATCAACCCACCCACCTTCTTGAACACTTTTAGATCCCTGACGACGAAGTCGCTTTTCTCCTGCTCTGCCGTAAGCACCACCACAAACATACCGATCTCCTTCTCCACATTTACCTCCCCCCAATACTGCAGACATTTGATCTGAAAAGGTTATATCACGTATATTGTTACCGTAAGCAATCTTTATGGATGAAATAAATTGAATGTACGCAATTGATTTACCAATATGCTTCTTCATCGTTTCTTCTCTACGATGTGATTCATTGAAGCAGTCAAAGACTCTTACCATAGCAAAATTATACCGTGTGGGCATACCATTCTTTAGAAGCTTTATTACAAGACACACAATATACTCCAATACGAGATGTGTCGATATGCATCCTTGTCCTGCTAAAACTCCGGGGCATGATTCCGCGACAAAAATATATTCTTAAAGCACAGAGATTGTTTGACACATTACTTACTGGCTAAAACTAAGACACTTTCAGAAAGTAGTGTGTTGATTAATGCTTTGCTATAGCTAAGCGCGAGTTGACACAATTTGAATGGTTTCTAAATTTCTACATGCTCGTTGACACTTACTTTTCCCAGCTCGACGAGGTTTGTCACCATGACGACCGTGATGACGTCCTTTTCCCAGATCATCCGAATAAAGTCTTCGATCATAGCGTCCATTGGACCTGTACGGATAGAGTGTTGAAATTCTTCGAATTATTATTAATCGAAACAGGAAAATGAATTGATATTAGTCATATACAATCATCTAATCTCACATATATGTTTTTTTATTTCCGACTATCGTCAAAGAAACAACGGAGGCATGTATAATTATTTTACATTTATTCAGTTTTCTTTTTACATTCAGATATGTTTTCAAAGCGATTTATGGAAAAGTACAATTATTTGAACATAAAAAATGTGGCCGGTAATATACTTAACTTATTTATAAAATGAATAGAATAGTAATGATATCTGTTTACAAATACCTTGTGAAGCAATGAACTCTGGCCTTCCGGAATATCCCTTTAAAAAAGTTTATTCCAATGTTACAAGTAAAAAAATACTTTGCAGAGCCATATTAGAAAATAAATATATTCATCTGATTGGAACAAGTGCGGATATAGTCCGTACTGTACCTGAATGAAACAAATATCGATATAGTCAGTAATGTACACTTATGAAACAATTATCGATGTAGTCTGTACTGTATCGGAATGACGCAAGTATCGACGCAGTCCGTGCTGTATCGGGATGAGGAAAGTATCGATGCAGTCAGTACTGCATCGGAATGAATCAAGTATCGATGAATTTCGTGCTGTATCGGAATGAGGCAAGTATCGATGAATTCCGTGTTGGATCGGAATGAGGCAAGTATCGATGCAGTCAGTACTTTATCGGAATAAGGCAAGCATCGATGCAGTCAGTTCTTTATCGGAATGAGGCAAGTATCGATGCAGACAGTACTTTATCGGGATGAGGCAAGTATCGATGCAATCAGTATTGTATCGGAATGAGGCAAGTATCGATGCAGTCCGTGCTGTATCGGAATGAGGCAAGTATCGATGCAGTCAGTACGTTTTTCGGAATGAGGCAAGTATCGATGCAATCAGTATTGTATCGGAATGAGGCAAGTATCGACGCAGTCCGTGTTGTATCGGAATGAGGCAAGTATCGAAGCAGTCCGTGTTGTATCGGAATGAGGCAAGTATTAATGCAGTCAGTATTGTATCGGAATGAGGCAAGTAAAGATAGAATCAGTATTGTATCGGAATGAGGCAAGTATCGATGCAGTCAGTATTGTTTCGGAATGAGGCAAGTATCGATGCAGTCTGTATTGTATCGAAATGAGGCAAGTATCGATGCAGTCCGTGCTGTATCGGATTGAGGCAAGTATCGATGCAGTCAGTATTGTATCGGAATGAGGCAAGTATCGATGCAGTCAGTATTGTAATGGAATGAGGCAAGTATCGATGCAGTCAGTACTTTATCGGGATGAGGCAAGTATCGATGCAGTCAGTATTGTCTCGGGATGAGGCAAGTATCGATGCAGTCTGTATTGTATCGGGATGAGGCAAGTATCGATGCAGTCAGTATTGTATCGGAATGAATCAAGTATCGACGAATTTCGTGCTGTATCGGAATGAGGCAAGTATCGACGCAGTCTGTGTTGTATCGGAATGAGGCAAGTATCGACGCAGTCGTGTTGTATCGGAATGAGGCAAGTATCGATGCAGTCATTAC
This sequence comes from Mya arenaria, assembly GCF_026914265.1. Classification (NCBI taxonomy): domain Eukaryota; kingdom Metazoa; phylum Mollusca; class Bivalvia; order Myida; family Myidae; genus Mya; species Mya arenaria. The sequence goes on along the minus strand of NC_069124.1, from coordinate 48,367,298 downwards.
TGTATCGGAATGAGAATGAGGTATCGTCGGAATGAGTCAAGTAACGATGCAGTCCGTGCTGTATCGGGATGAGGCAAGTACTGATTCAGTCAGTATTGTATCGGAATGAGAATGATGCAAGTATCGATGCAGTCAGTATTGTCTCGGGATGAGGCAAGTATCGATGCAGTCTGTATTGTATCGGGATGAGGCAAGTATCGATGCAGTCAGTATTGTATCGGAATGAATCAAGTATCGACGAATTTCGTGCTGTATCGGAATGAGGCAAGTATCGACGCAGTCTGTGTTGTATCGGAATGAGGCAAGTATCGACGCAGTCGTGTTGTATCGGAATGAGGCAAGTATCGATGCAGTCATTACTGTATCGGAATGAGAATGAGGTATCGTCGGAATGAGTCAAGTAACGATGCAGTCCGTGCTGTATCGGGATGAGGCAAGTACTGATTCAGTCAGTATTGTATCGGAATGAGAATGATGCAAGTATCGATGCAGTCAGTATTGTATCGGGATGAGTCAAGTATTGTATCGGGATAAGGCAAGTATCGATGCGGTATCGGTGCAGTCAGTATTGTATCGGAATGGCGCAAGTATCGATGCAGTCAGTACTTTATCGGCATGAGGCAAGAATCGATGCAGACAGTACTTTATCGGGATGAGGCAAGTATCGATGCAGTCAGTATTGTATCGGAATGAGGCAAGTATCGATGCAGTCCGTGCTGTATCGGAATGAGGCAAGTATCGATGCAGTCAGTACTTTTTCGGAATGAGGCAAGTATCGATGCAATCAGTTTTGTATCGAAACGAGACAAGTATCGATGCAGTCCGAGCTGTATTGGGATGAGGCAAGTATCGAAGCAGTCTGTATTGTATCGGAATGAGGCAAGTATCAATGCAGTCAGTATTGTATCGGAATGAGGCAAGTATCGATGCAGTCAGTATTGTATCGGAATGAGGCAAGTATCGATGCAGTCTGTATTGTATCGGAATGAGGCAAGTATCGATGCAGTCCGTGATGTATCGGAATGTGGCAAGTATCGATGCAGTCAGTATTGAATCGGAATGAGGCAAGTATCGATGCAGTCAGTATTGTAATGGAATGAGGCAAGTATCAATGCAGTCAGTACTTTATCGGGATGAGGCAATTATCGATGCAGTCAGTATTGTCTCGGGATGAGGCAAGTATCGATGCAGTCAATATTGTCTCGGGATGAGGCAAGTATCGATGCAGTCAGTATTGTATCGGAATGAATCAAGTATCGACAAATTTCGTGCTGTATCGGAATGAGGCAAGTATCGACGCAGTCGGTGTTGTATCGCAAGAGGCAAGTATCGACGCAGTCCGTGTTGTATCGGAATGAGGCAAGTATCGATGCAGTCAGTATTGTATCGGAATGAGGCAAGTATCGATGCAGTTAGTATAGTATCGGAATGAGGCAAGTTTTGATGCAATCAGTATTGTATCTGAATGCGGCAAGTATCGATGCAGTCAGTACTTTATCGGGATGAGGCAAGTATCAATGCAGTCAGTATTGTATCGGAATGACGCAAGTATCGATGCAGTCAGTATTGTATCGGGATGAGGCAAGTATCGATGCAGTCTGTATTGTATCGGGATGAGGCAAGTATCGATGCAGTCAATATTGTATCGGGATGAGGCAAGTATCGATGCAGTCAGTATTGTATCGGGATGAGGCAAGTATCGATGCAGTCAATATTGTATCGGAATGAGGCAAGTATCGGTGCAGTCAGTATTTTATCGGAATGAGGCAAGTATCGGTGCAGTCAGTATTGTATCGGGATGAGGCAAGTATCGATGCAGTCAGTATTGTATCGGGATGAGGCAAGTATCGATGCAGTCAATATTGAATCGGAATGAGGCAAGTATCGATGTAGTCAATATTATATCGAATGAGGCAAGTATCGGTGCAGTCAGTATTGTATAGGAATGAGGCAAGTATCGATGCAGTCTGTATTGTATCGGGATGAGGCAAGTATCGATGCAGTCTGTATTGTATCGGGATGAGGCAAGTATCGATGCAGTCAGTATTGTATTGGGATGAGGCAAGTATCGATGCAGTCTGTATTGTATCGGGATGAGGCAAGTATCGATGCAGTCAGTATTGTATACGAATGAGGCAAGAATCGATGCAGTCTGTATTGTATCAGGATGAGGCAAGTATCGATGCAGTCTGTATTGTATCGGGATGAGGCAAGTATCGATGCAGTCAGTATTGTATCGGGATGAGGCAAGTATCGATGCAGTCTCTATTGTATCGGGATGAGGCAAGTATCGATGCAGTCAGTATTGTATCGGGATGAGGCAAGTATCGATGCAGTCAATATTGTATCGGAATGAGGCAAGTATCGGTGCAGTCAGTATTGTATAGGAATGAGGCAAGTACCGATGCAGTCTGTATTGTATCGGGATGAGGCAAGTATCGATGCAGTCTGTATTGTATCGGGATGAGGCAAGTATCGATGCAGTCAGTATTGTATCGGGATGAGGCAAGTATCGATGCAGTCTGTATTGTATCGGAATGAGGCAAGTATCGATGCAGTCAGTATTGTATCGGAATGAGGCAAGTATCGATGCAGTCTGTATTGTATCGGGATGAGGCAAGTATCGATGCAGTCAGTATTGTATCGGAATGAGGCAAGTATCGATGCAGTCAGTATTGAATCGGTATGAGGCAAGTATCGATGCAGTTAGTATTGTATCGGAATGAGGCAAGTATCGGTACAGTCAGTATTGTATCGGAATGAGGCAAGTATCGATGCAGTCAGTACTTTATCGGAATGAGGCAAGAATCGGTGCAGTCAGTATTGTATCGGAATGAGGCAAGTATCGATGCAGTTAGTATTGTATCGGGATGAGGCAAGTATCGGTACAATCAGTACTGTATCAAAATGAGACATGTATCTATACAGTCTGTATTGTACCGGAATGAGGCATGTATTGATTTTGTTCATATTGTACCTCCATGGAACACAAATATCGATACAGTCTGTACTGTATGTGAATAATGTCTATACTGTACCTGAATATAACAAGCGTTGATATAGTCCGTTCCCCCTTGCTGTTTCTTTAGATGTACCCTTGAGTGATCGTCTGAAATTTCGCAATTGGAAGAATGTTTTTATTGTTTACCATGCTGTACCTAATAAAGGACGAAACGTTTGACCACAGAAATCAACTTTATAAAAGAAATGTTTTGGGTTTCACAATTGAAAATAACTCACATGCATACAGGTTCTTGTATCTACTCTTGCCAGCATTCGCCGGGTCTCTCGCAGCGGTCGCTGGGTGAATCATGCCGGTTGGAATTGCCTTTAAATGTAACATATTTGCTTCCAAATAAAAGGCAAGTTTTAAGAAAAACTCAATTTAATAGGAAGGAGTTACCATCAAAATGCCAATGACTTTAATGGCTTCCTCTTACTAATTAGTTTTACTCTGCTGTATTAACGTCATGGTTTATTACAAATGAACGGGCTCTCCTTACATGCGGTACTTTTTACAATACATATTGAGTTTTTGTTAAAAAAATCAACATATTTTTAACGATAGTGAAGCTTAAATCTACATAACGTAGGAAAGATCACCGCGTATTCATTTCTGAAATAGGTTTGGTCAGCAGACTTGGTTATTATATAGCTTAGAAGGTGAGACAAGGTCACGGGTTTCCGGGGCCCCTCTTCATCCATCATTTTTCCGTACGTGGGTTCCTGTACAACGCTAGGATCTTCCGTAGGTGCCACGGGAAGGCTCTTATCTGAGGTGAGAAATGGTCAAAATTTAGCTGAAAGGCTTTTACATAATAAAAACATAGCATGTTTTATTTATTTGTAATAATATGCTTTCAGTTATTTTAATACATTCAGCAAATACCTTGCAAACAAAACATTACCCTGTTTCTTCATTGACTCTTCAACACCATCAGTTGACTCTTTAGGGGCCTTACTTGTTCCAAGATGTTGTATTTCTGCAGACTTCTGTATTCTGTTAAGTATGTTCTGCGTTAAAACTGAACTTAAAACATAAATTTTATTCATTTAAAACTATATTATATGGAATCGACAGTTACCAATACCTCGTAGATTTAAATCTAAAAGCAAGACATCTTTTAAAAAAGTTGCAACTCACATATTTGCTGGAAGATTCTTCTGGCTTTTAGTAGCTTTCCGCCTTCTCATAACCAGCACAACGACTACCGCCGCAATGATCGTGAGGGCCAGTACCCCACCACCTACACCTAAAGCCACTGTATGAGGCTCCGAGGACGCTGACAAAATATTATTTTATAACACATAAAAACAAACAAACACCTCATAATACAATTGAATGTTAAACTTGAACATGATATAATGAAGCAGAAAAGCAAACGAAAGCAAATCAACGTTTCCAGTCGCTTGAAACAGTTATGCATACGTTACAGAGAAGCGTGGATTAAACGTTGTAATTATAGCTGCTACACATTTTTAGAATTATGAATATATGAACGAAGTCTAAATGAGTTTCTTAATGCAATGCCTTCTCTTTGTTCTAGATATGACAAAAAAGTATATTACTAACAATAATATAAGTCAAACCTCAACACACCCAGTCTGATATATCATTTGCTATACATTTTATGTCATAAGATATTTACTAATAAGTAAAATACATCACAGTAACTACCTTGCAGCTTCTGTGTGCATCCTTCTCCAGAAAACCCCGTGTTGCAGCCAAGTGGACAGGTCCCGTTCCCTGGGTGACACGCTTTGTCTCCGGCGCACATTCCACACCGTTCCTGGCAGTCAACGCCGTGACTACCAGCCTCGCATTCTGTATAAACGAGTAATAAACATGTATCAATGTACTTATTTGAAATCGCATATCTTTTGAGACAGTTTTACTTTTTTGTTTTGTTTGTGCGCTATAGCGTTTGCTATTAGCCTTAATTGAAAGCGTTGTTAAATCGTACGTATTGTTTGGGTTTTTATTATTTGCTTTTAACCTTAGACACTGAATCTTTGTTACTAAACGTATTGTTTGTTTTCAATTTCATTTGCTGTTAGTCTAATACACGGAATGCTTTGTTACAGAGCGTATTGTTTTTGTTCTTTAGTATGTGCTGTAACCCATATGCACAAAATGCATTGTTACCGAACACATTGTTTATGTTCTACATCACTTTCTGTTGGCCTTAAACACATACAGAACGTATTTTCTGTGTTTCTGTGTTCTGAGATTTACCGGCGTCACATTCTAGAAATGATGTGGATGCATTGTCGATATAAAATAAGATTTTGGTTGTCCGAATTAATTTGATAACGGCTTCACCACTACGCGCACATTGTTAAGAACTGCATACGTTGCGTTGCTTAACCTCAATCATAATTTACGTTTAACAAAACGTCTACACACATAACTCCTTATAAATGAACTACCCTCTCATTTTTAAGAAAATATTTAAAAAAAATATATTTAAAAAAAAATACTGACAAATAAAGATATGTACTTACCTTCCAAGCAGTCCAATGATATTTTATATCCAGGTTTACATCCACTCAAGCACTGACCAGTGGTCTTGCTACAGTTTTCGGAATGGCAACCTCCACACGTTTGACTGCAGTTTTTCCCCCATGTGCCCAGCTCACATTCTGACCATACAATTTAATAGAAGCAGTTGAAGCAGTCGTAGCAGCGACAGCAGTAGAAACAGTAGTAGCACTAGTAGCAGTAGAAGCAGTGGAAGCAGTGGTAGCAGTAGGAGTATTGCAAGCAGAAGCAGCAGTAGTAGCAGCAGAAGTAGTAGCAAATTCAGTAATAGCAGAAGCAAAAGTGGACGAAGCAGTAATAGCAATGTAAGCAGTAGTAGCAGTAGAAGCAGAAGCAGCAGTGGAAGCAGCAGCAGTAGTATTAGTAGTAGTAATAGAAGTAGTATTAAAAGTAGTATTAGAAGTAGTAGTGGTAGTAGTAGTAGTAGAAGTAGTAGTAGTAGTAGTAGTAGTAGTAGTAGTAGTAGTAGTAGTAGTAGTAGTAGTAGTAGTAGTAGTAGTAGTAGTAGTAGTAGTAGTAGTAGTAGTAGTAGTAGTAGCAGCAGTAGTAGTAGTAATAGTAGTAGTAGTAGAAGTAATAGTAGTAGTAGTAGTAGTAGTAGTAGTAGTAGTAGTAGTAGTAGTAGTAGTAGTAGTAGTAGTAGTAGTAGTAGTAGTAGTAGTAGCAGAAGCAGTAGTAGCAGATGCAGTAGTAGCAGAAGCAGTAGTAGCAGTAGTAACGAAGCCGCAGTTGCAGCAGTAGTAGTAGAAGCAGAAGCAGTAATAATAGAAGCAGTGGAAGCAGTGGTAGCAAACGCAATAATAGCAGAAGCAGTAGTAGAAGAAGCAATAGTAACAGTAGTAGCAGAAGTAGTTGTAGCAATGGAAGCAGTAGTAACAGTAGAAACAGACACAGTAGCAGTAGAAGCTGTAGTAGTAGTAGTAGTAGTAGTAGTAGTAGTAGTAGTAGTAGTAGTAGTAGTAGTAGTAGTAGTAGTAGTAGTAGTAGTAGTAGTAGTAGTAGTAGTAGTAGTGGTAGTAGTGGTAGTGGTAGTAGTAGTAGTAGTGGTAGTGGTGGTGGTGGTGGTGGTGGTGGTGGTGGTGGTGGTAGTGGTAGTGGTAGTAGTAGTAGTAGTAGTAGTAGTAGTAGTAGTAGTAGTAGTAGTAGTAGTAGTAGTAGTAGTAGTAGTAGTAGCGGTAGTGGTAGTGGTAGTAGTAGTAGGAGTACTCCATGAGATTTGAGCCGCATCGCGCGATTTTATGCCCTCGGAAATTCTTTGGAGTTGCATTTAAATAATACATCAAAAAATATTACTGACCATTTTTTGTGATGATATCTCTTAAAAATACGTGGAAATTTCACATATGTTTACGAGTAAGACAATGCATGACAAATTGTGTTTACTTTAATTGAACGTCACGGACATGGCATCAGACCTTATTATTATTGAAAAAACACGCATCATTAACGTATCAATGTGCTATCTGGCTTATGATTGTTTTTTTCAACGCGTTACCGTTACACATCATATATAAGGACGAACTTTTAGATTTATTGCAGTATCTTTAAGCGATCGGACCGTTGAATGCAGTCGAAAATTAGGAACGTAAGCCGTGGTTGCTATGTAAACACGAGTAAAATAATTGTCATTGTAAGAAAGAAGTTTGGAAGAAAAACTAAAATATAATACTGAAAAATCATTATTTTTTACTTTTTTGTAATTATTATTCTGTTTGTAATAATTAATTTATGTTCGAATGCTCGAAATGGCTCGATGTAGCTCATACTTTAGTTTTGCACAACTGCTTCAAAAGACTCAATAAACGTTTTAGTTTTGACAACGAACCATAAGAACAAAACTTTTAAATACCTTTGTCACAGTAAGAACCATTCCATCCGCTTTTACAGTCGAGACAATGGCCATTAATCTTGTTACATGGGCCTTGGCAATTTGGATTGCATGTGTTTCTGCAGTTTACGCCGAATGAGCCACTGTCACAATCTAAAAAAAAAGATTCTGCAGGTAAAAACATAAAACGTCAGTATTACGCCTCTATAATAATTGTGAAGGTGCCTTTATAGATAGGGGAATTAATCTAAATAAATTGTTGTCAAGGAAAGGCGTGGCAAATATAAACGCCCAAGTAAGTTCCATCTTATGAATGCATGATATATATCTCATTTAATTTTCAATCCGAAAATTTCATAAAATCAAATGAAAATATTAATTAGTATTTGCTTAGATAGTAACTTGGTAAATTGTCAACACTAAACAATAAAATGCACATCGATAACATATAATTTGGGTAATATTGGATTCCTAGGGATGGTTGGTCTGTACACATACGTTCGTGGCACGTGTTTGGCTTGTAACCAGCCTTACATCCCGTTATACAGAAGCCGTTGTAAGGGTTGCATTCTTCAGTAGCACACTGGCCACAGCTTTTATTACAGTTCATTCCCCACTTAGTCTTTGTACAGGCTGAATCAAACAGTGAATATAATATTTTTATAATCATTTCTATTATTGATTTGGTCAACTTTTCTGTGGTCTCATACTTAATCAATAAATCACTTAATGATAACCAAACAGACTTCATCAACAGCCTGTTAAACACCATTAAATATGGAAATATTCTGAAGTACATAACAATATTAGCACGGTGGAAAAATAATCACATCGGTTCATAAACTCTATTTATCATTCTTACATTTGTTGCAGAATGGCCCCTCAAATCCAGATTCACATTCAGTGCAGGTTCCGCTTATTTTGTCACAAGGTCCAAAGCAGTGGTCGCTACATTTGTTTGAACAATTTTGGCCGTACGTTTTATCATCACAAGCTGTTGTATTAAAAAAATAGCTTATGAATATATATTAATTTTCATATCGAACAGGACAAAGGTAAACCCTTGTGAATGAATACTGCACAAAGGCCGTGTCAGCCCAATGAAAATAAAATAATGACATCTGTTTTTGCTTAAAAAGTAAACGATTTTTAAAATCCATGAAAAAATAATACATAATAAATTTCAGTGTTTCATGTGTAGCCTGGAGGGGTTTAATAGCTCAAAAACTTATTTTGTTTAAACGACTTTCCTTTAAAACCAGATTTGCAAGTTGCACAAGAACCATTCACATTGTTGCATGGTCTAGAACAGTGCTCGCTACATATATTCGAACAATTTTGGCCATATCTGTTCTCGTCACATGCTGTAATGAGTTGAAACCGTTAAGACAACGATGTACATACAAACACTCATTTATCTCTAACTAAGCAAACAATACAAAAACTGACGATCTGTACATACTTGTATTGCAGAACTTCCCCTGATATCCAGGCAGACATTTACTGCAAAATCCATTAGCATGGTGACAAGTTCCGGAACATTGCTTGCTGCAGGTTTGGGAACAATCCTGACCAAACCGACCGTCATCGCAGCCTACAGTATACAGATTATGGATATGTTTAACTTAACCCAAATTATGCTCATACAAAGTAATATAATTTATCATACCCGAATATTGAAGAAAGAGTTAACACAATACTTGGAAAAACATCAGTGGATAAAATACAGTAAATATTTTGCCGATACTATTGCAATCAATTTAGAAATAAAAGACTTACGATCTCTACAAAAGGGTCTCGTATATCCAGATAAACATGGGCATGTTCCGTTTATCTTGTTACAGATTCCGTGACAGTAATCGCCACATAATTCGGAACAATTCTGACCAAATTTGTTGTCTTGACAGGCTAGCAAAAAAACAACAACGTATGTTTAAATAATCATAGTCCAGTATAGATGCCACCAGGTGTACCTTATTTATGTTGATTCCAACAGAATGTTTAACACAAACTCATGTGACACTCCAACATAAAACGAACTTAGTCTTATAACATAGTGTATAGCATACACAATCTTGATATAAAATTGCAAAACATATTTTCTTCACAAAATGATGGTCCTTTATATCCTGGTGGACACACCTTGCACGTCCCGTTCACATTGTCACAGGCTCCCAAACAATTCTCAGGACAGTTGTTTAAACAATTTAAACCAAACGTGCTGTTGGAACAGGTTATTGAAGAAATAGAGTTTTAAATTATTATAGAGACAAACATTATTGGTTACTGGATGCTGGAAGAGTATACACTAATTTTAAATAGTGTTTGTAAAGTAATTAGACAATTTCATATTTATGAGCCATTTCAACCGATGTTCATGTATACTACAGTAGGATGGTGTTTTATCCGCAACGTAGGAACTATATTGTAGAACCGTATATCGGACTATCAACTCTTACATTCGTTGCAAAAGTGGCCCTCATATCCAAGCTTACACGGGCTGCAGGCCCCGTTGCCTTTGTTACAGCCACCAGAGCAGTGCTCACTACAGGGGCTGGAGCAGTGCTGACCATACATGTTGTTATCACAGGCTGTAAACAGTAACATCTATCATGATAGGTTTTGTACATTCATGTCATATAACATTATATAATAATGCTTTTATAACCTATTAAACTGATCCAATTACAAAGCTTTGCCATTTAAAATTGTCTTTTTAAATATCTCATAAACCCTAAAACGGAATTAGAAACGTGTGAATGGAATTGATGAATAAAACAGCAAAGCCCTAGAACATGAAATTTGTGTCCTTTTAAACAAAGTACAAAATGCCGTTCTTACATGTTCCAGGACAAACACCGGTATACATGTCACAGGGGGCATCATCTCCACAGTAACAATCCTTCTCACAAGAACCACCCCAGCGGCGATAACCACATACTGGATTGGTTAAGTTACAGCCGTTCATGTATAAACAGTAATCATTAGTGTTAATTACACCGAGAAGCAGTAATGAAATCGTTAAGCTTTGAAAGGCTGCATGCTCGACAAGCGTAATGTTTTACTTTTTTACAATTCTGTTCATAGGCCATACACTCCAATTTTTCCCAACTAAACCGATAAGTGCCTGCCATAACCAAAAAATAGGAATGTTAAATGATGAATTTTAATACATTAGCTAGTTTCGTTGCAGTAACTGATAAACCTACATGAAGTTGAATATATAATTATCATCATTAACGTATCTTTTAACAAGTCATGTCGAGAGTTGATCACACGCTATTTGATTTCGATTTGCAGAACTAAAGTATTTGGCCTGCGGCTTACGGCCTAAATTGAGAACAATAAGTGAATGCCACAACCACGAGTCCTTTTTTCCGCAGCTTTTTACGAGTCCTAACCTCAGAATTAAATAAGAAAGGACTTGTATCACATAATTCCTATTTCATTGATTAGCATGTGTGTCTAGCATAATGTGAATATTCAGTAATGTCTAAAGGTTAAGTCCCACACCAATACCTACTACAATTTCTCGACTATTTTGCTTTGAAACAATAGACAAGCGTACATTATCATATACATGGTTCTTATTTAATACATGCCATAAACAGTTTGCCTCAAGAACAGGACAACACATACTAATTTTACTTCACCGTTAATTACTCATATTTTCATCATCTCAGTGGCGATAACCACATACTGCATGGGTAAAGTATGAAAAAATACAATTTTAATGTCTCACCTGTCATTAGTGTAAATTAAGTCTCAATCAAATAAAAATTAGATATACACTGAGTAGAAAAGGCCTCATATATATATTCCATATTCATAGCAACTTCAGTTACATAACGCCCATACTACAATTGGGTTATAAGTACTGCATTTTGATCTGGGAGGTTGTATTCGACTCGAGTGGATTTTTGTAAATTCGGATTTTACGAGGCGCAAACCAATATCAACGAAATCAGCAAAAATCAACGAGAGTCGAATACGACATTCCGGATCAAAACGCAGTACTAAAAACCCTTTAATTATATACATTACTGGTTAGATAACTTAAAAGTCACATGTTTCCATATTAAATGTCATTATAACGACGCACTATTTTGTTTGATGACGTTATTTTAACATCGCGCAACGATACATGTTATGACGTGACGTCAAAAGAGTCGAATACGGCCGTATTTTGCGATATGTATTGCGTGTGGATTGATGATGGGTATATGATAAACACTTATATGAAGATTATTATGCACTTCATTGTATTTTGACGACGTTAAAATATATTTGTTAAAAGAGCAAGGTTGTATTTAGCATATCGTTATTTTAGATCACCATACCTTCAAAAACGTCCACCTCGCATAATATTAACCTTGTTTTGTCCTGTCTGTAAATACGAATATGTCTGACTGCAACTGTAAGGTTAACATACATTTGTCCCGATTCATCGTCCTTGAACACTGTTTTCCATGTTGAGTTATTTTCTTCTATTGATATATTAACTTCGTACCCAGAAAATGATTCTGAAAACAATATCCAAATTGAAGAGACAATTGCAGATATTCCAGAAACATAGCACTTATATTTTACCTATAACATAACGTAACATAGCATATAGTTTATTGTGATAATTCTAAGGCATCCGGCCCATAATACAGTTATTCATGCATATACTTTTAGCAACAAAGATGTAAAACAATGATGAACAAGATATATTTCAAAGCAATGATATATCAATGATATTCTTGCAACTCCTTTAAACAAAGTTTAAAAATGCAAAGAAACAACATGCTAGTACATCCATGTTGCATTCATAAGCATCCGATATAAGAATACGATGCATATATGATAATAAACACAGGTGAATAACACTATATAACGAGTTATCATTACGTAAAAGAAATGTTTCTCTTGTTATAAAGGCGCTGTGAATATATTTTGAAATCAGTACAATTCTATTTTGAATACTTCTGGCATAATGTTGTAGAAAACTGCTTGCGTGGGAATAGACAAAATCTAGTTATGTTTGAAATATTCATTTTGCAAATTTGTACAATATGTACAATACAAACACTTGAGTAAAATGAAATGACATACATAGTGATACCAAGTGATAACCATAACCTATTGTAATTTTAAAATAAATTGCAGATACGCAGAATGTCACAGTACCTGCCTAATACAAAACATAATAAAAAAATTGTATATAAAGTAGTGTCTCCATAATATTGGTTGCACTATGACGCTACTTGAATGGTTAAGTACCAGTATAACTGTCAAATACATTAGCAATATTAAATACTTTTCATTAGTTGAACTGTTTTCATAAAGCGGGTACTGCCTTTTATATACATGTATAGGGAAATCCAAAACTTACTTTCTATGTCTTCATGAAATGGTGTCAATCTTAATTCCCGGATGATTGAAATTCGGCCAAGATCAACTTGCCACCATGGATCGGACTGAATACTGCGAAAACATCTTGATTTCTTTTTATTGTCATGTGAACCGTCAACAGCATTGTTCGCATTGCCTTTATTAGCAGGTGAGCTTGAAGTTTGCTTACTGTGTGCAATACTTCTTCCTGTAAAAAGAAAGCAAGTTTAGTGTAAACTTACATTGTAAACGCCGGAACGTGTATGTCTCATAAAGAGCTATTCTATTATATGTGGTAAATCAAAATGGAAGGCTTCTTGACACTCTCCCCAGTGATAATAACAGACAAGTTATATATGTATATGTTAGAAACAATACCAGTTGATATACCTTGCTTTATATTGACATCACAAAGTTCTAGTTGAGTTTCAGTCGAACCAAGAGTAATCTTTATGGTGTTTCCGAGTGACAGGGGTCTACAAAAGAACTTGAAGATGGCGTATTCTCTTTCCTTTTCAAGAATAAAACCATCTCCTTGGTACTGGTAACAAAAGTGTTCTTCGAGAGGCCAATACGTTTTATTTACACTTTGATACGAAGGTATGTTTGTAACTGATACAGAAAAATTAGACATGTACCCTGAAATGAAAAGAAGTAAATATCGCCACCGTAAATGTCATATTATCTACCAAAATCATTTAGAAATAAAATACCACTGGTTGAGATCGAATTGTGTGGTATATCAAGGTCATGAAGTTTAAAAACATGCTTTAAAGTTGTTCTTATCGTGTATATATACATAAAGTTATATATATTTGCTGTTCGCAAATTCATTCCTACATTTTTTAATGTCACTCAATATATTGAGAGTAAGTATTGAAAGTTTCTTTAAAAAGTGTTGACTGTAACACAAATCCCGGCATTGTAAAGTAAAAATGTTTGTTTCAAAGACTGTAATCCCCCAATATCTTTACTCTGCTTTATCATACTGTGTGATATTTTCATCAATTTATGTTATGAAACTATTAAGATAAGTGAATGGTTTTATATATGACTTGCTTACGTCTTACCATACAAGTTAAATTGTCAGTCCTCTATGCTCATTAAAAAAAAACTTCAAGGCGCATTTAAAAACAGTTTCAGGACCAGAAATCTCCTTCGTTCAGGTCAATTTCAATGTTTTTATTCAAGTTTTTATTTTCGGCCATGAGTTTCTCAAACCAATAAAATTCTTGTCAAGTTTATGATCACACTCAAATAATTCACCATGTTTCAAGAGGTTTTCGGGTTATTTAATACCAATGTTATGCTAAGTTATCTTGTAAATGAATTTTGTATCATGCAAACTTTGTTTACTGTGTCCTATGACCCAAAACATTTTCAAAGTGCTCCGTGTTCCAAACCTTTAGTTTCCTAAGCAGCGTTTACTAAACTTCGATTGTTTCAGTTCTACACAATCTATCCCTTAAATGATACGAAATAGGTGAATCTTTAGATTAAAAGATACAATGCCTGTCCACAATTTGCATGAACCTTTCCAACATTGACATACTTACGTAGCGTAGTTTGCTTGGTGGTCATTTCGATGTAATTGAAACTGACATCGTACGGGAACCAAATACGCCACCAGGGTGGTTCTGTCCTTGTTATATTTTCAAAGGCTGTAGAGCTGCAAGTGTTGGGATCGTTGTCCACAGCCAGTTCAGCATACCGATGTTGTTTCAAATTGTCCGAATGCCTCGCGTACTTTTTTTGGTCGTGTGCAATATCGTCTAACATTTGAAATTAAAATCAGAGAGAGTAATGGTCCATAACAAGAAAAGAACACGTAAAGTAAAACGTTCAATGTGGATTCAATCGGGCATTTCCTTTAAGCATTGCAAAAGCGACCAACACTGTTTAATAATAAAAAGTTTCTTTGTTTAATCGCTGGAGACTTACGGTACTGGCACCTAGGCCCAAACATGCCCCGAACGCATCCCGCCTTACACGTGCCGCTCGTCTGATCACATTCGCCCCGATCCTTACACCAGCACATGAACTCACATTGCGGTCCTAATCTCCCTATACCATCATTGTCTACTGTGCAGTCAGTACCTAGAGAGTTAGAAGAAGACATTTGACTTTATTAACATAATGAATTGAATGGTTATCTGAAAACAGTCCTTAACGTATCATGTTAAGAACCACTCAAGGGACAAATCTCTTCGACTTCCGTCAAGATGATGTCAGACGATGATAAGGCCAATAATTGTGGTACATCTACTTACATGTTCAACAAAACGAATCGGGAAAACTGTAATGTTGGGTCCAATTTTTTTTCTTATTTGATGATTAATTTGCCTTGCTTGGGCGAATATTGAGTATGCAGCCTCGAAGAAATAACTTTGCATAAAAGAGGTTAGTACTAGATGACATGAATGAACTTCCTAATTTGACAATACAAGTGGGCACGTTGTCTTATGTCGTGTTAAAAACTAAGTTTATGAAGATTTTTTTATATAGATATATATCACATATCTAAAATATTCAATATTTATATTCATGATCATGATTTGCAAACTTACTTTGGGGTATTATAGCTACAACGCTGAAAAATAAAGCTTCATCAAGTTAGTATGAATTCGGACGTTTGCTTCCATTAAGGCTATTAACGAACTGCTTATAAAGAACAGTTCGATAATATATAATACACAAACCTAACACATACCTGGTACGCCTGCCACACGCAATACCAAGCAGAGAAAAGTTATCCATTCCAAAACGACGAACATTATTTTGTTTTAACATTAACATGTGGTGTGCTGTTACAATATTAAACTACAACTATCTGCAATAATTCAGACAGGATGAATGGATACGAGGAAGTTTTCCGTAAATATATTTTGCGTCAACTTGTGTTATATTCGTTGGATCCGGAGCTGCTTCTGTGTATTAGAAACAATGAGGAAGTCCTCAGGAACAACCAAGTATAGCTGCTTGTTAAGGGGCTAACTTCTCAAACTCTGATTCAGAAGTGGCTGTAGTATATATCATGTATGGTAATATAGTTGCAACTGTACTGAATTTCTAAAGAATGATATAAATGTTGAAACAACTTGATCATTTGTAATAACTATAAGATCTACTGCTTTTAAGTGTTTTCATTTATATTTGCACAATTTAATGAATCTTGGAAAACTTAACGGATGCCTTATATGAAGTTTAAGTAGCTTTTGAAACGCTTTGTTTGCAAAAACAGGGAAGTCTCTTTACAGGAATCTGCTTGAAAAATCTAACGAATAAGACCACTTCCATCTAAATGAGTTTTAATTCTGTTTGTAACATTTATTTACCAAACTTAAAATAGAAGCATTTAATTAACGTTGATGATCACCAATATATGCGAGTATTCCCGGTATTGAGGGATTTTGTCTGAAGTCTAAGATGCAATTTAAAGCTGCACTCTCACATATTGAACGTTTTGACAACTTTTTTATCTTTTGTCCTGGAACTAGCTATTTTTTGCGAGAATTCCTGGAAACCAATTATATAAGACTGCTGACAATTAAAAAAGATCGCAGATGGTTATATTTTAGTTAGAAAATGATGTTTTATGCATCTTTCTTAACCCGTTAGTAACGGTTTAAGCGATAATACATTAATTTTCGAACGGAAATATGAAAATCTACGATCTGATTTTTTGTCAGCAAACTTATATCATTGTTGGGCAGATATTTATGTAAAAAATTGCTCTTTCCGATACAAATAATAAACAAAAGTTGTAAAAATGGTAAATCTGTTGGAGTGCAGCTTTAAAAGTCTAAACTTACGTACGCTTTTGATGTAAGTTATAACAACATTGTATTAATCACGATGCTACGCGAGAGTGTAGTCGGAAAAACCCCCAGTGATTTGGCTTGGTGACCACAAACCAAATTTACATGTGCCCAGGCCGGAAATCGAATTCCAGATCCCCTTTATTCGTGCAAGGATGATGCATGGCCTAGAGTTATCCGGTTAATCAGCTTACCAAGACACATCATCTAGATCGGCCGAATTGGAGCAATATTCCCTTTGTTCTCAAAATATCAAGCTTAAAAGCCAACCGTCATATACTACCTTTATCACTTAGAATGGAGCAGCATTTAGATGCTGGTGGTCTACTAATCATAAAAATAATTACCAACTAATTTGCATTGCCCAAGCAATCAAAGGCGAAATATTATTATTTGGACTAGGTTTTAATAAATGTGGTCTAACATAGGTCGATGAATGATCCAATATAACGTCGAATTGCTCGACCATGCACACATGCTTCTATTAATAGAGTCTTAAATTTTAAAAATATAACGATGTTCACAAATTTGCTTAACAATTGTTATATTTCATCACCCATCTTAAAGCTACAGATTGTTAAATACAGTCAGTGTTCATCGTACAGTGAGTTCGACATCAAGTCGTTATGAACGTTCAGTGCATTACTCTAAAAGAACTAGATGTGTTTGTCAAACATAAATCCTCTTAGAAACATGTGAAGTATTAAATAAAGGTGTATAAAAAAGAAATGCATTTATTATTAATGGTTACACGTTTTATAAAAAGAGACAATCATTTAAAACTTTGCAATGCGGTCTCTTTCTAGACTGCTGACTTTGACCTTTGATAGACTAACACCCGCCTTAAATAGGGTTATACTAGTCAAGAGCAATATAGGTCAGCTACTGGTCTAGAGCAAAATACAACTCATGTTTCATTGTCCTAGGTCTCCGTTCTCAAGTCAGTGTGTTATCAAAGTTTTTCTAAGATGTTAACTGTGTCCCTGACTTCAAAAACACACAACAAAACGGCATTCTACATGTCAGGGGCAACCTACCACTTAAGTTTCATGGGTAACCGTTCTCGAGCTATTATGCGGACTAGACTTGGTATATTAAACGACCTACCGACATTTACACACCTTAATGCTTGTTTTTAAAAAAAGTATAAACACTATGTATCATTAAAAGTAAGATCTTATTTTTGAACTAAAGTGAATGGGATAAGAGCTGAACTATATCCGTATTCAACAGTCCACACACGCGAAATTTGTGAAAGCATGTATAAACACTTTGGAATTGATTATTTTATGTGTTTATATATATCCAACATATCATATAATTTTAAAATGTACTGATAGTTATTCTTGTGTATTTGTCTCTAAAACCGTTTAACAACTATAGAATAGTACTCTAATATAATTATAACGTCAAGTCTAGCATCAAAAAGGCATTTTTCCCGTTGAAAATACAAAGAAAGTTGCTTTTTGCATGGTGATGGAAAGAAGATGATACCAATGATGTTAACAATAAAGCATTAGAAATGTTTTATGCGAAATATAATTGGACTGCGCGTGATGTTCCTCACCATTAGACCGTTTTCTCCTCATTCCATGTTTCTTATTTCGTCCTCTAACACGTTTAAGTCTGTTCAATTAAGATTCCGATAAACAGTGAGGTATATTACTATGCATTAATTGTTACTCAACAACAAAGCCTTCTGATTTACCTTATCTGTTCATAGTTTGATTGACTTGACCTGAAGCTATTCTTGCATCCCCAATCGTGCAGCTTGTCTAACAACGTTGTGTCAACCCTGGGGTTGAAGCAGGCTTTAAAGGAAGTGTCAGTGTCCTTTCTGATGAGAACAGAGTGATCACACGAGCAGTCTGCCATCGCGGGTTGCGAACTCTGGGCTGACGTAACTGAATTTCCGGTGTAAACAACTTCAACTGCTTAAGAAAACAAGATGTAACTCGACTTTTTAAAATGTTCTAAAGCCAAAACAAGAGGTATCTTTATTCTATTGGGAACGGAAAACACATCTGAAAACATTACATTGATTAACCAACTAAAAGACGCTAAAAATTGAAGAAAAGAGGTAATACAGGTGTGCGAAAACTGAGAGTGATCTCCCCTGATCTAACAAACATAAAATAAGTCGAGACACTTGTCAGATATTGAGCCTTAGCCTGAGAATCATTATACAGACACTCAGAATGTTACTAGCCGAACTAGTTCTGTCAGTGATAAAAGTGAAAATAAAGTACGTTTATTGTCTTACACTAGCACGCATTCTTACTGCACATGTTTGTCAGTGACCGATGTAAATACGCACAACATTAGCGCGAATACAGCCAATGGGGCCATGGGCCACCCTTTTCAGACGCATCTCGGCCAAAGTCAGAGTCTCCGTGGGCATCATTTCCACCTCCCTCAACTATCTTAGCCTCAACCTTAGCTGTTTTTCCAGCCAATTCAGGTTGTAGACTCAAGGTCAACACCTCCTCACTCCAATCAACTATGCAACCTCATCCATATGTCCTTTCTGATTTTGATTTACAGAAAATAGCCCAATGTGTAAAAGCTTCATTTCAATCAGAAATGTGTTTGCTTGTTGATACAAAAATAAGTTAACCTTTGCAACTCCTCCTTCCAGAGATAAATGATCTTAAAATGCAAGTCAGCGCTCTTTCTGATAAACTTGAAACAGTGACTATGGATCATGATGTTCTCCATCAATATGGCAAGAGACACAGTGTCCGCATCAGTAATTAGCCAAAGGAGAAAGGAGACCCTACCGATGATTTGACATAAAGGTTGCCCGTAACTCTGGTTTTACTCTAAGTGAAGGGGATATATACCGCTCCCATAGTACCGGTAAGCCGCACGGATCCGTGACAGGCGGTGACATCTCCAAGAGATCCTTGAAATATAACGACATTATTGCCCAATTTTCAAACTATAAGGAAAAGGTTTCCCTTTTTAAAGTTAAATAACAACCTCGTCAGAAAAAGTTATGTTTACATAAATGAGGATCTCACTCCAGCACGGCGAGAACTAGCATACTTCTGCAGAACACTAGGACAAAAAGGACAAACATTTATTCGGCACCTGGACGTACGATGGAAAAATCTCTGTCCAAACTAAGTTAGATGGAGTCGCCATCTTTGTCAGATACCCAAATGGACTTGTACCAGTACGAATACAAGCCTCGCTACGGGTGCGCCATTGGCTATAGATTCTCGTCTTTCATATTATAAGATTGATAACATTGTGCCTATTAACCTTAAATAGGCGTTATCAGTTTATACCATGAAATTGGATGATAGTTATTTACACGTTTAGATGTTCACTTCGAAAACTTCCGATATTTGAGATAAACGTAAAAATCATCACTTATATGACTTTTTCAATTTTTTGCTGCATAGTCAATAACTTTATAATAAGTCTATAAATTATAAAGGATAATATTCTACATTGACAAGATAAAAAAAACTGGTTGGCGACAGCTTCGTTTTTAAGCTATAGCAATTTAAAAGTGAGAACTCCCGAATTAAAAAACATATTTCTGTATTCCAAACCTGTGCAAGATTATTCATAAAAGTGTGTGTATACATGGACCAATATCAATTAAAACTTTATTAGTAATTGACTTCTTATTGAATGTTATGATAACCATCACTGAGTAAAGGGCAAATTGATATTGTTGTCGTCAAGGTAAGTATGATGATTCCTATAGATCTTTGACTAAGCTGTGTA
Organism: Mya arenaria; assembly: GCF_026914265.1. Taxonomy (NCBI): domain Eukaryota; kingdom Metazoa; phylum Mollusca; class Bivalvia; order Myida; family Myidae; genus Mya; species Mya arenaria. The sequence goes on along the minus strand of NC_069124.1, from coordinate 48,346,993 downwards.
ATCATATGTGTCTATTTTCTATCTGTTCGTCGCTCCTATGGGAATGGTGATATGACAGCGGAGCGACGTGACCCCGAGCTACAGGAGAGCCAGAGAGTCCTTGGGAAAACCATCTCGGTAGTCTTATACTAAAGACGAATTGCCGGAAATTATTTACATCCAAGGAATGCAATCCTTGATGCTGGAGTGCCCGAAGTTTACCTCTATGGCATCACAAAACGGGATTATTTTCCCTAAGAAAGGGAGTTGACTAATGTGTGTTTGGATGATCAATTACCTCCTTCGGGAGAGTGACAAATATTTGTGTATTAAGAAACTCCGATTGTCGGAAAACTAATCTAAAGATTTGGTTAATCTTAATGAGACAGGTTGAAAGAAGTTATATTTCATCGTCCCTTGTGTCATGTTTTTAATTGTGCTGTACTGTACTTGTCATGACCATTTTTCAAGAACATACATTAACATCAATAAACTGTAATTATTAAATGATGAGAAGCCGGTTCTGTCTACTTTATCATATGTATGTATATATATATATATATATATATATATATATATATATATATATATATATATATATATATATATATATATATTATTAGTAATTAATTGTAGTTGCTGGGGCGAAATTATTTTTACATTTAACACATAGCAAATATATAGCTTAATACAACATTATTTTTGTTACACCAGTAAATTAAGGAGATTGATACTTATTTTTTTTCCTTGTGTAATTGATATACATTTATGTTTTATTGAGCTTTGTTAAAATAGCGAAATCCACATTAGTTATGTAGAATGTACTACTTTAAATAAAAAACAAAAGCCAAACCATAGAATTTTGGACGTTCAGTTAACTTCAGTTTTCTTGTATAGCTACCGAAGCATGAATGTTTCATTAAAAATTTCTCTAAATACTCTTATAAAAATGTATCCGACAGTTGTTAGGACAAATCCTACCTATAAGCTTGAGTTAGACTTCCAAGAGTTGCACGACCAAAATGCGATCTCTTCAGAATCTTTAAGTTAAGCAAATTATTTATTAACAAGAGGTTAATGCATAGCGGATCCGGGCCTTTCCGTGAAACAGTTTAGTGTTGTGCCGATGATCGATTTTAATCGACAATTGATCGGAAAGGCCTAAGTCGGCGACAATCGATAGTGAAATTTGAACAATCGATTAAAGAAAAAAGGGACGTAACCGCTAGCGACTAATTTACTTATGTCTGCTTAATGCTATTTCATGTTGAATTATTAAGGTTTTTCTATGTTAATTTATGTACACATATCAGTATCAAGTCAATAAATTACTACAGTTCCTTTCTACATATGTTCTTTGTAATTTTACAGCTAAAGGATGAGTTGTAAACTTCTGATGTTGTTGTTTTAAGAGTGATTTTAAAACATGTTATCGTTTACTTCTAAACATGTAAGTTTTCTCACTTTTCTGAAAAACTGGTCTTGTTCATATAGAATATTTAACTGCTTGTTGTACCTGTTACTGACTGATAATTAAAAAGATATTGATATCTTTCTTTGTGTTTATTTTACACATGTATACAAGACTTGTAAGACAATAATTAGAGCCTTTGGTCTCATGTTCTGTAATAGTAACTTGCAAACACTTAAAGATAGTCCAAATAAATAATGTAATTTATATAAAGAAATCTACAAACAATATTGTAAGGATACATTGGTGCTTACACTTGTGCATGTACTGTATCTGTTTGCCTTAAATATAATGAGCAAAGATAATTACATCAGAATTAAATCAATGAATAATCGATCATTGATCGGTTTTATAAACCGATTATGGATAGTATTTTTCTATCCGATTCCCTACACTAAAACAGTGTATCATAACGGCCCGAGTGGAGGCCAGGTAACGTGAATTGAAGGTAAAAAACATACAAATGAAACCATATTTATTAAAGGGGTAAAATCATGGCAGAGGTGGGCCTTTGCGTTATAATTGTCCCTCGTCATAATAAGGCCATGTGTTGGTAACCTATCCGAGACCTTGCGGCGATTTTTGTCATATACCCTTGGAAAAATTATTTAAGACCAGAAAACCGCGACGAATTAGTTTTGCGAAATTGTTCGATGCAACAACTAACTCCGACAAACTATAAGAGACCGCCAAGTCCATTTTTACGACCTACGCCAACCAACTGTTCGGAATGCTGCGATCGGTCTTGGCTCATAGTTAACTGCGATTTTATGAAAGTGAGTGGTTGTATATGTACCTTAATTTGTTAATTGGTTGTTCAATTTGAAATTTACATGGCACTGTTAACAATCTTGTTGGTTTGTGTTTTCTTATTTCACTCTTTTTCAAGGGTTCACTAAATAAATTGCATGTCCATTTCAGGTGAATATTGTCTGTACATACATGTAGTGAGTTCCACTGACAAGTCCCATGGTTGGCCTTTTCCACTGTTTTCATTGTTGCCGTCTTACTACAGTATAGTTTAGTTTACTTTACTTTCTATTGATTAGACGCGGCCTGAAGGCCGCGTCTATAGGGATACATGTTTGCAATTGTCAATGGGGAAGTGTATACGGATAATTTTTAGTTATGAATAAAAAGAAGATTTGTTAATGATATCAACTCTTATTTAACTTTACTTAAAATTTATCGGTGAAAGTGCAAGGTACCAGTCTAAATAATTTACGCATGCCGGAGACGACCGAGTAACTACGATCAAGAAAGTTGATTAAACCGTCAAAGTTCGGCTATGTCCGTGTTTATTCGGAATGTTAACAATTGTATATATTGTCCCATGACTTTATTGAGCCAATTGGGTATCGATATTTTTCACGTGACACAACGATTCAGCATCCTACTCCATCTTTTTGCGGGGTAAGAAAACGCGAAAACTCACTATGGTAAGAGGTGTTTTAGGACATTTTCACCAAGGGCAAACTTTGTTTCCTCCATACAATGGTATGCAATGTTCCGCTATGGCTCTGGTTGCATTATTGGCTTTTTTTAGTTACGAACACAACCACATGTCGTCATTAACGGCTGTCGATGTAGACTGTATACTAAATGAGGGAAATGCTTTGTATTCTACATGGGGTCAAAAACTTGGTGACTAGGTCCAATCTGGAACACACTAAAGGCATTATGTTTGGTCTAATATTCATGAAACTTTATCAGAATGTTTCATGAACATCAATAGATATATAATAATATTCAATAAAACCCATTCACCCTCGTCTTTGATGCCTAACATCAACATTCGTCTTGTATGTAATTACAAGCAATTTTCCAACAACCGATGTCGTTGTGAACATTATTTGTATATGTTGAATGCAATAAGCTAAACATACAACCATTAACAAGTGTGTTAACCATGTTATTAACCGATGTATTTCAAAGCAGCCAAAGCAGTTAGTTTTTGCTCGTCACTTGTAATTAAATAAGATGGATTACGTCAAACTGATAGTTGTCCTTTTATTAAAGTAACATTTGTTTAAGCAAATGTATCGCATGTTTACAAATAAAATAAATTTAGGCCAGAACACCATGATCTAAGCACATGATTATAGGATATAATCGAATACTTTAAAACTTGAAAATCTGATAGGTAGAAAATGGTCAACGGGAGATAACCAATAACTCCAACGACAGAATGTAAACAAACTATTCAATCACAACCCTATCATAACAAAAGTAATAAAAAAATTAAAAAGTCCATCTTCCTTCAGTGAAATAAAACACCCGGAAGCAAAGAGATATTTGCCTCATATGTCTTAAGAATGCTGCTAGCAATAAAACCATTATTCTTTAAGAAGGCTGTGCCATATTTTGAAACACTTTTAAAGTCTTAATTTTTGATGAAACCGGGGAATAAAGTTTGGATAAAAGCATATTTTTAACGGAAGAGATACTTAATTTAAAAAGCAACATATTGTGTCTGATATAAGTAATGTTACGGTGTGCTTTTGTAAGACTGACCCGATAGTAGTTGAAAACAATATTGGACTTATATTTTTATTGCAAAGTTGCACGTTAGTTCTGGCTATACCAGTATTCTGCCAACCGACGTTTAACTGTTCACGTTTTGAACTAAATTGTAGCAAAACGGCAGAGACTTTTCGTCAATGATTCTTATGAACTACAAGAAGTGCACTTGTTTGATTGCAATTTGAAGGAATAGAACCATGTATAGTTCGAGAAACTATACTCTGTGAACGAATCAAGATTTTTTATAGTATATGCCTCACACAGAGAAAACTTATGCGAGGACGATTTTAATGGTCTTATAAATTCAACGTTTTTGGACTTAATTGTGAACAACTGCAATGCTTATCAAACAAATTGTACCGAGGTTTAGAAAACCAGCGCATGGGGACTTCCATTTTCCAGTGCGTCTGAACGTGTCTTTGGCAGGACTGAACTCCTTTCATCTGAATACAATGGAAATGACTGGTCACATTTTTAAAAGTGACATTCAACGGAATGAGAAGCATTCATTGATTTGATATTATATACTATATAAGACGTTTATAAGCGACATGGATTTTGCATAAATTACATAAATACAGGGCATGTGATTGGATAAAGCAACAAAAGGTGCGTAAGACTGTATTTAAAGCCTTAAATTACGTCAGTGGGCCTTAAGAGTCTTGGAAAGTAAGATCGGATGTGATTTGACACCCAAGTTCTACAAAAAGAAATACCATTGAACAACTGTACACCGGATTTTCCTGTCACGGTGTACTATTTAAAACACAATTAGATTAATTCTTACAGGATGATATTATAAGAAAAGTTGATAAGCCGATTGTTATATTAGATTAGAGAGGTCTAATTGCATTATGCATGTCAAAAGGGTTTCGTCTTGTTATGAGTACATGCACACTTTTAACAGTGCAGCCTTCTTGAACATTGTGACGGTGAAATCCTCAAAGTTGCAGTATATATCGCCTGCTTTACTTAGACATTCAGTGAATGTGAGGTCTCTTGATTTGTCCTTTGATTAATTGTCCAAAATGCAACAAAACAATCAGAATGATTTTCTGGAATTATTTCCTCATAATATTAAACTGTTCTACATTTATTAAGCTGCAATCTAATTGGCCGCATTTAAAAGTCCAAATCATCTGAATTTCTCTGGTAGGCATGTGTGCAGAATGAAGTATCTACAGGTTTGCAAAACATAAGACAAAAACAAGAAAAGGAAACCATCAACGAGAGATATGCCAACTCTAAGGTGCAAATTGATTTGTTTGGTAATCCATTTACTTGTTCTTGTACATCTGCTACATTGGCGACAATTGAATGGCTTATAACGGGTTCTGGCAAATATTCGGTAGGTGATGATGTCCAATGTGCCTGGCTGTGGCTGTTATTTTGGCAGACGTTCAAAAATCACAGCAAAAAATGAATTCTGTGCTGTTTGTAGAGTTTTGTGCTGTTCTATGTTTCTGGCGTTTGCCCATTGCCACTAAACCGGGTAAACTTTTTGCTACTGTTTCTGTAGCTTTTTGCATATATATTGGAACGCCATCTAACAATGCAGAGTATATTTCTTGTACTTATTTTCAGTTGTTCTTCAAATATGATACCAGATGAGAATCAAGTTTTGTTGTGTTGTACACTTTACAATAGACTAAGAATCACATATCAAGGTAATACATCCTGGATTTCTTGAACTATGTTTAAGGCCTCCTTATTATCCACCTCAACGGGGAAAATGTAAAATGTAGCTAGATATATCGAAGCTGCAATATAACTAAGACACGAGATATCCAAATTGCTCTTTAAATACTAAATATATATTTTCATTGTTGTAATATGACTCTATTATCTGTGGTGTTTGTATTTATTTACAGATAACGTCAAATGAACACCAATTGAAAGTGGTTTCATTGACAAGTTGTGTCAGATTTGAAGAATTTATCCAATTCCAGCAAAAAATACATTTTTACTTAATTTTGTTTAACTGAGGTGGGAGAAAAAGCATCTACCTTAGCCATTCGTGTAAGATAGTAAACCTCGTTTCCGCAAAACACCCTACGCTCGGTTCGGGACGAACCTATCTTACACTCTCGGCCATGGAAGATACTTATAGTCTTGAATACTTTGACTGCAATTATATATTCTACCATGACTGTCAAAAAGTGGAGCGTTTCATTACTATGTAATATTAAAGTTTGTACCTTATCTCTTTTCTAAATATAATATACATGAATTGACAAGTTACTTCTGTTTGGGGTGGAGGACATGAAATTTTGCTGTCACACATATCACCAGATAATAATCAAAATCATGAGGCTGCATTCGAAATTTTTATTTCTTAAGAATGTATAAACTTCTGTATATGAAACATTCATTTATGTTAAACATTTAAATTAAACAACTTGAAGATGGAACTTATATATCAAAACAAAATGTAAGGGAATTTAGCTGAAATGTTTGCTGGTATTTTTCTTACATGTTGGCAGAAACCTTACCAGGTTTTCAAGGGAAATCATTGAGCTGCATTTTGATAAAGTGATTATATGCTCTTTAAAACGGTACAATTCTTTATGTATTTCGGTAACTATTCTGTTATGAAATAATAATGGAATGTATTGCTCTATGCTGCCTTTAACTAAGCCACTGTAGTTTCAAGAAAAAACTCTACCATGTGAAAAAATAGTACTTGGTTTAAATCCCCGCATAGGCCAACCAGAAATGCATATTGAGCTCATAATTTGTTGTCAGTTCTTCATTTCATCGGAAAGGTAAAACATTAAGTGCTCCAAGTTTTGTGCATAAAGTTAAACCCAAAATTGTTCAATTAAGAACTTGCGTAGCGTTCTATAAAACACCTTTCGTCTTTCAGACACAATGGGCTAGTTAATCATCATACATTTCCTATCCCTCAATTACGAAGTAATCACCTACTGAATTAAAAGTTTATTGCAAAACTGCTCGTGTTTTCCAAAGACGGCTAGTGTTAGATAGAACGCTAGATCAATGTGTCCCAAACACGGCTAGTATTAGATAGAACGCTAGCTCAATGTGTCCCAAAGACGGCTAGTGTTGGATAGAACGCTAGCTCAATGTGCCCCAAAGACGGCTAGTATTGGATAGAACAATACCTTAGTGTATCCCAAAGACGGCTGGTATTGGATAGAATGCTAGCTCAATGTGTCCCAAAGACGGCTAGTATTGGATGGAATGCTAGCTCAGTGTTTCCCAAAGACGGCTAGTATTAGATAGAACGCTAGATCAATGTGTCCCAAAGACGGCTAGTGTTGGATAGAACGCTAGCTCAATGTGTCCCAAAGACGGCTAGTATTGGATAGAACAATACCTCAGTGTATCCAAAAGACGGGTAATATTGGATAAAACAATACCTCAATGTTTCCCAAAGACGGCTAGTGTTGGATAGAACCCTAGCTTAATGTGTCCCAAAGACGGCTAGTGTTCGATAGATTTTAAATTTAAACCTGTCCCGATAGTCCAGTCGGAGTGTTCAACTGCATGTAAGTCATTATGAGTCCGTCCGTAAAGATTTTTGTTCGCTCCACAGAATTCAAACGTATTTGAAACAAAACTGATCTTCTAAGATTAAGAATAAATTCATATTTACATACAATTTATTGCTTGCAAAAACTTAAAAAACAACATTATAATTCAATCATTCCAGTTTTTCAAATTTGAGTGATTATATAGCAATAAATTAGAAGTGTATTACAGCTAATATTCTTATGCAAATTTTTTCCAGGCCAAAAGATGATAGGTCTACAGTACGGTCATACACAAGGTGCCAGTCAGAAGGGAATGAACTTCGGCAAGACTCGGTCCATCACGGACTTTTAGCCGGATAACACAGATATCAGAAATAGTTTTACAATTCCACTCGTCTGCACATAAGGCTTGCAACTCGTGACACAGATCTCTTTTAAACTTAAAGGGGAACAATACAGGGTAGAACTTAAAGGGGCACAATATGGGGTAGAACGTAAAGAGGCACACTATAGGGTAACACTTAAAGGGGCACAATAAAGGGTAAAAGCAAAAAATGATTTTTTTTTAAATTTTAATGCATTATAATGTTTAACTCTTTTGACTTCTTAAATGACCAATAAATCCCAAAATACATATGATTTGTGTACATACATATTCTGACGCTGTTTTTACCGGGTTATTTGTGACCACGTAGATAGTAATTGAAAACCCCACTTATTTGATATACAACAAATTGAGGATGCATTTCATTTTGTTCATCATAAGATGTAGTTGTTTCGATGGTCTCCGAGGAAATTTCATAAAAGAAGTATTTTTATGTTAAGACCACCACGTTAATTTAAGTTTACTCAAATTGTAAGCAGTATTAGCACACCAGCTATTGCACTTTCTTAGTACAGGCAAATAATGGAAGAAACTTGTTAATCATTGACAGAGTTTTTAATCGTTTAATCATTCTTGAAGCCATTTTTTGCATCTTTTAAGTACAAACCTATAGTGTGTCCATTTAAGTGCGTGTTATGGAAAAGGCATGATTATTTGTTATTAGTTTACTTGTATATAGGACATGTTACACGTACTCACCAAATTTCCCCTGTATAATTCCTTCAATGTTATGTTTAACAGAAAAGAAGCCTTATGATATAAAAATCCTCGACGTATTCAGATCTTATGTTTTTTTTCTGTATAAAAAACAATTATATTATAATTATCAAGCGATATTGTTCTTCTTAAACTTGCTTCGTCATTCTTGTCGCTGGGTGAAGGTTGGTACGAAAATGATTATTTTCCTAAATGAAGAATCTTAGCTATTTTTCTCAAATAAATTTAAGCGTATGATATAAATTGTCGTGTGAAAACACCATACATTCGTAGAAAGAGCAAGATAAATCATGAATGTAATCGTTGTGTTTCAACCTTATCATTTTGGAGAATTTCCGAACGTTGTCAGCGACAAGAATTGACATTTTCATTTTCATTTTTAAACACTTGTTTGCTATGAAAAAATGTATACAGCGATGTGCAATGTATCTACATGCTTTGCAATAGTGTAGGTTATGTTTATGTATGCTTGAATGATTGTCGTCCTCAAAGCTGCACTCTCACAGATTGAATATTTGACAATTTTATTTTCATTTTTTGTCTTGGAATTAGCCATTTTTGCGTAAATATCTTAAAACAAGTGATACAAGACTGCTGACGAAATATCAGATCGCAGTTTTTGATATTAACGTTTGAAAATTGATATTTATGAAAAATGAGTTTTCGGCAGTTATTTTTCAAACAATTGAGATCTGTTCTATTGTAAATCATCTTATTTAACTTAATTGAAGGCATTTTAACCAAAATCAGCTCATTTCGAGACAAAAACTTAAAACAGATCAAAACTGCCAATCTGTGTGGGTGCAGCTTTAATAAACACTTGATTTAGGTTAAAATCTAATCTGTACACAGTTGTCTTAAATCTTGTTAAATCAACGAATTATTGTTACATTTTGAAGAAACGCAGAAATCTCAAGCTGTTGAATTACTTCCGTATCTAATGTTTCTTGTTTTGTACAAATTATATAAAGTTATGCTGATAATTCTGAAGATAAGAAAATCACAGCTTGCCATGAAGGACTTTCTGTAAAACTGTCCACTTCAGTCGATATTTTATGAATTATGCACCTGTTTTGTCTTAGATTTATTACTCATTGTCACATTGTCATACATTTTGTTACCGTTTGTTGAACTTAGGATGTTATGTTATACATGTTAGGTAGGGAATATAATGTACCAAATAATAGAAGTAATTATTCCGTATCTGTTTGCTTTTTTAATATAGAATTACTCAGCACCGATTGCGTAGCACATTTCGTAAACTGAATTAAAATAATTCAGCACTCTCTTCCAACGAAATGATATCATCAATGGGCTGATTGTTTATTACTTTAAGTTAAGAATATTGTTAACGGAATCGTTGTTAACTTTTAAAGGGCAAAATAGTTAACGATGTACTCATATATTTAAATAAATCAATTACAGCTGAAGCCGTTGTCTCAAATCTTGTTCGAAATACAACAGATCACAAGTGGAACCTTTAACATTTACTGGCCCCAATTTCTCCAAACTTCTTAAGTCCCTTATAACAGGATTAAGCTAATCTCATTATTTTTGGTTTTCAGGTTATTGCGTAATATTAACTTTTTTAAGAGTTTTTGTCACTTTAGATAGAAATTATCTTAATGATAATCACAATACACCATTTGTCATTTATCAAATTTTAATTTAAGTATGTATTTTGGCTAATTGAAATAAGCTACTTAAGCCTGTTAAGCTTAAGAAGTTTCGAGAAATTGGGGCCAGAGAGCAGTAACGTTTTGAAAGTTAACATTGATGACGTTAAACACGTTTTTAACTGTAACAACGTTCTTACAACGGTCCGACCCACGGCATTTGTCGTTAAAATGATGGTTGCAACAGTGTTTGCGTTAAAACAGTTTAAATTTGAAAGCGTTGGATAAACGTTTTAGATAATAGTTGTAATTGCCATCCATAAAATAACCGTTGGATCTTGGATGACCTGTATTGATTAAACTCGAATGTGGTTGTGAACATCAGAAATGGTTATACAAAAACTCACAAAAAGACTGAACGAACATATTAAAGTGGTAAATAGTGATTTAATTTACAGCAGGCTTATACAAACTTTACAAAAGAAAATTCGTGTTGGTTGCAAGCAGATCAGCACCAGAATAAAACATAATGCTACTTATCATATACGAATAATATTGAATGGAATACAACCTTATACTACAATAGCATATACGAATACAAATGAATGGAATAAAACCTAATGCTACAATAGCATATACGAATACAAATGAATGGAATAAAACCTTATGCTACAATAGCATATACGAATACAAATGAATGGAATAAAACCTAATGCTACAATAGCATATACCAATACAAATGAATGGAATAAAACCTTATGCTACAATAGCATATACGGATACAAATGAATGGAATGAAACAAAAAACTACATACCATATACGAATACAAATGAATGGAATGAAACATAATACTACATATCATATACGAATACAAATGAATGGATTAAAACCTCATGCTACAATATCATATACGAATACAAATGAATGGATTAAAACCTAATGCTACAATAGCATATACGGATACAAATGAATGGAATAAAAATTAATGCTACAATAGCATATATGGATACAAATAAATGGAATGAAACATGAAACTAAATACCATATACGAATACAAATGAATGGAATGAAACATAATACTACATACTATATACGAATACAAATGAATGGAATAATCCTTATGCTACATATTATATAAAAAGACAAAATAAAGGATTAAAACGAAATACATATACAAATGAATGGAATAAAATATAATGCTACATATACATAAACATATACATATACAAATAAATGGAATATACATAACGCAACACTATTATAAAAAATACAAATAAATGAGAAAACCCCCCAATAATGCTATGATATAATATACAATTATAAATAAGAGTAATAATTCGAAACCACAGACTACATTATGATCCACACAGGGGCGCTGTCATTACATATATAAAGTTAAAGATAGTGTCAGTAACGATCACATTTTACAGACAACGCATGCCACATATGGTTGTTTTGGCACTCTGCATTCTACGATTACCGAGGCTGAAACCCCGATTTTTGGTATGTGGAATTCAAGTTTTCAAAGAACATTCGGTACTCCAAAGTGTTACATATGGTACGCATTATTTAGTTAACATACTCCCTGTGTGTGTGTGTGCGTGTGTGTGCGTGTGTGTGCGTGCGTGCGTGCGTGCGTGCGTGTGTTTGTGCGTGTGCGTGTGCGTGTGTGTGTGTGATGGGGATGAACTGTCAGTCCTAATTTAAAGTAGAATATAAGTTTTACCAATAATTAACATGTTAACAACATGCAACTCAAAGTAACACACAAGAGCTCGTCATGTACGTTCATTTTTTTCCTAGATGGTTCTTTAATATTGCTTGTCAGGTTTGATATATATTCCGTCACTGACGCTTAGCTCCCTGCACTCCATTTCACGGTCAGACATTGGCGTATGTATTGCTTGTATTGGCGTGGTCCAGAGCAACATCGTGGCAGAACTGGAACTGTCCCTGAAACCGAAAAAGTAGGTCTGTAGAACATATATCATGTATGAAACATTCTCTATTGACACTGAATATAATATGTTTTCTTGACTTTGCACAGATGAGTTATCCAATGTCAAAAGGAAAATTTGTTTTTATCATTATTATCTGAAGGTTTTTATTAATGATGTTGTTTGCTAGTTAAACCATTGGAAAAATGAACGTTGATAATACTGATCTTCATACCAAGGAGATAATGGTCCTTTAAAGGTTTGCGGCTTACCATTAGATGGAAATGGCTATTTCTGCTTTTTATGAAAATACCACAGTTGCTAATACTTATCTCATTCTTTAAGTGTTTAATAATTATACAATTGCCAAACTTTCAGAATGAGTTGCATATAGCCTAAATGAAATTGAACTATAGGAGTTTGTTTAATGACATAGTTTACATACGAAAGTTGGTATGAGTTGTTGCCTTCGTGTCCGTAGGTGTCGTATCACGAGAGGGACAGACACGGCTCCTGTACTGGTCAGTATGTCCAGTATGGTCAACAACACCGCCACAAGGCCGCTCCGCTCATATCCCGTACTGTCAGGAATCATAACATCACAAATTATAGCGCTCGATCTTTGAATATGTTCACTTCATTGTAATATAACTTAAACATGATTACTGAAGAACATGTCTTCGAAATAAAAAAATGAAAATAAAAGAAATTTAACATTCACAAAAATCGCCTTATTGGCTTATTATCTCCATTCACTTCATTCGGAACTCCTCGGCCATTTTTATCGAAAGCAACCTCGGATGTATATGGACGGTTTACAATGTCAGAAATCTGTACACTTTAGCTACGCTGCAAGTAGATCGCATAGTATTTTCAATTTAGCAGTTAAACTTAATGACTTAACCCTTGGGAATCTTGATTTTGTTTTCAATAATTTACTTCACTGGCAATCAATTTAAACTTAGATATACAAATACAAGCTTAAATACTACATTTAATTTATAACATAATTCAAAATTTTACGAACTACTTCTACTGATGTACCTGCATACTAGTACATCCGAGGTCGTTTTCGTAAAAAATGGCCGAAGAGTTCCGAATGCCATTCACTTAACGAAATGATATACGCACAGACAGGTTATTAGGACAGGACTGTTTCGATTCGCCTTTCGACGTGTCTCCACTTCCTGTAGTAGCTGCACAAATGACTTCTGATCCGATGGAACCACCTGTTGCCTCGTCCATTTCTTGCACACCAGCTGGCAGAATTCTTTCTTACCCTTAAATTCATACCCAGACAATTATGGTTTTATACTATGTTGCTTACACGTGCTCAACAACTAAGACTTGTATGGCATAAACATTGTGATAAGAAACATGTTTATACAATTTGAACATTAATTCCAATCTTTTTTGAAAAATAATAATTGTGCTTAAACCGACACTGATTCTCGCAATTTCGGGGCCAAATGGTGAAGCCAAAAGGCGACAATTAGCTACTTTTTAGCCTTCTTGCATGTTCGTCTTGTCGGGACAAAAAGGAGAAAAGGCGACTTATTATGCGTTTTTTTTTCGACTGATCAATATGGCAAGTATACAATTGATGCGTTTTCGACCTGTCAGCGCAAAATAATAGAATATCCTCGGGTTTACAAAATGCACTGTTCCCGCAACCAAGTGAATATTATAATATCATGTTTTCATATTTTCTTCATCGAGGTTTAAGCGCCGAAACCCGCCACGCAAGATGAAGACACAAACCAGCAGATGCCTGACGCACAAATGTAAACGCTTCATGTAAACTCATTGTTTTTTATGTAGGCCAATGGCAATCGAGTATTTTTTAATTTTTCTGTTCATTAATTTTAGGTGGATTGACTTTGACGTATGCACCATAAATAGTTTCATGGAGTATTCTTCAGGATTTCTATTTTTCCACCAAGCCTTTCTTGTAAAACTAATGTCAGTAGTAAAAGGTAGCATATACTTGGTGATTGAATTATAGTATGTAAATGACAATCGAGAATGTTCCAAATTTTCTGTTCATTAATTTGATGTAGATCGATTATGACGAATGCAACAAAAATACCAAATTAGTTAACAGTCCTATTTTGACTGTAAACATACAATAGAGCTGGCTACCTCAAAGCCCGTTCAATCATTTGTAGATCGTCATTTGTATACAAGTAGCAATCCCTTTCATATGCATACCGAATGAGAACGTCGGATTCCCAATATATATCAAAGACATTAACAAGCATTGTGCTTCGTATAGATAAAGCTGTTAAATGACACCTACAATTATATTCACTAATTAGACTGTAATAAGCTTTATTGTAAAATCAACCGTTACCCCAGTTTTGTTTGTCAGAGAGTATTTTCTGTGTATGATGCTGTCCGATGTTTTCTCCTTCTCAAGACGAACTGTGAAAGGTCCGATTGTGCTTGAGCCGCTGGTTGGAAGTCTACACACCTTTAACATACATTCAAATTACAATTTAAATAAAGACTATTTAAGGGTTGGTGATACTAATAAATCGTATGCAATATATTCTTGAAGAGAAGCGCAATATACATAATACAACAAAGGCTGGCAATTGGAGATGCCACATTGTTATCTTTTTAACTTAGGGCCTAAGACGTATTCTGTTTTCCGATCATATGGAAAAGATAGTTGCAATTGTTCCGTACTATACTATTGAATAGACCTGAACGTTATCATAATTGTGTATTTAAATTTTAAAATGAAGAGGGAAGCACATAACTATCCACGGAACCGACACCAACCTGTTCTCTCCATTCGTCCGGGAATGAGATCTCGATGCGGATGTCGTGGTCATGTATTTGGCGACAAAAGTCCACTAGCGTGTCCTCTAGGGGTGTCTGGCTCACCATGAAGGCGTAGCGGTCACTCAACGTCTGCAACACACTAGATACTTGACTGTGTGGTCAATTATGGCTATACTGCATGGGGCGAAAAGGGAATGCCTAGTGTCCGATCTTTGGATGTCACAAGCACCATATTAGATGTACCGACATCGAGCTTGGTATAACAATCTTAGCATTTCCTTAAATATTTTGTTTTATAACTTGAAAAATCTAAATCAAATTTACTTAATTATAAGCAACAAATTGTAACATTTTCCGGAATTCTCCGGATTTGTATCATTTACCGGAATGTAAACAGCATTGATGTAGTCGTTGCGACCGCTTACTGGCGTGCGAAGGAAAGGTCGGTACATATTTTCTGAAATTAAAGGAACACTTTTTGGAGAAACAGAACGGTTGTAACTAGAAATTTATTCCACACGACGCACACGCGCTCACACGCACACATACGCAAGCGTGATAAAACTGCCCTAAGTAATTGAACACATAATAAGAAATACTTCAGCCATTTACATACGGGCAAGTACGGACTGCGATCTATTTTTGCCGACGTTCTCCGGCAGCTTTGCGAAACGAAAAGCGTCAATCTCCTGACTATCCGAGTCCAGGCGAACTTTGGACAACACCATTGTCTGGTATGCCTTCTCATTCTGAAATACGGAGTATTGCCACAGGACAGAGGTATAGGCTACACAGGCTTAACAATTGTTGATAGCTTGGAATCAGAGTACAAATTTTGAACAGCGCAAGATGCGTTGTTGTAAAATGCTCAAGCTTGTGAAAACTGCACTCGTATAAAAACACAATTTTATGTTGGTCTTTTGTTTCTTTCCATTTTACATTCACCCGTTGTTTCTGTTTGTTGGTCTTGGTCATTACGCTTTTTGTATAACCAACAGTGATAAACAATATAGGCTTCCATTAATCCGTGTACATGAATGTCTACATATACGTACCTCATACTCTAGAAGAATGTTTGTCTTGTTGAGGACTGGGTCAACCTGGAGAAGGCGTTGGTGTTCTTTGGCAAACTCGTAAACTGGGACTGGCCAAGAAGACAGCACCAGAGCCTCGTACATTACCTCGTGTAGGAATTTGTACTGACTCTGGAAAGAAAGAAAAGCCTATAATTATACAATGATAATTTGTGTCGTACCTTTACATGTTTATTTTATTTGTGGGAAAAATAAATTGAGCGGATACACAAAATACTGTCTAAGTGTTTTATGTATTCAGTAAATTGTAAATCTTAATTTATTTGAAAATTTATTTACAATTTAATTCTTTATGTAGCTCATTTGAAATAAAAGGGATACTATATTTAAGTTTTCTGTTGTTCTAGAAACCAAGCAAGATAGTAGGTTGGCCATACGAGTGTTTGGACCATATTGACGCGTTGGTCCCTGAGAATGGTCACACACTGGACTACGTCAATGACGCCAGTCTGGTTGCCCTGGCTGTGTAGAATATCCATCGCAATAAACGTCCCGGTTCGTCCAACACCAGCGCTAGAAGGTTCAGACAAACGCTTATCTACTACAGAAGACTACATGGTTGCTATTTCCCAGCTTGTGTTCTTAGTATATGAATTGTCAAAACCTTGAACTTTTGAAGCAGAGCTGATCGAATCCAAGGTAAACGAAATATAGATAATTTTACCAGAGAGAAAATGGTTGAAATATTTCTAAAACACAATAAACTAAGTATTCTGCACAGGTCAATGCAAAATAAGGTCACGAGTTGCAACATATTTCATGTTGGTCAGATTCATGGGGGTAAATCCATAAATTATCCCACCTGCAATGCACAAGCCATGGTCCGGCACGTCGGGGATCGTACGCGCGGACGGTGTACCAGAACATAAGCAGGCTGGCAGGGCTGTCCGGCACATCCTTGTCCGGCCAAGGTGTGTAGTGGAACTGACGGACACTTCGTGCAACGTCCCGGTTTGTCTTTAACAGGCTCTCAATCAGAATCACAATTCAAAGTCTAAATGTCATTGGCTTGTATAATCAAATCCCCAATTCAAAAGGTATCTTTCAATCATCTTTGTAAGAATTTCATTTAGATGGCAAAAAGGAAAGCAGGATATTTTTTTTATTTCTTTCAGATAAAAATATAATATTCAAAAGGACAATAAACCCGACATTATGAAGTATATATGTGTTCGATGTACAAGTAACATACCCGATTGGGCCTTATCGGATCGATAGCGTTTATAAGAGCACAAGATTTGCTTGTGAAACAGATATGCCCCCCAAGGCAGCACATCAATTAATTCGCATTAAATGCTTGTGGAGTTATTTAAGTTCATGACACACCTTTTCACCAATTGTGAGGACCGTCCTCCATGCGTTATATTTATACTGATCGGAAAAGGTTTATGTCTTCAAGGTCAATGTGGCCCTGAAATTTGACCCGGATTTTCAAAATCAATAGGGTCATCTGCTAGTCATTATCAACATACCTGCTCAGTTTCAGTTCCTCTGGATCCATCATAAATACTCTAGTTATCATTCGGTCAAGCGCTTTGTGTTCAAGGTTACCACGACCGTTACCTTTGACCGACTGACCAAAAATCAATAGAGGTCATCTTAAGGTCATGGCCAAAGTCCATAATAAGCTCGAGAACCTTAGGCCCGAGCATTCTCTAGTAATTAATTCGACACATCTGGTCTACCTACTGACGGATTGACCGATATGTACAAAGCAATATACCCATCGATTCTTCGAAGACAGGTATAAAGTCATATCTAATATAAAACCAAAATCAACCCACCCACCTTCTTGAACACTTTAAGATCCCTGACGACGAAGTCGCTTTTCTCCTGCTCTGCCGTAAGCACCACCACAAACATACCAATCTCCTTCTCCACATTTATCTCCCCCCAATACGGCAGGCATTTGATCTGAAAAGGTTATATCACGTATATTGTTACCTTCAGCAGGCTTTATGGATGAAATAAATTAAATGGACTTGATTTACCAATTTGCTTCTTCATCGTTTCTTCTTTACGATGTGATTCATTGCAAAAGTCAAAGACCCTTACCATAGCAAAATTATACCGTGCGGGCATATCATTCCTTAGGAGGTTATTACAAAAGACAAAATATACTCTAACACGAGATGTGACGATATGCATGCTTGTCCTGCTTAAACTCCGAGGCATGATTCTGCGACAAAAATGTGTTCTTAAAGCACAGAGAATGTTTGACACATTACTGGCTAAACCTAAGACACTTTCAGAAAATAGTGTGCTGATTAATGCTTTGCTATAGCTAAGCGCGAGTTGACACAATTTTAATGGTTTCTAAACTTCGACATGGTCGTTGACACTAACTTTTCCCAGCTCGACGAGGTTTGTCACCATAACGACTGTGATGACGTCCTTTTCCCAGATCATCCGAATAAATTCTTCGATCATAGCGTCCATTGGACCTGTACGGATAGAGTGTTGAAATTCTTCGAATTATTATTAATCAGGGAAACCGAAACAGGAAAATGAATTGATATTAATCATATACAATAATCTAATCTCACATATTTATTTATTTTTATTTTCGACTATAGCCAAAGAAACAACGGATGCATGTATAATTATTTTAAGTATTATTATGTTGTCTTTTAACATCCAGCGTTGTTTACAAAACGATTTATGGAAAAGTACAATTATTTGAACATAAAAATGTTGCCGGTATTACATTTTACTTATTTAAAAAAAATGAAAAGAATAGTGATGATATCTGTTTACAAGTACCTTGTGAAGCAATGTACTCTGGCCTTCCGGAAAATCCCTTTAAAAAAAGTTTATTCCAATGTTAAAAGTTAAAAAATAATTTGTATATCCATTTTTGAAAATAAATATATTCATCTGAATGAAACAAATGTATATACAGCCCGTACTTTACCTGATTGGAACAAGTGTCGATACAGTCCGTACTGTACCTGAATGAAACAAGTGTCGAAACAGTCCGTACTGTACCTGAATGGAACAAGTGTCGATACAGTCCGTTCTGCACCTGAATGGAACAAGCGTCGATATTGTCCGTACTGTACCTGAATGAAACAAGTGTCGATACAGTCCGTACTGTACCTGAATGGAACCAGTGTCGATACAGGTTGTATTGTACCTGAATGAAACAAGCGTCGATACAGTCCGTACTGCACCTGAATGGAACAAGTGTCGATACCGCCCGTACTGTACCTAAATGGAACAAGTGTCGATACAGTCCGTACTGCACCTGAATGGAACAAGTGTCGAAACATTCCGTACTGCACCTGAATGTCACAATCATCGAAACAGTCCGTACTGTACCTGAATGGAACAAGTGTCGATACACTCCGTTCTACACCTGAATGTCACAATCATCGAAACAGTCCGTACTGTACCTGAATAGAACAAGTTTGAATAAAGTCACTACTGTGCCTGAATGGAACAAGTGCCGATACAGTCCGTACTGTACCTGCATGAAACAAGTGTCGACACAGTCCGTACTGTACCTGCATGAAACAAGTGTCGACACAGTCCGTACTGTACCTGAATGAAACAAGTGTCGATACAGTCCGTACTGTACCTGAATGAAACAAGCGTTGATATAGTCCGTTCCTCCTTGCTGTTTCTTCAGATGTACTCTTGAGTGATCGTCTGAAAGATCGCAAATAGAAGATGTTTTGATTGTTTACCATGCTGTACCTAAAATCCGACGAAACGTATGAACTCGGAAATCAACTTGATTACAGAAAAGTATTGGGTTTCACAATTGAAAATAACTCACATGCATACAGTAGGGAGTTCAGAACGTCACGTCATTTATGTAATTGGTGCCGATTTTCGTAAAATATTTGTGTACTTTAAATTCGATTTTTTATACCAAAAGTAATTTGTTATTTAATAAATTTAGGTTCCCTGTCAAGATTAATTATATTCTCCATTATAAAGAAAAAAACACTAAAATTGAATTATTCGTTGATGAAGAATCGATCAAAATGCAACACTATCGATTTCGCTACTGCACCGCGACCTCGCTCGCCCGGTCACGATTTTTATCTCGCTGTTGAATACTAGTGTTATATAACCAATTTTCCGAAGGTGTTCTCCCCTGTTAATTCTTATTGTTGACCAATCAAATGAAAGGGAATATTCAGATCTCGATTTTGACAGTTGAACAAATCGAATGCGTAAACAAAAAACGAAATGGTGTTTAATTGAAGGCGAAAACAGTGAGAAACAACAGGTAAGATATTAATAAACAAAAGTGTTCAATCAAATACCAACACTACATTATATTTCCAACAAAAATATGCGGTTATTTCACTTTTTACGCTGTATTTTATACGTCGGAAAATTCATTTTCCAACCCCATTCGGCAATGTTTTGATTACGTTTCACGTTGACGTTTACCCCACCCAAATGAATTCACGTTCCGTAATATTAAAAGCATGTGGTTGTATTTTTCAGGTCTGGCGATCGGTGTTTAAAAGGAATATGTCAGAAGATCAAAGTAGTAAAATTGGATTATTAGGTATGGAATTTGGAAAACATTTATTTTATTGTCGTCAAAATGTTGAATTAATGACAAGTTGTTTCACTTTTCAACAATATAAGAATGTCTGAATGGTTTATTATGTAGACAGTGCTGCACTTCACAGTACTGTTCTCTGTCAACAAATGTTTTTGTTATTGCATGAAGTTGAATTCAAAATTGATGTTTTATCAATGTACACACCTGTTCGTACATTAAGAGGTATTGAAAGCTATAGTTAGTTTCATTATCTTGTGCATGTTGTTTGTATTTTGATATAAGTACAGTTAACGAACTCGATGCTTTGTGGTTCGTGTATTTCTCTTTCAGTTCCATTGTGCATGTCGTTTTCAAGAGTTCCTGATGGTTTGATTTTAATTTTCTTATATGATTATACATCTGTCATCATAATGCATTTCTTGGATAAAATATAGCTAGTGGTATTTTTTTCAACTAAAATAAATCAGTGCCTTCATTTATCAATTAAAAACCAATTAGAGTGTATATATATGAATATTTTTAACCTTGTGAATTTTTTGTTGTTGTACGGATATATGAAATCTTGTGCAACAAAACATCTTTATATCTCGATGAAATAAACATTTTTAATAAAGGGGCTTGCTCATGTTGTGGCAACAAAAATTAGTTCTCCCAGTAATGCATCTGAAAACATATTAAAATAAGTTTACTCTTTGGTACCGAAATTGCAGAATAAATAAAAAGTATAAACAGCCAATATGGTTTTAGTCGAGAGCGGACCCAGGCTGGTACAGTCAATTAATAGTAAGATAACGGATTATAACCACTCTCCCACAGATACTCATTAACAACTTGTTGGATATTTTAACCATAATGCAATATATTGAAAACATAACATGATAATGTCAATCAATCAATCACACTAGAGACATTCATGAGTCTTGTAGCTTGAAGAATAAGGATAAGTATACAACTCACCCTAGCGCCGGCGTCACACTTTGGTTTATGTTTTGAATGTAAGCACCTTTAAGTCATTATCTCAGTAAATACATCATTTATTGCATTGAAATTTGGATATGTATCCCCAACTATCTCACCTATTAAAGTAATGAAGTTAGATAACATTAACTTTTCAATTCTTACACTGAAAAGCAGCGGAATAGTTGAGCACGCTGTCTCTGTGTCAAACCATGAGCGATCCCCTTTAATAAGTGGGAAAAAATACACGGTACCACATTTCATGCTATTCTGTGAGTAATTTTCTGTTAAAGACTAAATTAGATTATAGGACAAGATGCTCTCTCACAGATTGACAGTTATGACATTCTTTAATTTCTTCAGATTATTTTAAGTTGTCAAAAAGGTAAAGCTGTGATGTTCTCCTTGATGAGGTCTTTACAACATTTTTAAAGTGAGTCACATGGGATCAAAAACTTGGTGAAAAGATCAAATCTTAGAAAAATATAGGGAACAAACTTAAGGCAATATATCTGGTCCAATATTAATAAAACTTAATCAGAATGTTTTCATTAATGAAATGGTTAATAAGTTTTAAACTAGGTCACATTGGGTCAGAAACTAGGTTGATAGGTCAATTCTTAATATTCTTAATATATAAATTCAACAAATATGCTTGTTCTTTCTTCACATCTTCATTTAATTGCAGCTAGTTAAATTCATTGTTGACCTAAACTTTTTTGTTGTTCTTGGTCCACCATTGAACAAGGAAATTTTAGAAATCTGGGAGAAGTACAGTCAGCCTGCTGCAGTCAGAAAAATTCAAGAAGAGTTTGAAGTGTTGCGATCATCACCTGAATCATGTCTCAGAGTGAAGATGTTTCGTTTAAGTCAGAAATGCCAGAAGTTAAGAAAACAAAAGCGGGATGGTGAATTGCGTTCTATTTTGCAATCGGGTTTTCATGCACCTGAAAAAAAGATCACTGAAGATGTAACGCTTGCAGATGAAAGCCAAATAAGACAAGTGCAAGATGCTGCAAGGAAAGTTGTTCAGGAGAATCACAAGTTGAAGAGAGAAATAGAACATGTTGAAGATACAAATGAAAACGTTTCTTTTCAAATTGAACATTATGGAAAAAACTTGACATTCAGATGAAATTGTTAGATATGATGAATGATCGCTACGGAGAAGCCATGAAGTATAAAAGAGAATCTCACAACTTGCAACATGAACTGGAGTTATGGCAACAGAAATTTCAACACATATCAGATAAGCTAGATAAAACAACCAATGAAATTTCAATGTTACATGAAAAGGTTAAGAAAAATTCCATAAGAAATCTGAACAAAAAAATTAAAACGCAGAGAGAAAGCCATACTAATTAAGAATTAAGTCATCTAGACATAAACTGAAACTTCAACAGCAGAAAAACCTACTTCCTAAGTTCATTGATGAACCACATCTGTTCGTTGGAAAGTCCATTCAGCAAAAGTTTAACATTCCTGATTCAAATGAAATTGAATGGTTTAATGGTGAAATCTTAAAACTTATTAATATAGATGGTTTAAATTCTACATACCAGGTCAAATATGAAGATGGTGAGCTTAGTTCTTACAATCTTTTGGTTGATTTTGAGAAAGGGGACGTTATTATTTTGTGACATTGTTATAGTGCTATGGACATATAAACATGTCAACAAAACTGTTTTGTTTACTAAAGACAAAAAAACTTTTTTGGGTATGTCTTCTGTTACTGATCTTTAATACTGAAATGTATTACATGCAATCATTTGATGTGATTTAATGTTTACACACTGTATATATCATGTATGTGACACATAGAATTAGTAAGTTATCAAATATTACCAGTTTAACTTCAATAATAATAATTGATACATCTTAAAATGGAAATACTTTATAAACATTGAGTGGACGTATATTAAGTTAAAGCTTACAAAGACTTGAAACATACATAAGACATAAATGAAACAATGAACACCATCCATTTTCAACTATTGCCTGATAAAAACACCCACATTTGCAACAAAAATGTATTCTCTTTAACTATTATTCTCATATAAACCATTTATACCTATAAACTGAATACACAGTGATCAAATTATAATGTTTTGAACATCATAGTGCACATACAAAGGTTTATGTGTAAATATGTAATATATTGTATAATGCAGCGGCGGCCATTTTGTCCGCCATATTGGATATTTTGCATGTAATTATTTTTCAAAGTTTTCCGTATGTCATAACATATCAGTAAATATAAACTTTCTTATTCGTATTTAGTTGTCACAATTGTTTTTTTTAATGAAAGTCCAATGTATGTTGCTATTTCCTTACCATCGGCGGCCATTTTGTCCGCCATTTTGTCCGCCATTTTGGATTTTTGAATTTTATCAATTTTCTAAAATATTCTATACATCATAATCTTTCGGAATATGTATACTTTCCAATATCTCTGACTTGACACGGGCATTTCATTTTAATGAAATGCAAGATTTCACAAATAAACGGTGCCATTTTTATACAGTTGTCATATAGAGCTTGTAATTACAAAAATGCGCCATTTTCAGGGACTAAAATGCTTATAACTTTGCTTCTACTGGGAATTTTTTCACCAAATAAAATTTTTCGTGATTGAATAAATGTCCCTTTTCCAGTAGTACATGTTAAAACCATTTTAATAGTCTTTTTCTTTTTTCACTGAACCCCCTACATACAGGTTCTTGTATCTACTCTTGCCAGCATTCGCCGGGTCTCTGGCAGCGGTCGCTGGGTGAATCATGCCGGTTGGAATTGCCTTCAAATGTAACATTTTTCCTCCAAATAAAAGACAAGTTTTAAGACAAAAATCAATTCAATAGGAAGGAGTTACCATCAAAATGCCTATGACTTAAATGGCTTCCTCTTATTTAGTAATTTTACTCTGCTGTATTGATTTCATTGTTTATTACAAATGATCGGGCTCTCCTTACATGCGGTACTTTTTACCATAAATATTGAGTTTTTGTTAAAAAAAATGCAACATATTTTTTAACGATAATAAGGCTAAAATCTACATAACGTAGAAAAGATCACCGCGTATTCATTTCTGAAATAGGTTTGGTCAGCAGACTTGGTGACTATATAGCTGAGAAGGTGAGACAAGGTCACGGGTTTCCGGGGCCCCTCTTCATCCATCATGTTTCCGTACGTGGGTTCCTGTACAACGTTAGGTTCTTCCGTGGGTGCCACGGGAAGGCGCTTATCTTAGGTGAGATATGGTCTAAATTTAACTGACAGGTTTTGCATAATAAAAATATAGCATGTTTTATTTATTTGTAATTATATGCTTTCAGATAACCAGTTTATTTAATACATTCACCAAATACCTTGCAAACAAAACATTACCCTGTTTCTTCATTGACTCTTCAACACCATCAGTTGATATTTTAGGGGCCTTACTTGTTCCAAGATGTTGTATTTCTGCAGACTTCTGTATTCTGTTAAGTATGTACTGCGTTAAAACTGAACTTCAAACATAAATTTCATTCATTTTACACTGTTATATGGGATCGACAATTACCAATTCCTCGTATGTTTAAATCTTAAAGCAAGACATCTTTCCAAAAATAGTTGTAACTTACATATTTGCTAGAGGTTTCTTCTGGCTTTTTGCAGCTTTCCGCCTTCTCATAACCAGCACAACGACTGCCGCAGCAAAGATAGTGAGGACCAAAACCCCACCACCTACACCTAAAGCCACTGTATATTGCTCCGAGGACGCTGACTAAATACTTTTGTATTACACATAAAAAAAAACAAACACCAGATAGAAACATTACATTTTATACTTGAACATTATATATTGAAGCAGAAAAGCAAACGAAAGCAAATCAACGTTTCCAGTCGATTGAAACATATGTGCTTACGTGACAGTGAAGAGTAGAGTAAACGTTGTAACTAAAGCTGCTACACTTTTATTAAGAATTATGAATATATAAACGAATTCTAAATGAGTTTCTTAATGCAATGCCTTCGTTTTGTTCTAGATATGAAAAAAGTACATTACTAACGATAATATAATTCAAATATCAACACACCCAGTCTGATATATCATTTGCTATACATTTTATATCATAATATATTTACTAATGAGCAAAATACGTCACGGTTACTACCTTGCAGCTGTTTTGTGCATTCATCTCCAGAGAACCCCTTCTTACAGCCTAGTGGACACGTCCCGTTCTCTGGGTGGCAGGCTTTGTCTTCGGCGCACATTCCACGCCGTTCCTGGCAGTCATCGCCGTGACTACCAGCCTCGCATTCTGTATGAACAAATACCAACCATGACACTGTACAAGGAATGCACTAAATTGCATAAGCATAACGACTATCTTCAGCACTAAATTGCATTACAACTATCATGAATCAGTTTTTTGACAAATACGCAAACGTCTGTGAAACAACAATTTACGAAAGTGATAGAAGCTTTTTAGACCTCCCCCCCCCCCGCGTAATTTACAAATTAAAAACAACCGGTTGTGCATAGTTCATTTTTGTAGCCAGGTAGGCATGCAATACAATGACCATTCATTTTATTACATGTAGCACCTGCACAGTATCCACACTTTTCCTGACAATTCTGGCCATACCTTTTGGCGGGACAATCTAAAGAGTAAAGTACAATATCAATATTAGGTCCAACTATACAAAACAAATTAAGGCTCTTTAACAACATGAATCGTGTTTTCCAACGGTATCTCAGAGACTTTTGCAACTGGTTGATAAAAAAATATTTCAAAGATAATTGTGATACAGTCTTGATACCCTTGAAATCAATGGAGTAAAAATAGACGTTAAGTTTTCATGTTGGTGTTTTAAACCGAATGCGTCCTTAAAATCATTGCATTTTGCTTATATTTTTGTTAAATGTTTTTTTCCTTTATCAATACCTTGTGATACCGCATTGAAATACATACTATTTTTTTTTGAATGGACATAGACGTTTTACATTTTATTGTGTTTTATTTTCTTAAGGAATATCATAAGAAAGTGTCCTTACTTTTATTACACATTGGGCCTTGCCAACCCGGCTCGCAAGAAGCACAGAAGCCGGTCGTTCTGTTACAGGTCTTTGGATCTTCACAGTTTTTGCTACATGTTCCGGGGCAATTGTAACCAAATTTACCAGCGTC
Source organism: Mya arenaria (assembly GCF_026914265.1). NCBI lineage: Eukaryota > Metazoa > Mollusca > Bivalvia > Myida > Myidae > Mya > Mya arenaria. Next base: position 48,320,327 of record NC_069124.1, on the reverse strand, counting down.
ACATTCTAGAAATGATGTGGATGCATTGTCGATGTAATATTATTTTTGGTTGTCCACCACTACGCGCATAACTGCCTAGTTTGCGTGGTTGAGCTCCAACCACCATTAATGTTTAATAAAAACGCATAACTCCTATTACACGAACTACCTCGAGTTGTAAAGAATTTTCTTTTTTTTAAAATACTGACAAATAAGAATATGTGCTTACTTTCTATGCACTTCAGTGCTATTTTGTAACCAGGTTTACATCCACTCATGCAATGGCCAGTGGTCTTGCTGCAGTTTTCAGAAAGGCAACCTCCACACGTTTGGCTGCAGTTTTTTTCCCATGTTCCCAGCTCACATTCTGACCATACAGTTTAAATAATCATATGAATGTTATTGCCGTGGTCAAGGTGAATTACACGACCAACTTTTCCTGCCCGTTTCATGATTGTGAGTATGTGTACTAAGCTTCACGGTGTAGAAACTATGTCAAATATCAGTTTTTCACGCTGCTGCTGACGACTAGGGCATTATGACAATACATAGACCTTAAATTTGAAACAGACACGTTTATATAATGTTAATGAAACACGCCCATTTGCTTCAACACATGCTTGCAAGCAATCTCATATTGCCACCGTTGTTTTATTCTTGACAAAGCTGATATATTAGCACGCAAGTTGGCATAATGATTTAAATATTTGCAGCAATATATACATAAAAATTACCATTGATGCAAACTGGCAGTTGGTATCCCTTTTGACATGAGCAATGGCCATCAACACGGTCACATGTACGTTCACAATGCTCACTGCACTTTATAGAGCAATTCAAACCGAATGTACCATTGGGACACTCTGAAACGAAACATACATTTATTCAAATTCAAAATATGTACAAAAGGAACACGTCATATTGTGTAAAGATTCTGTAATTGTCAATAGTCTAACCTATACCGTTTAGTGTTTAAGTATATCGACACGGTAACTGGGCAATGTTAGAAAAGTGTATGCAATCTGACACGTACTGCCTTAGCAATGTATACAACATAAACTGTGTTTTAGAGCACCAATGCACAAAGTAAAATATAAGTACCATCAAAACATTGTGGCGTATCTTGATATCCTTGTTTGCAGCCTCCCGAACAATTGCCCGACACTCTGTCACAGGACCCATTCAAACAGTATCCACAACCTTGTATGCAGCGTGAACCGTAGTAACCGCCTAGACACTCTGAAACACAGATAACATGAAATGAAACAACAACTTCTTTATTATACTAGTACTTACTAGTAGTAGAAGTAGAAGTAGTAGTAATAGTAGTAGTAATAGTAGTAGTAGTAGTAGTAGTAGTAGTAGTAGTAGTAGTAGTAGTAGTAGTAGTAGTAGTAGTAGTAGTAGTAGTAGTAGTAGTAGTAATAGTAATAGTAGTAGTAGTAGTAGTAGTAGTAGTAGTAGTAGTAGTAGTAGTAGTAGTAGAAGTAGTAATAGTAGTAGTAGTAGTAGTAGTAGTAGTTGTAGTAGTAGTAGTAGTAGTAGTAGTAGTAGTAGTAGAAGTAGTAGTAGTAAAAGTAGTAGTCGTAGTATTAGTAGTAGTAGTATTAGTATTAGTATTAGTAGCAGAAGTAGTAGTAGTAGTAGTAGTAGTAGTAGTAGTAGTAGTAGTAGTAGTAGTAGTAGTAGTAGTAGTAGTAGTAGTAGTAGTAGTTAAGTAGTAGTAATAGTAGTAGTAGTAGTAGTAGTAGTAGTAGTAGTAGTAGTAGTAGTAGTAACTACTACTACTAGTAATAGTAGTAGTAGTAGTAGTAGTAGTAGTAGTAGTAGTAGTAGTAGTAGTAGTAGTAGTAGTAGTAGTAGTAGTAGTAGTAGTAGTAGTAGTAGTTGTAGTAGTAGTAGTAGTAGTAGTAGTAGCAGTAGTAGTAGCAGAAGTAGTAGTGGTAGTGGTAGTGGTAGTAGTAGTAGCAGTAGCAGTGGTCGCAGCAGGAGCAGTAGCAGTAGCAGAAGTAGTAGTAGTAGTAGTAGTAGTAGTAGTAGTAGTAGTAGTAGTAGTAGTAGTAGTAGTAGTAGTAGTAGTAGTAGTAGTAGTAGTAGTAGTAGTAGTAGTAGTAGTAGAAGTAGTAGTAGGAGTGGTCGTAGCAGGAGAAGTAGCAGTAGTAGTAGTAGGAGCAGTAGCAGTAATCGTAGCAGTAGCGGAAGCAGTAGCAGTAGTATTAGTAGTAGATTATGTTGATGATAACATATTTGAAACAATGTAGGTAAGGTTGGGGTTTGTGAAGGTTATGGTACGTATTACTGCATGAAATATGAGCCGCATCGCGCGATTATAGGTTCTCGGAAATACTTTTGCTTTTGTTGAAGTCTTCGGCGTTGTAGTTAAATAATATTTCAAGAAGCAGTACTCGCTAAAAATGCGTAAGACGTTTTAACATGTGTTTGCAACTAAGACAATGAATGGCGCATTGTGTTTACTTTATTTTAACGTCACATATATGGCGTCATACCTAATTGGTATTGAAATAACACGCATAATTAACGTATCATTATGCTGACTGACTTAAGATTCTTATTTCAACGCGTTACCGTTACAAATCATATATAAGGACGAAATTTAAATTCATTGAAGTATCTTTAAGCGATCGGACCGTTGAATGCGGTTGAAAATGAGGGACGAAGCAATGGTTGCTTTGTAAACATTAGCAAAATAATTGTCATAAATTATCAAGCAATGATGTGCAGATGAAACTCCATTGTAAATAAGAAAATTGGAAAAAATGAAAATATATTACTGAAATATATTATTATTCTCGATGTAGCTCATGCTTTAGAGCTTCAAAGCTACTTAAAAGTTCACAAGAAAAGTTTTATTTTAGACAAAGAACCATAAGAACAAAAATATAAAATACCTTTGTCACAGTAAGAACCATTCCATCCGCTTTGACAGTCCAGACACAGGCCATTAGTCTTGTTACAGGGACCTTTGCAAGTTAAATTGCATGTACCACTGCAGTTCACACCGAATGACCGATGGTCACAAGCTAAAGATAATGATATTTTAGCTGCAGTTAAAGGGAAGTATAAAACTTCGATAGTTTTGTTTATTTTACGACTTGATAAGATTCAATTTTTAAAATGCTCTTGAGACATAGAGGAATTAATCTTAATTAAAATATGAACGCTCAAGCTAGTTCAACATCACATGATTGGGTTTCGATTATAAATAAATAATAATATCTCATTAAGGTCAATTTTCAATCTGATATTTTCATTCAATTTGTTAATAATATTAATAAGCATATGCTTACCTAGTAACTTGGCAAATTATCTTCACTAACAATAAAATGCACATCGACAACATATATGATTTAACTATTATATTTCATGTTATTTTGGTTCTGTATACATACTTTCGGTACAAGTGTTAAGCTGGTAACCAGCTTTACATCCCATTTCACAGGAGCCGTTGTAAGAGTTGCATTCTTCAGTAGCACACTGGCCACAGGTTTCGTTACAGTTCATTCCCCACTTTGTCTTTGCACAGGCTGCAGTAAATAGGGTAGATGTAATATATGGTGATCATGGAACTAATTGGTCTAAGTTTCTTACAAAAAACAAAAACAAACAAACAGAAAATACATAAGCATGTCTTATGTTTCGTCAATGAAATATACCTATGAACATAATAATACAATGCACCTAATGCAATGTCAAAGAGACCCAAAAAGAAGAAACGGGCTGGCAGGAAACTCTTACCAACAATATACCTAGAATAATGCCGTATAAGATGGTTAACACCTTGGCACGATAAGGTTAATAAACACATCGACGCTTTAAGTCTATAAATCATTTTGCTGTATGCTTACATTCGCTGCAAAATCGCCCCTCAAATCCAGTTTCACATGTAGTGCAGGTTCCGTCAATATTGTTACAAGGTCCAGAACAGTGATCGCTACATTGCTTGGCACAGTTCTGGCCATACGTGTTATTGTCACAGGCTGCGGTTTGATATGAGAGAATATTCTTTACATGTGTAAAGTGGAACATACCTAAAGATACTGGCAAAATACAAAAACGTTTACCGTAATCTAATAATATGGCATGGATACCTTGCACGCTAAATAGATAAATGGCCGTATGTGTTTTCGTCGCAATCTAAAGCAATTGAAACGGGTTAACTAAAACAATTTTCAGACAAATAAATGTGTTATGTTGCAAACTATAAAAGAAACATAAAGTATATACGAACATCAGTAAGAGTTAAAGGGTATGAGAAGATTTAAGAAATTGTCATTTCATAAAGAAGCCAATTTCAATACTTGTGTTGCAGAAATTCCCCAGTTTTGGGAACAATCCTGGCCAAATGTACCGTTGACGCAAACTATACAGGTGTTAAAGGGAATAGTTTATTGTCACAAAACATAGTGTTATGATATTGAAGTACTATGTTGAAATAATTATTAATGCCTCTGCATATTTAGGTATATATATAAGGCCACACCAAATTGATATTTCGTTCCGCGGATTTACCGCTCCTATTTTTTTGAAAATGTGATAAAAATATTTTTGTTTTTTTTTGTGCGCCCGCACCTCCATTTTAATAGCCAAGCAGATTTTTTCAGGTAATAATTTATTAAAAGGCTAGAAATAATCAAGTATAATTATATTAACGCTAGTTTTCATGTTTTTGTAAAGGAAGTTATCGATGCGTAGTGTTTTATACTGTATATTGATCGGTTTAGCATGGGTTTCAATAAATTCAGTCAAAATGGCGGCTTCCGGTATAAACAATGTGGCTCGAAGTTTGGAAATTAAATTTATTTTTGACAATAAATATGTTTTGAGCATGCTTGAAGTCATTGTTGATCGTCTCATGCACTAAAGGATCATTATTTAAAGCAATCATTATGCAATAAAGCATGGTAGCGATTATATTGCGTAATTAGTGATTGTTTTGAATGGAAATAGGACAGGTCAACTTAACTGGAGCATGGATCATTGTTTTGTCCAAATTGATGTATCAAGTTCAGTTTTGATCAAATTCTGACAAAACAACAGTTTTGAACAAATATCTTTTCACCAAAAGCGATATAAACACGGGTCTGGATATACCTCAACATAAGTAAGCCTAAGTTTATCACCTTATATTCTGTTTTTATTTGCAACATAATCTATGATTGTAATGCACTTGTCAATTGTAACCACTGCCCCGCCCACCCTGCACCCTTGTTCCAGGGATATACCGGGGACAGCAGAGGCAATGGGCTGTGTTTTTACCTTTCATGTGGCCCCGCAGTTCCTATAGTGAATGTGGTTTTGTCTTCATATTGAAAATAGTCGGGAATGGGACTCACAGGTATTCGGGGTTACAGGGCGATTTGGCAAGGATTTTACCAGCAGTGTGTCCCTGCAGGTCGGGTATTTTACCCGGGTTTTGAGAGACCGGAAGTCAAAGTCCCCGCTATGCCGGACTTAGGGGGGGGGCATATACAATTGGCTGGTGCATAAAAACATCTAAATAACCAAAAAAGTACTCTGAGAAATACCCTTGTTCTTTTTGTTTTAATAAGCACATGTCATTGCATTTCCTGTGATAATAAAAACAAATTTTAGTCTATGTTATATGGAGTCTGATTTTTGATGATGCCTGTGTAAGTGATCATTTCTTTTTGTTTTAATAAGCACATGTCATTTCCTTTTTCTGTGATAATAAAAACAAATTTTAGTCTATGTTATATGGAGTGATGATGCCTGTGTAAGTGATCATTTTTTACAAATCCCAAATCAATCCTAAGTTATGTCTAAATACAGTTGCATATGATGTTGAACTGTTTCAGGTAGATTTATATAAGTCGTTTCAAACTTTTTACTAAAAGCAGGGTTATTTATTATTATGAATGATCGTCATATTAAAGTACGTTTTAATTATATAAGAAATTAGATTTATCCATATAATGTTTGTACTAAACACGGATGAATAAATAGTATGTATTCCGACATTTTTCCAATGCCCATTAGCGGTTCATTTAAGATGGCATTAAAATGGGTTTAAGGGCAATTAGTTTGAACAATCTTTCTTATTTATATTGAATATCAGGAAAAATATATTTTTCGCTCTTCGCTCGCTTCGGTTTTTATGAAAACTGACAATTTTTTTTCGCTCGCTCGCTCCAATTTTTTTTGGCAAAAATCCGAGGAACTAAACATTAATTTGGTGTGGCCTAATGAATCATGTAGTTAACAATTAAATTACACAGAAATTCAATGTTAAAATATAGTCTAATTTTAGAGGGATTTGAGGTATAGGTTCGAATCCCTCCAGAAGCACAGACCTTTTTTCATTAGCTTACATATTTTACAAAAATTTATATCGTATTTTCATTTAAAAGGAATTTGATAAACAAATTCTCATACATATTAGTTTCTTTGACAGTTTTATTACTTGCAGCACGGCTGTTATAGTTTATATGCAATTTCAAATTCTATTTCTCTAAACGAGACGGTAAAACCTTTTTATTATTTTGCATAATGTTTTGAAAGGTTAAAGTCAATTATCATTAAAGAACAGGTCATCAATGCTTTTAAACGTCGATGTTCTAATTGGTATGCGATTAAAACAGTATGCTTAAATGGTAATAATAATATCTTAAATGGGATAGGGTAAATCAAGTTTAATTAGAATTGTTATGATGGTAAATTGTTTTTAAATTATTATTTTTATACAGGAAATGATACATGTTAAAACATTATCAAGATGATCATAATGTCAAATGATGTCAATTAGGGTATTGCTATATTAATGATGAAGACTTACATTCGTCACAATATGGTCCCGTACGTCCAGCAACACATTTAAGGCAGCTCCCGTCTTGTTACAAGGACCTAAACAGATTTCGTCGCACCTTTCGGAACAATTTTGACCATATGTAAAGTTTTCGCAGGCTAGAAAAAATGCAACTAGATATTACATTGGGACCTTTTAAAAGCCAATATCAAGAATATGACCACCAACACCTTTCGCTTTACTGGTTAATTGAAAAAAACAAGTAAGTATGAAAACGTTTCTTAAACGTACGCCATTTGAAATGTAGCTCACACCTGCTACAGGTCCCATTTACACTGTCACATAGTCCGGTACAATGTTCATTGCATGTAATTGAACAGTTAGGACCGAATGTGTCGTTGATACAAGCTGTACAAAAAAGGGAATGTTATTTCGTTAAAAAATGGTAATACTATGGCAACCTCTTGCCATTTTATTCTATGAACTCTTCAAAAATACATGATTCTTATTCAATGGAACTAGACGACACCAACTGATACAACTGAAAGAATCATGTGAATTGGATATCGCTGAGTACAACGCATTGCATTGTACTTACTGATGTACCACACTGCTTATGACACAGTTATCTTTAGTATTTCTTAGTGTTTTTTCCAATGTAGAATTTATACAGGTATGTCTACAATTTACATTGTTAACGTTGGAGCGTGTTTGTGTTTTGAACCTAACGTAAAATGTTACTCTAATACGAGTACGTAAGTATGATTTGTCTAAATGGACGGCTTCTTGACCATATTTCTTGTGCAAACTGAAGACGCTTTCAATACATCTATATGATAGAAAAAAACAAGAGTAGAAAGAACATATTCAAAATAGTTCGTACCTTGGTTTATATTGACATCACAAATTTCCAGTTGACTTTTATTCAAAGCAAGAGTAATCTTTATGGTGTTTCCTATTGATAGGGATATACAATAGAACTTAATGATGGCGTATTCGCTATCCTTGGATAGCTTTAAGCCATCGCCATGGTAACAATGGTGTTCTGGAGTGTGCCAAATCGTTTTATGTTTGCTTTCAGTTTCAGTCATGTTTGTAACAGAAACCGAAACATTATATATATACTCTGAAACAAAAACAACAACATTTAACATAAGTCAGTCCTTATATAAGAAAGAATAAACCAATTTTATGTCTTCCAAAACTATTTTGACGAATTAGTAATTAGTTTATTAGGCCTAACAAAAAACCTTGGTTTGGGTGTTTTAATATGTAGTTGAACACCTTTAAATCTTTATACTGAAGATTACTTTAAACAATTCTCCAATGACGACAATAACATTCTTTTATAAGACCTAATAACAAATAAAATAAAAATAAATTGGCTTCCTACCCTACTTATTTTTGAAAAGGATGTAACTCTAACGAAACCATTTTTTTGGCTTCATAATACTACTGATATTGAAAAATGTGGTATATGAAAAGCATGAAGAAATTTTAACGTTAGCAATGCTAATTGTCAACGTTGTTCTAAGCGTATATATCATATATAAAGAAGCTATAAATTCATACTTTGTCATACTTACGTAGCGTGGTTTTATTGATGGTCATTTCGATGTTTGAGAAAATGACATTGTACGGGAACCAAATACGCCACCAGGGTGGTTCAGTTCTGGAACTATTTGCAAAGTCTGTAGAACTGCAAGTTTTGGGGTCGTCGTCTACAGCTAAGTCAGCATACCGTTGGTTTGGAAAAGCAATATTGTCCAAAACCCTTGCAATCGCCCTTTTATCGTGTGCAATATCGCCTAACATTTGAAAAAAAATCAGAAAGAGTTATGATCCATAACAACTTACTATATTTGAACAATGAAAAGTCTCTTCGTTTTATCACTTAACACTTACGGTACTGGATATAATGAAACCGAAGTTCATTAATATTTACCGAACGATTTTGATGCAGTTGCCTAAATTCTTAGTGCTGCAACAACAATGTGTTAATCCTCTCTAGTAAACTTAAATGTATGGTCATTTCTAGTTGTTTTAAGTCGAAACAAATCACAATAATATCATTGGTAATGAATGATACATCGCTTGAAAAAGACTCGAGCCATATGGGTATCGATGTAATTATTGATGACCTATTAAACTGGAAAGCTCAAATAAACAAAGGTTGTTGTAAAATGTAAAATTACTCTTCTCAAAAAAATCAGTTATGTTTTAAGCTAAGACATGAAAAAGCTCTATGTTCTATCTACAATGAACTGCTGATGTATAATATGGAACAGAGGTATAAAATCATACAAAATTAAAGTATCTATAATTCAGAAATAAAATGTTAAAATAATTTTACAAACTTTAAGACCACTTCTCATGTCGTCAGGTCCTTTATTTAAAGAATTAGGTTATCTTTTGATAGCAAATGAAAATTTCATGTTTGTGTTACTATCTTTTAATATTTTCTTGGACTCACGACAAAATAATTAAGTTAAGAAATTTCATTTACAAAGTAAACAACATACTCATAAAGGTCCAACATCAACAAATATATAGGTTCACTTTGCTACAAAACCAATTATGGTAAGATATCATTTACCTACTAATCCAAAGATGTATGGAGTTCTATTCCAGTTCTTATTCGATAAGCCTCTACATTAAATACTTTTAAAGCTTTGTATAAAACATTCCTTTTTGAAAGATCAATTACTTAATAATGAAAATACTTGTAGTTGTATTATTATTGTCTGTTGCATTATAAGAATTGCTGATGAGTGTTTCCATAATTTGCGTCTATGTGAAATGATTGAGGATATATCTTGATATAATTGTTAAATTCCTGCATTTGTTTGATCTACATATTGTCGTAGTTAAAGACCACAAGATCACTACGAATATAACTTAAAGATGCACACTATAGGTTGGTGCAAATTCATTTTTGTAAGTTTAATGCATTTTTTATAGTAAACTCATCTGATGATATTTAATGCTTGTTTAACTTGGTATTTTGTGGCCACGTAGCTATTAATCAAAACAACATTCGTAAAGGTCAATCTTTTTTATTTACCTTAATCATATGCATCATAATGTACAAATATGTGGGTAGTTTTAAACATTTCAAGGATATCAATCCAAATGGAAATAACGTTTGACCATACATAGTCCCGATACGTGAGTGTCATCATCATACAACAGTAAAATAGTTGTGTAACAATTTACACACTTGACAGACAGTCATTAATAAATAAGTACGATATCAAGTGAAAGTCCTTATTATCATTATTGTCAAGCAGTAGCGCTAAAAGTGCACCATGAGTTTCATAGTAAACATTGATTCATTCTATTGAAGTACTTCTGATACAAACTCTATGCCGAAGCACGAAATAGCACACTAATTTAGTCCGCAATACAGTTGTTGCACATCCATTGATAAGGTGAACAATTTCGTCCGTGATTTGGACATTGCAGTTTTAAAAGATCGATCAAAATCTAGTCGGTAGGTGCTACACCATTGTTTTGCAACCTCGTACATTATGTTTTTCTGAACAGCACGACTACACGTCTGTATACAATTGACAGAGAGATAGTTTGGTGTAAAATTCTACAGCGAGCAAAGTCAGATAGTGACATAACTGTTTCTCCACATTTCTGTCTCGTATGTATATACTAATTGCTTGACAAATATCTGAAACAAAACCGTACTTTATGGTAGTGTTGCAAGATATGAATGACAGATATCTACGTATAAAATATTTCGACATGTACTTTTACAATCAATGCCCAATATCTTGTATAGATACAAAAGGTACCTAACAATCACATCGCAGCTAGGATTTTGCAGTCCAACCATTGCTTCACACATATCAGATCTTGTCAAACATGAAAACCCTGTATGTTTGTTTTAACAATGAAATCCTGTCAGAAATATACATGCTATACGCAGTTATGTTACATCATAGTTCACAACCAGAAAGAGTTTTAGGTTGTTTCAGAATAGTATCGTCATTGAAGTAATTCTTTCATCGATGTCACATACATTTTGATTGATTGATGTATTGCTTTATTGATTGATTGGTTGATTGATTGATGAGCTAAAATAAACAAATACAGTAGTAAAATAAATAAATAAATGATCAATAGTATACAATAAATAATATAACAAACGAATTACATTGTATGATCTAAAACTGATATCACATCACAAGTACAAGAGGACGAGGCTAAATAGCTATTGCAAAACCTTATCAAACAGCAACAGACTGGAGAGTGTTTACCTATAATGTCATTGTTCGTAAACATGACGTGAAATGTCTTCTTTGAAAAATATTTTTTCCGCAATTAAACTTCATTTCACCAATCACAATCGTCGTTTTTTATGATTCGAGGGCCGTTTCAATTACTACTTTAATCGATTTTAGTCGTCAAATGAAATAATCTCAGTCATAGATTCATTATTTGGTGCATATTTGAAGGAATTAAACAAAAGCCTGTATTAAAAGTAAACAAAATGTTAAGGATGTTTCTATTTGTGGCGTTTATACAGATTTAAGATTTTTGGAGTAACGACTGAAATCCTTTATTGGAACGAACCACAGATGTATTCGGAAGGTATTCGGGAAAAAATGCGTTCATCGGAATATGAATGATATTGATAGAGTTACGTTAATCCAAGTAACGCGATAGAAGTGCAAATATTAAGATGAGCCATATAACGAATTTGCTTTGCTACCTTTAAAACTGATCACAAACTGCTTACAAAGAATAGTTCGATTAAAATACATAACAGTATAGCACATACCTGGTACGCCTGCCACACGCAATACTAAGCAGAGAAAACTTATTCTTTCCAAAACGGCGATCATTATTTTATTTTAATATTTAATGTGGTTTGCTGTAACAACATTAGAATAATATTATCTACAATAATTCAAACAAGATAAAAGGATACGAGGATGTTTTCTGCAAATACATGTTGAGTCAGCTTTTGTGTAATATTGGTTGGATCCGGAGCTGCTTCTATTTATTAAAAACAATGAGGAAGCTCTCAGAAACATCAAAGTATAGCTTCTTGTTGAGGGTCTAACTTCTCAAACTCTGATTCAGAAATGGCTGTAGTATATATTATGTATGGTAATATAGTTGCATTTGTACTATATTTCTAAAGAATAATATGACTGTTGAATTGATTTGATCATTTGAAATAACTATTAAATCTACTGCTTTTAAGTGTTTTCATTTATATTAACACAATTTTATGAATTCTGGACGACTCAACGAATGCTTTATTTGAAATTTAAGTTGTTTTGAAGCACCGCTTTTGTTGCAAAAAACAAGGAAGTCACTTTACAGGAATCTGCTTGAAATATCTTACTGATAAGAGCACTTCGCTTTAAATAAGTTGTAATTTTGTTTGTAACACATATTCACAAAACTAAAAAAATAGAAACATTGACGCTCGCTAATTAATATGAGTTTTCAATCGCGTTTTTCCGGTAACGAGAGGCTTTGTCTGAAGTCCAAGATTAAAATTTAAAAGATTAAACTTACTTATGCTAAAACGATTTCGATGTAAGTTATTAAAACATTGTATTTATCACGATGCTATACGAGCGTGAAGTCTTGTGTTGTGTTGGAAACTGGCGTACTGATCCGGCTTGGTGACAACAAACCAAATTTACATGCGCCCAGGCTGCGAATCGAATCCCTGGTCCCCTTAATTCATGCAAGGGTATTGCATGACCTAAAGGTATCCGGTTAATCAGCTTATCAACACATATCATCTAGATCGCCCAAACTGGAGCAATATTCCCTTTTTTTACAAAATATCAAGCATATAAGCAAACCGACAAATACTACCTATATTACCAAAAATGGAGCAGCATACGCCTTTTCCTCAAAGAATCTTCGTATTTTCGAAGAGAACACAGAAACATGAGGTCAATCAAGGTTCTTAAATGTTAAAATCAAGATATTGTGAACGTTCAGCGCATTACTCTAGAAAAACGAGAGATATTTGTCAAACATAATGACCTCAAAGCAACGATGTCCCAGAAACATGTGAATATTGAATAAAGGAGTTTAAGGAAGAAATATATTATTAATTATTAATGGTTACACGTTTTATAAAAAATACAATCATTTAAAACTTTAAACTGCCATCATTTATAGTCTGTTGACTTTGACCTTTTATAGACTGACACCCGCCCTATATATGGGTCATATTAGTCAAGGTCAATCTACCAAAATAGTTCATGATACTAAGACAAGTCATACTCGAATTATTTTGAAAATCAGCTGTTCCCACAACTTTTGACCGTGATCTTAAAATGACAATAGAGGTGATCTTCAGTTCTTGAGTTATTGTGCTGAATGTATTCCCACCTCTCGAGCTTGGTTTCATGCCACTGTCTCTGTAAAGAGAGAACAATGTTAACCATTAGTTCAGGTTCAATAGTTTTAGTAATCCCTGACGGTTTGTTCAGTGTTAGAATTTGTACATGTATACATCGGTTCATGTTTGAAAACAAAGAAAAACAGATGACCTCATCGCCTCTCGGAAAATTCTGTTACGAAAAGTGTTCACGTACATTATTAATAAACCTGTTATAGAAATACAACGTACCGTTACTGTAAATCAAAAGAAATGTTCATATAAACTGTTAATACAACACGTGATTTAAAAGAGCCAACTATGTTCAACATTTGTTTTAATTTTCTGACACAATCTTTTTTACCGACACTCACCAGTCACTTAGTAAGTTACCTCATTTCTGATGATGTTGCCGACCCCAGGCAGAGTGGAATAGTCAAGCAGCACGTCGGGTACCTGTCTCTCCATCTGTTCGCGTACAAGAGAGATCGCGCGTCGGAAGTTGAACACCGGGAAACGTATGTCCTCCCAATTCAGGGATTGGTATTTCTATCTACAGGGCAACGATGACTTCCGCAAATATACACAGTATAACATGAACATGTTTTTTTTTCTTTCATTTTTCACTTACAAAAACTCATCCATCAAGTTGGTTCCATCATTTATAAATAAATACATTCTACATTTACAAGAAAAAAAACTGTGTTTGCCGACAGTTTCTTGGTCTGAATATAGCAATTTGAAAGTGAGTACTCCCGAAAAAAATATATTCCTGCTTTAAAAACATTTGGAAGATTATACATAATAATGTGTGTTAGCATGGAACAAGATCAGACAAAACTGTGCTAGAAACTCACTTCTTATTAAATGTTATAATAACCATCACTGAGTTTCGTTCAATTGAATATTGTTGTCGTCTAGTAGGTATGATGATACCTATAGATCTTTAACTAAGCTATGTAGCCATATGTGTCTTTCCATGAATTTTCCAGGTACCATTTCTTGTTCACTTTATAAATAACCGAGATGACAGCATAGTGACGCGACTACAAACTGAAGGAGAAAGAAAGAGCCTTGGGGGAGCCAGCATCTATAGTATACGTCAAACTGATATGTTTCTTCCTTTGTTGAAATGGAATGTGTTGAAGCGAATGTATCGCACTTTTTAAACTCAAAAAATGCATTCAAGTCCATAACAGTTCTATCTAAGAATATGACTATAGGAGATAATCGAATATTTTAAAACTTGAAACTCAGTTAGTTAGGAATTGGTCAACGGGAGAAACCAGAAACTCCAAAAGAATGTAAAAACTATTCAATCAAAATCCAATCAAAACGAAAAGCAAGGTAAAAGATCCAACTTCTCAGTGGAAAAAACGCGGAAGCTCAGAGAGTTTTGCCTCAAATTTCATTAGGATATTGTACAACACAAAGAACAATTGTTCTTTAAGGAGACTGTACTTTCGTTTGAAACACCTTTATTGTCTTCATAAATGCTTAAGTCTGAAAATAGGATTGAGGATCAAAACATACCTTTTGCTCGAAATGCATATTGAAATAAGAAAGAAACATATTGTTTGGAATATACGTTATGTTACTGTGTGCTTTCGTAGATAGACCCGGTAGAAGTTGAAAACAGAATCAGTGATTTTTTTACACATAGTATTGTCATTTTCTCCTAAACGCATGAGCGTCAATGCGAAATGGACGGTGATAGAACATTATAATGTGGACCCGTTTATAAATTGTTCTAGCGCTTTATGACTATTCACATGTAAAGAAGATTTACCCGATTCAAATTCAATATTTATTCATGTTTAAACATGCAGTCACGAACAGCTGCATGCGTGAAAAACTCCTATATTCGTGTCCTCGTTCTCAAGATTTAAAAATGAAGATAAATTTAAATTTCAGACTATTTAGAGATAATTGATCAATATAATACGCAATATTGGAGTGAAATTTTCATTGCAAAGTTGCACGCTAACTATAGCTACACGTCTAGTATTTTGCCCACCAACATGTAACTGTTCACGTTTTAATCGACGCTTGCAACAAAACGACTATCAGAGACGTTCCGTTAAGTTTCTCGAATGAAATACAAGAACGTAGATTTTAACTTCAATTGAATAGAACCAGGTATATTTCGAGGAAATAAACTCTGGGCACGCATCAAAACTCTTATAAGTATGCCTCACACGGCGAAAACATTCATTACTCTGCTTTTGAATTCCATTAAACTGCCTTTGCAAAGACTGACGTATATAAAGGTCAGCAAAAGCGTGATAAAACTTATGTTAAAACAAGAAAAGGAAACCATTAACGAAATATATGCCAACTCCAGCAGGTCTTTATATATTGATTTGTTTGGTAATTCATTAGTTTGTTCCTGTACGTCTGATTCATGGAAAACAATTGAGTGGTTTTAAACGGGTTCTGGTACATTTTTGGTAGGTGATAAAAGCCGATATACTTGCACTTAGATGGAAAGGAATCAAGCGTTTTTGTAGCCAAAAGTACTCATTACTGCAAGCCGGCAGTGAGTTTTGTTTTTGGTGTAGTTAATTTGATAAAACGTTCGATACTCAAAGCCTGGATTTGAAACGGTATTATCACAATTGAGAAATGGCTCATTTCGAAAAGAGCATCTTTTTTTCATTTTATGTTGTTCGGAAGATGTAAATGTGGCTGTTGATATTAAGCGTGAGATGTATTTGAATATAAAGGGAATTTACGGAATAAGCAAACTATAAAGCAGTTTTTCTCACCAAAACCTAAAATGTCTGCCTACCATTATTCGTTACGAAATTCGTCATACCTTCCAATAGAGCTAGTGCATTGGTTAATACCATAATCAATCCGGAGTAGAAGTCATGCTGCCCGAAACAAGCAACTAGTTATTTGCATGTCTTTGCTACATGCACACCAATTATTTTACAATAATAATCAAAGTTATTGGTGATACAATATGTAAAATGTTATACCTTTGGTGGAAGCATGAAATAAAAACTAAAAATGTTTGTTTCAGTGAGATATCGTTTTTATTTCATTCCGTGATCATTCATATCCCCCTTCGCCCCTCGTGGAAATATGACTTACAGCGCTCACTTGATGAATTAAAATAGATACTCATTTCTGGTCCGAAAACATGAGTCCCTTTAATGCGCACAACGCAAATTATGTTTGTATACATCTGTGACAACTCCCGGAAGTACGCCTTTGTACGCTTCTGTTCTTAGAAATCGATTTTGTGTTTACATGTTTATTTAGAGTTGCTGGGAAATAAATAAAGATATGAATGAGTCTTATTGTGTTCCGTATCACATCCCTCTTCATTCCTACTTAAACACAAGCATCATTGTTAAGTGTCTTATTATTCATGATAAGTATGCACTTTGCAGTATTCATGAACAATGTATATGAGATACTGTGAAATATATTATGCATCTTATGTTTTGACAATATGCTAACGAAGGATCTCTGCATTTTATTGAGTTTCCATCATATTAACTTTTTATGTTTTCGGTAACTGAATAGACCGTGTAACTTATAATTAACTAGTTGACTAGTTAAAACCCCCATTGACCTTTTGACGACGGTGACCCAAATAAGTATTAGTTGAGATATTTTAATTAATATCGGGGGTGTCTTTGTTGTATTGTGACGTCGTGTGTCTTAAGTTTAGTGCCTTTTGGACATTGAGCTTTGTGCCTCAAAACAGGCTCACTGTTAAATGCCCGTACTGCAATCGTCTTAACTTCCTTATGTTTTCGGAAAAAGTAATAAACAGCCTAACATTAAATCTTGACAACGTTGGAAATGGACACCAGGGTGTCATTTTAAAGGATGACTAATATGTTTCTGACGTTGAACACTAACCCCGACCGTTCATTAATTACTCTTTCTCACATTGACCCTCGTTTAAAACTGAACAGCTGCAGTGGTAAGCAAGCTACTTCTGTCAATGAAAATCTCAATTAATTAGTATTGTTGTATTTTCTAGGATTGTAACGTTAATAAATTTAAATACCTGTTATCAATTTTATTCCAAAAGGTAAAACTAATAATTGTATGTCAATCCAAGGACAATAACTCTGCTGGTACTGGTTAGATATAGACATTCCACATGTAGTTGGTCTGTTATCTCTCTTTCAAGACTGCCTCCTTGGTAAAGTGGTTAAGATCGCTTTCGAATCCCAGGTCTAGTGAAGAATGCTTCATTGTCATTTCAAGGATCGCATGTTGGATTCCGCGCGTCATCTTCCTAAAGGGACGTTCAATGCGGATCCCGTGTGACAATATTTTACCTTGGTGCACATCTAAGAACCAGAGTAGCTCTCACCAGTGTAACATGTCTTAATCCTGTACTATGCTCCACAATCGAACAAGACTAATATTTGACATATAACATATTGACATTAGACTTGCACTGTTTGCCCAGTGTCTTAAGCACTGCGTCGAAATTGTTGTCATGTTTTATTAATATTTCGAATGGCAAATCATAGATCATATTGCCCCTAATTTGAACAAACAATGTGTATGATATTTTTTCTGAATAATTGTTAACTATCAAAGCTGATTTATACTGTATTCATTTGACAAAAATAATAGGAACTGTGTTTTATTGGAGTATTATTAGGTTTCACCTGCAAACTTTGTAAAACTTGTATGTTTTTTTTATAATCATATCACAATTTGTAATTAAGACAAAATAAATAGTTGACATACTAACTGGGCGTTTTACCTGCTTTAGCAGATGCTGAAATTCGACTACTTTCCAATTGATACGAGCAAAACATATTTTTCCCAGTTTTAAGACACTTGTTTGCTCAAAAATATTAACATTTTGTTTTAAATATTTTTTTCTTAAAATCATGAAATCATTGTGCAAATGTAATAGTATGTGTCTTTGTTTCAAATTGTATGCCAATCTTCAATTAATTTTACTAAATGAGCTTAAAGCATTTACGCAAATTACTGTTGTTTTTTCCCAAATTGAAAAAGGCCAGGCCTCTTTCTATATTTTGCTGAGAAAACTCTGACTTATCCATTCCATTCTATAAAGGCAGAAGTGTCCCAATGATGGGCGGGAGGGTGTTAACAAAAATGGACAGGTGTGCAGCACCCTTTCTGAACTCTTGGGATAAAACCCTACTACCGGTTTGTTTAATTATATACAGGATCTAAATAATAAATGCCCAGCTTAGTAAATGCTTGAACACAAATCTTTAACTGTGACCTTGTGCCATATCGCCTGTTTAGGCTCTAGATACATGTATATATTCATGCTTTACTAACATGATTTTTTGAGATGAATTTACTAACATGAATATGTAAATAATCTTAGCCATATGTCAACAATCTACTTCTTTTGGTTAGATTATCAGCTGAGTGCAGGTGTAACAACAAAAATAAAACGCAATATATTAAAGCTCATACGTATGGGTTAATAAATTTACTACACCTGCTCAGATATATAATTATGACACCTCTTTTCAAGATTCCATAGCATTTTCAAATTTGTTATTTGGTCGTCCGGCTATATTCAGGACGTTAGAAACAACATCAGGGTCTTTTATTAGCTTAATACCCTTGACGATCAGAACGTAAAACGGCTTAGACTGTTGTGATCCTAATCAGACTCCCAGCCTATATATGGATCTCAAGGATCTTGACCAATGTAAGGATTATTTCGAAGATTTTGGTCCCGGTGCAGCCATTTTGTTGACATTGACAACTGACGCGCACCTGCCGATCCGGATTGGCATCATACCTGGCGTTAGACTTTTACCAAACAGAAACTTAGTGTACAAGTCTCATAGTTCATCAATATTAATTGCTGCGTTTTTTATCCCAAATTCTGATAGTTTTTGGTTTTTATAGATAACTATCTTATCTCACATACTATGAGGTCTTATTTCACTATAGAACAAAACTTGTGGAATCAAGACTGTTCGTTCATTATTAAGTCACTCAAATACACCGCCTTAATCAAGTAAACTTTGTCTTAAGTGACTAACCAAACTTGTAATTGTCGAATAGATGTTAGTACTAATTCGAAATATCGTTTCGATAAGGCTATCGTATGATACGTGCCATAATGTTCATTTTATAAGGGCTGAGTTTATGTCATAACACCGTTGTACTTCTTTAAAATGTCCGTTTAATAACTGCAAGCTAACATAAACGTATCCAATTCACACATTAACTACCAAAGTTGATTTGGTAAAAAAAGAAATGTATCAAACTTTAAAATGCAATTACTGGGAATTGCATAGGTAGAAAATATATGCCACTTCCTGAATTTAGTTAAAATTGAAGTTATTGTTAATATGTACATTATTTTTTCAGCTTCCATAGTTTTTTTGTAACAAGGAGAGTGGAGCTTGTTGGTTGCCAATACAAACTCATTATGCAACACTATTCAATGTCAGCATAATCCAAAGTATATGCCCTCATTGTCACAATCAATTTAGAACTTAGTGTATCGTTCTTTAAAAGCTCTCTGTCGTTCAGACACAACGGATAGTGTTTTATCAAGCCTTCCTTATCCCCAATAAGAATGTTTCTGTATTTTGAGCAACGCAGAAACATCAAGCTCTTCCAAATCTATATTCATTATTTCCTTATTTTATGATTCGTGTTTTATTACAAATTATATATGGTTATGCTGATACTATTGAACATAAGCTTAGTAACATAAGCTTAGTAACAGCAGCTTGCCGTGAAGAACATTCTGGAAATCTGTCCTTACTCTTTAGTATACTTATATGTATCATGTATATCATTTTATGAATTATGCACCAGTATTGACTTAGATATACTAATCTAAGTCACATTATCATTCGTTTTGTAACGATGTGTTGAATCTAGATTGTTGTTTTAATGTAGGGAATATAATTTAAAAAATAAAGGAATTATTTATTACGTAATTTTGCTGTTTTAATGCGTCAATGGCGTATCACAAAGCGTATACGGGATTAAAATAATTCAGCACTCTCTTCTTACGAAAACCTATCAGCAAATTTGTCGTTTAAATGGTGTGTTTTTTAAGTAAAATACTTAAATTTAAAGGGTCAGATATAAGTTCAGTTCAGACATTAATTGTTATTGACACCAATAAAATAACCGTTTTTGGATGACCTTTGAAATTATTGTACACAAAACAACAGAAATACTGGAAGTGCAGAAGTGAAGGTAGTGTTTTAATTTACAGCAGGCGTAAACAAACAATATAATTAAACTGTACCATATATTTGAAAAAAAGAAAACAGCAACAGTAAAAAAAGTAATAAAGCATTTTGCTAAATATAATATACAACTACAGATGAATGGAGTAAAGCATACTGCTACTGATTATATACAAATATAAATAAAAGGAGAAAAATCCCATAATTCCACAATATCATGTACAAATACAAATAAGGGAATACAATATAATGCTACAATAGCATAAACAAATACAATTGAATGGTATAATATATAATTCTACATATCAAATATAAGTTCAAACGAACCGAATAAATATTATACTACTATATCATATACACATATTAAACAAAGTAATAATTCAAAATCACAGACAGAATAAATCAATATTTACTACAATAAGGTCACTATAATTAACAAGAGGGCCATGATGGCAATAAAAGGCTCACCTAAGCAAAGGGCCACAACACTCTGATAAAGCATTGATAAAAATGTTGCAATTTAAACATATTTATACTGATGACGATGCCTTGTTTTATATTTGTAAAGGGTCATGCAATGAAGCTACCTGTAATATTTCATTGAATTTGGCCTGCAAGTTTTAGAGATATTTTTAAGCAAAACAGTAAGTCGGCCATTTTGTTGTTGTTATTGTTGATCACTCTTAATGCCTATGTATTTTGTAGAGGGTCATGCTGTAAAGCTTCCTGTAAAGTTTCAGTGAATTTGGCATGTAAGTTTTAGAAGAGATGTTTTGTTAAAGAAAAACAGGAAGTTGGTCAGATTGCTGTTGTTGTTGTTGTTGTTGTTGTTGATCAATGATGACCTTAGGAAGCTTCTTGTTAATTTTTATTGAATTTGGCCAAGTAGTTTCAGAGGAGATGTTTTTAAGCAATTGTTGACGGACGGATGGACTGACTGACGGACGGACGACGGACAAAGACCTATCACAATAGCTCACCTTGAGCACTTCGTGCTGTGGTGAGCTAAAAATGCAAAGTTGAACATATTGTCAGTTAAATCACATAAAATAGACAACGCAGGTCAAACATTGCATGCTACGAGTACTAAGATTCTCAAACCCCAGGCAGCGTTTCTCCAAATAAAATACGGTACAGTAATCACTGGCCAAATGCAAATCACGTGACCATGAATAGATATCACGTTCTACTTAGATACAGATTACAAGGAATCTTTGATTTTTTTGTTGATTTTTACCTCCATTCACCTTGAATAATTTAAATAATATAAAAAAAAATCCATGAAAAGGAAAATAAAACTCTACTAAATATATAGATCCAGGGCAGACAGATTTATTCTGCATGTCAAGGAAGATAACTTTGTAGGAGAATGGATGCTGATACTCCGCTATTTGGCATGTGGTATTCAAGTTATCAGAGAACATTCGATACTCCATAGGTTGAATTTGGGGAGAGAGTAAAACCCTCAGTCAGTCTCATTTCAAGCAGTATGTCTAGTCTTCTAATAATCATAATAGCTCAAGCAGTTAACAACTGTTTATAAAACTGTTAAGCATGCATAACCAAAATTATACAAACGAAGATCGTTATGTACGTTCTATCTTTCTAGAAACACTAGAAAAGGCCGGTCAAGAACGACCGGCAAACTTGGTTCTTTAATAGGGTTTATTAGGTTTAATACATAACCCGTCACTGACACACTAGCATCATGGCATCCATCTCACAGTCAGACATTGTCGCAGGTTTCTCTTGCATTGGCGTGGTCCAGGACCACATCGTGGCAAAACTGAAACTGCTCCTGAAACAGTAAAAAAATAGTAGATCATTTCTTATGTAGGAAATATTAAGACTTAATGCCCTCTATTGAGACTGAAACTACATTTGAATGCTTTGACTTTGCACATAACGGGAATACAATTGCAAGATAAATGCAATTTAAAAAGGAAAAATTGCTTAAAACCTTAACATTTCTATTAATGATGTTTGTTTGCTAGTAAAACCTGAATGGACTTTAGTTGGCAAAGAGTGCTGATTTAAACAAATAGAGAACAAAAACTGCGGTTTTATTATCCTAAATGGCTAGATTGTAAGGTTGTGCTAGTTTTTTTTAAATGGTTTACATACGAAATTCGGTATGAGTTGTTGCCTGCGTGTCCGTAAGTGCCGTATAACGAGAGGGACAGATACGGCACCTGTCCTGGTCAGTATGGCAAGAATGGCAAACAACACCGCCACCAGGCCGCTTCGCTCGAATCCCATACTGTCAGGAATGGTAACATTTTGACACTAATTTTTTGAAATGTCTACTTACATTTCAGTACCTCTTAAACATAATTACTGAAGAAGATGTCTTCGAAGTTTATGAAACAAATAATACATCATCAACATTCTTGGAAATTGCCTTATTGGCTCATTACTTCCATTACTTAACAAAAGAGTGTACGCACAAGCAGGTTATAAGGACTGGACATTTTCGATTCGCCTTTCGAAGTGTCTCAACTTCATGTAGAAGCATCACAAAAGACTTTCGATCCGATGGAACCACCTGTCGCATCGTCCATTTCCTGTACACCAGCTGGCAGAACTCTTTCTTACCCTTAAATTACAATTGACGGCCATATAACTATACTCAATTGCTAACACGGGCTTCATAACTTGGCTATGGCACTTTCGTTTTTTTATTATATTCTTACATTTACCAAGATTATTAATGAAGAACAACGTCGGATACCCTATTATACGACAATTATATTGAACAATTATAATATTATGATCTTTATTGTAAAATCAAATGTTACCCCAGTTTTGTTTGTCAGAGAGTATTTTCTGTGTATGATGCTATCCGATGTTTTCTCCTTCTCAAAACGAACTGTGAAAGGTCCGATTGTGCTTGAGCCGCTGGTTGGAAGTTTACCAACCTTTAACATACATTCAAAACACAATTTAAATAAAGACTATTTAAGGGGTAGGGGTGTTACTAAACAATATGTTGATATATTCGGTAAGACGAGCACAAAATACATAAAAAGTACTGCAAATTGCTATCTAGGTTTGACTCAGAGCAATGGAATACACAGCATTGTAGCACCGGCTTACGAAGTAATTATTCGTGATAATTTTAAATCTAAAATAATAATATCTACACTATCGAATTGAGTTAAAATGAATCAATGAAAGATGATACATTGTCATTTTCACTTATCACCGGCTTAAACAGTACTTTGTTTTTAAATCCAACGGAAAACACCATTTAAATCGTTCTGGGGTAAATTTAAGTCTAAAATACAAATATCTTAACAATCTAATCGACATGAAATGAATCATAATCGTGAATTTGAAAGAAAGACGAAGACAATTTGCTATCCAGGGAAACTACACCAACCTGTTCTCTCCCTTCGTCCGGGAATGAGACCACGATGCGGATGTCGAGGTCGTGTATGAGGCGACAAAAGTCCACTAGCGTCTCCTCTAGGGGTGTCTGACTCACCACAAATGCGTATCGTTCAAACAGCGTCTGCAACATAGCACATGTTTGAATGCGTGGTACATTATGGCTATAATGTTTGCGGCGATCATCGAAAATATAGATACCAAATCTCCTGAATTAAAGACAACGATTTGTAACATTGTAACATTTACCGGAATGTAAACAGCATTAATATAGTCGTTGCGTCCGCTTACTGGCGTGCGAAGGATAGGTCTGTACATATTATCTGAAATGAAAGGAACACTCTCTTTGGGAAAATGTGCTTTATCAAAAACTATTCCAAGTTACATACACGATAGTACACACACACACACACACACACACACACACACACACACACACACACACACACTCACTCACGCACGCACGCACGCACGCACGCACGCACGCACGCACGCACACACACACACACACACACACACACACACATAAGCGTGATAAAACTGCCTTAAGTAATAGAACATATGATACGAAATACTTCAGCAAACAACATACGGGCAAGTAGGGACTGTGATCTGTTTTTGCTGACGTTCTCCGGCAAACTCGCGATAGAAAAGACGTCCATCTCTTGACCATACGAATCCAGGCGAATTTTTGACAACACCATCGTTTGGTAGGCCTTTTCATTCTGAAATACGGAGGATTGCCAAGGGTCCGAGGTATTGGCTACAAAGGTTTAACATTTTTGGAAGTTTTGAAAGAGAGTACAAATTTTGAACAGCACAAGATGCATGGTTGTCAAATCGTGAATCTAGTGAAAATTGCAAAAAAGTATTTGTTAAAACACACATATGTTTTTTTTTTCTTCCCTTTTTTATATTGACAGGTGTTTTCTGTTTGTTTGCATTATATTGTTAACACGCTTTTCTGATTACGAATAAAAGTTTGAAAGAATTACTTAAATGTTGTGTGTACATGAGTACGTACCTCATATTCTAGTAGAATGTTTGTCTTGTTGAGGACGGGGTCGACCTTGATGAGGCGCTGGTGTTCATTGGGAAACTCATCAATCGGGACTGGCCAAGAAGACAGCACAAGGGCCTCGTACATTACCTCGTGTAGGAATTTGTACTGACTCTGGAGAATACGAAAAGTAAATAATTTTAACGATTATAACCTTAATTTATTTGAAACATTATATATTTTCTATTTTTAATGTAACTCATTTTCAATAAAAGGGATAATATATTTAAGTTTTCTGTTGTTCTAGAAACCAAGCAAGATACTAGGTAAGACATACGAGTGTTTGGACCATATTGACGCGCTGATCCCTCAGAGTGTGAACGCACTGGAATACGTCAAGGACGCCAGTCTTGTTGCCATGGCTGTGTAGAATGTCCATCGCAATAAACGTCCCGGTTCGTCCAACACCAGCGCTGGAAGGTACAGAAAAACGCAAATTTACAGAAGACTACGTTGTCGCTACTTCCCATTATCATCTTTAATATATAAATGGCCACAACTCTGAAGCAGACAA
Source organism: Mya arenaria (assembly GCF_026914265.1). Lineage (NCBI taxonomy): Eukaryota > Metazoa > Mollusca > Bivalvia > Myida > Myidae > Mya > Mya arenaria. The sequence continues at coordinate 48,295,043 of NC_069124.1, read as the reverse complement.
GATCGAATCCTAACGACACGCGATAAACTAGATAATTTTACCAAAGGGAAAATGGTTGAAATATTTCTGCGCTATAGTATTTCCAGTACAGTATATTCTTTTTAAAAACAGTTAATGCAAAATAAGGTCACGATTCGCAGCATATCTCATGTTGGTCAGATTCATTGCAGTAAAACCATAAATTCACTCACCTGCAATGCACAAGCCATGGCGCTACACGTTGGGGGTCGTACGCGCGAACGGTGTGCCAGAACATGAGCAGGCTGGCGGGGCTATCCGGCACATCTTTGTCCGGCCACGCTGTGTAGTGGAACTGGCGGACACTTCGTGCTACGTCCGGGTTAGTCTGTAACAGGCTAACAGCTAAAGTCTTCTTTCAAACTCTATATATCGTCGGATTGTATGATAACATTCTAAAAACAAGTGGTATGTTTCATTCCTGCATTCAAATGGCCAAAACAAGGATAAACTTTACATTTCTTTCATTTTTCATTCAGATAAAACTTTTAGAAAGATAATGAACCCAACAAACAAAATATGTCTTCGATGAACATGTGTCATAATATTTGAAATGAATAGTAAGTTGTAGAACGGACGGGGTGGGCTACTTTTTCATGCACTGCGTCATCCAGCTTAGTAAACATCATACCTAATGGAAAGTATGGATTGAAAATCGGACCAAAGTCATAACCGATCATCGAAAATAATCGGACGAGCCATTTCGATCAATCATCGATTATATAATCGAAACGGAACAAGTGAATATATTACAAATATATCCAAAACTATATTGGTTTGTACATACATGTCTTTAAATGAATAAACATATTACAATCAGTTATGTTTTAAATGCTGTTTTGTTAAACATTCCAGGTTATAATTGATAATTTAGTAAAATGTTGTTAGGAGATAACTTAATTCTAAAATAATTGAGAATAAAAACTTGATTTTTTCACACTACAAGTATATACCAGACAGTAGTTTTATATTTATTAAAAAAATCAACCATAAACTGATAAATTATGTTTTATCAGCATTTTCATCACTTTAAACAGATAGTACATAATTTGGAACAAAATTGTAGTACAAAATGTATTTACATGTAGCATTTAAACAAATGTTCCAATCTTTTACATGAAATACTTATCAATTATCATGACATCATGTTGAAATGAATTTATATTTTTCTAGCAAGATATAACATGGGGAAATGCGGAATAAATAATCATTTTTACTTGATAAAAAACAATATATATATGATATTACAATGAAGATGATTTTTTACTTTAAAAAGGCCATTTCAGAGTCTGAGTCTGAAATTAGCAAAAGTATGCATGCCAGTTCAATAAAACCAATGCTACAAGATTCAAGAATATATAATTAAATATAATGTGTTACATTATCTGTTTAGCTCAATGATCCATTTTTGCATGAAGAAAAACAGAATGACAAGAACCACTTTCACGATTTTATGCAAAAACGTTTTAAAGAAAATCAATACATACACAACACGGTTACTTCCCTTTGCCGTACATTAGCGATAATCGATAATGGAATAATGAAATCGATTATCGCCGACCTCGGACACAAAAAATCGACTTTCGACAATAATCAATTATCGTTTTAACCCTAATGGAAAGTGTCAACACTTTCCGTATCTAATGAAAGTATTGATACAGTCCGTACTGAATCTGAATGAAACAAAAGTAGATACAGAATGAAATAAGTGCGACATAGTCCGTACTGATTCTGAATGAAACAAGTGTCGATACAGTCCGTATTGTATCTGAATGAAACAAGTGTCGATACAGAATGATATAAGTGTCGATACAGTCCGTACTGAATCTAATGAAACAAGCGCCGATACAGTCCGTACTGAATCTGAATTAATTAAGTGTCGATACAGTTCGTACTGCATCTGAATAAAGCAAGTGTCGATACAGTCCGTACTGAATCTGAGTGAAACAAGTGTTGTTACAGTCTGAACTGAATCTGAATGAAACAAGTGCCGATACAGTCCGTACTTAATCTGAATGTAGTACGTACTGTACACGATTGACGCTAGTGTCGATACATTCCTTACTGTACCTGAATAAAACAAGTCCGTATAGTATCTGAATGAAATAAGTGTCGATACAGTGCGTAATGTACCTGAATGAAACAAGTGTCGATACAGTCCGTACTGTGCCTGAATGAAACAAGTGTCGATACAGTCCGTACTGTGGCTAAATGGAACAAGTGTCGATACAGTTCGTACTGTACCTTAATGGAACAAGTGTCGATACAGTTCGTACTGTACCTTAATGGAATAATTGTCGATACAGTCCGTACTGAACCTGAATTCAGTCCGAACTGTACTTGAACGGAGAAGTTTAATGACCATAGGCCAAAGCTTATTAGTTTCAAATCGGACAAGCTTTTTGTATTCAAGACCACCACGACATTGACCTAAGACCTACCAAACTCATCATCAATAGGGTTCATTTACTAGTCATTACAACCTCCCTTCCAGGTTTGATATTAAGTTCAAGTGTACTTTAGTAATCAATCAGACAAGGTTTGGTCTACCGACGGATAGACATGTTCAATGCAATATACTCCAGCATCTTCGAAGGCGGGCATAGTAATCACTTCTCGAACAAAAATAACATCACCGACCAACCTTCTCTAACACTTTTATATCCCTGACGACGAAGTCGCTATTTTGCTGCTCTGCCGTAAGCTCCACCACAAACATACCAATCTCCTTTTCCTCATTTATCTCCCCCCAATACGGCAGGCATTTGATCTGAAAAGGTTATATCACGTTACTACTGCAGTGTTTCTGATATTATATATTTCATGGCAAAAGGAACGAGCTTTTGGATAAGCGCATGCGGTTAAACCAAGATATTACACAGACGTATTTTTTTCTATGTGTATACAAGCTATGTGACACTAACTTTTCCAAGCTCGACGGGGTTGGTAACCATGACGACTGTAATGACGCTATTTTCCCAGATCATACGAACAAAGTCTTCGATCATAGCTTCCATAGGACCTGGACCGTCAGAGAGTCGAAGTTTATAGAATTAATGTTATTCATAGAAACAGATACAGGAAAAAAACAGTGATTTTAGTCATATATAATTATCGAAAACTATATTTTCGTGTTTTATTTATCACTATTGTCATAGAAACAACGGGTGCATATACATTATATGCATGGATATATTTACGTACTAGAATTTAATACTGTAATGTAATATTCGTCGGTGCATTCGAGAAGACGCATGGAAAAGTTCAATTATTTGACCATTATTAAAATGTTGCCAGTAATGTCCATTGCTTATTTAAGAAAATAAACTAGAGTTGTAATGATATCTGATGATAATTACCTTGTGAAGCAATGAACTCTGGCCTTCCGGAATAACCCTTTCAAAAGAAAATGTTTTCAATGTCAGAAGTGTTAAATTAATTTTGAATAAACAATTGAGAAAAATAATTGCGAAAATTGACACTTTCCTTTATCCAATACGCACAGGTTTTGACATATTTTATTTGAGTCTCGGAATCATAAAGTTTATGAATAAACCCAAGCGTCGATATATTCCGTTCTGTACATGAATGAACGACGTGTTGGTACAGTTCGCAATTTACATGAACAAAAAAAGTATTAAGGCAGGCAGTATTTTACCTGAATGCAGTCTGTACTGCACCTTAATGAAAGTGTCGATACAGTCCGTACTGTACCTAAATGAAACAAGTGTCGATAAACTCCGTACTGTACCTAAATGTCGATACAGTCCGTACTGTACCTAAATGAAACAAGTGTCGATACAGTCCGTACTGTAACTGAATGAAACAAGTGTCGATACAGTCCGTGATGTACCTGAATGGAATAATTGTCGATACAAGCCGTTCTGTACCTGAATGGAACAGGTGTAGATACAGTCCATACTTACCTTAATGGAACAAGTGTCGGTACAGGCCGTACTGTACCTGAATGGAACAAGTGTCGATACAGGCCGTTCTGTACCTGATTGGAACAAGTGTCGATACCGTGCGTACTGTACCTGAATGGAACAAGTGTCAATACAGTCCGTACTGTACCTGAATGGAACAAGTGTCAATACAGTCCGTACTGTACCTTGATTAAACAAGTGTCTATACAGTCCGTACTGTACCTGAATGGAACCAGTGTCGATACAATCCGTACTGTACCTGAATGGAACCAGTGTTGATACAATCCGTACTGTACCTGAATGGAACAAGTGTCAATACAGTCCGTACTGTAACTGAATGGAACAAGTGTCAATACTGTCCGTACTGTACCTTGATTAAACAAGTGTCTATACAGTCCGTACTGTACCTGAATGAAACCAGTGTCGATACAATCCGTACTGTACCTGAATGGAACCAGTGTCGATACAATCCGTACTGTACCGGAATGGAACAAGTGTCGATACAATCCGTAATGTGCCGGAATGAAACAAGTGTCAAGCGTCGATACAGTCCGCACGGTGCCTGATTGGAAAAAGTGTCGATACAGTCCGTACTGTACCTGAATGAAACAAGTGTCGATACAATTCCTACTGTACATGAATGGAACAAGTGTCGATACAGTCGGTACTGTGCCTGAATGAAACAAGTGTCGATACAGTCCGCACTGTGCCTGATTGGAAAAAGTGTTGATACAGGCCGTATTGTACCTGAATGGAACAAGTGTCGACACAGTCCATACTGTGCCTGAATGAAACAAATATAGATACAGTCCATAAAGTGCCTGAATGGAAAATAGTGTCGATACAGTCCGTACAGTACCTGAATGGAACAAGTGTCGATACAGTTCATACTGTGCCTGAATGAAACAAATGTAGATACAGTCCATAAAGTGCCTGAATGGAAACAAGTGTCGATACAGTCCGTACAGTACCTGAATTGAACAAGTGTCGATACAGTTCATACTGTGCCTGAATGGTTACAAGTGTCGATACAGTCCGTACTGTGCCTGAATTGAACAAGTGTCTATACAGTCCATACTGTGCCTGAATGAAACAAGTGTCGATACAGTCCGTACTGTGCCTGAATTGAACAAGTGTCTATACAGTCCGTACTGTACCTGAATGAAACACGCGTTGATATAGTCCGTCTCTCCTTGCTGTTTCTTGAGGTGTACTCTTGAGTGATCGTCTGAAAGTTTATACTTTGAATAGATATTTGTATTATTTACTATGCAACAAACGACGAAACGAATGACCACAGAAATTCACTGAACGTGATAATCGAAACGTGTTAGTTCTATCCATAGATAATCACTCACATGCATACAGGTTCTTGTATCTACTCTTGCCGGCATTTTCCGGGTCTCTGGCAGCGGTCGCTGGGTGAATCATGCCGGTTGGAATTTTCTTTAAATATTACATGATTTTCTCAATAAGTATTGCTATTTCTCAGCAATGCCCAAATTAACAGGTAGGAGACATCATTAGATTGTCAATAAATGACTTCCACATATAAAGTACTTTCATTTACCAGGGTTTGATAATTTCATGGTTTTGAAACAAATGAGGAGCCTCTCCTTAGATATAAGACATGCGATACTCATATACCGATAAAATATATTTTATGGCGATACCCATAAAAACATAGTCTATGAAATATTTTCAACACGAATTCTAGATAATGTAAGTAAAGTATACATAAGGTAGGAAGGTTCACCGTGTATTCATTGCTAAAATATGTCTGGTCGGCAGACTTTGTGCCTATATAGCTGAGAAGCTGAGACAAGGTCACGGGGTTCGGTGGCGACTGCCCCTCTTCACCACTCATGTTTCCGTAGGTGGGCTCAAGTACAACTACAGGATCGTCCGTGGGTGCTACAGGAAGGTGCTTATCTAAGGCGAGACATGTCCATAGTTTAGCTGATGGGTTTCCGGTAAGTGATAGTAAAGAAAAAAAATTAACTTTTATTTCTTAATACATATGCTTTTAGACACCTAGTTTAATTAATACATTCAATAAATACCTTGAAAATAAACTTTACGTTGTTTATTCCCTGACTCTTCAGGATCATCAGATGACTTTGTCTGGGCCTTACTTGTTCCAGGATGTCGGATTTCTGCAGACTTATTTATCCTGTTAAGTATGTGTTGCGTCAAAACTATACTTAAAATTTAAATGTCATTCATATTACACTAATTCATCTCGAATCGACAGTTACCAGCTTATCCTGGATTTAAACACAGTTGCTTGATGACAAAGGCTCATTAAAGTCATAATATATCAGTTCAACTAGACAAAAATATATTAACACACACTTGAACACGTATATCATCAATATAGTACTTTCCCTTAAACCTAAAATGAGATTTTGTAAAATCAAAAGTACCCTATACTGTAATATGAAACAAGTGAAGAATGTTCGCCCGGCGAAAATGTAAACAAAGACACTAAGGATTTAAAAGCAAGATGTGTTTTCAATAAAATAGTTGCTTACTTATTTGCTGGCGTTTTCTTCTGGCATTGTTCAGCTTCACACCTTTTAATCAACAGAACAACGACTGTTACCGCAATAACGGTGATGATCAAAACTCCACCTCCAACAGCTCCAGCAATTGCCACTATAAGAGGCTCTGAGGGCGCTAACAAAATAGCTTGTTTTTTAATAAGGTCGCTTAGTTTAAATACATCTCGTTCAACATATCAAACAGACATCAGAATGAACCATTAATTGCTTTATTTTCATAGGCATGTGGTTATTAAAAAAAGTAAATATTTGAATGTTACTCTCCTAGTTGCTAATAACAGCATAAACATTCCAGAACTATCCATGTTTTTTAAACACGACATACATAAACGCGGTATTGAAGCGTATATTAAACGTTATAACTATAGCTGCATCACTTTTCTGAAGATTTTTTGTTGTATGAACGAATTCTAAATGAGCTTTTAAACATAATGCCTATGCTTTTTGTACTAGATAATGACAAAAAAAGTACGTTACTGACAATACTATGATTTCAAATATTGAAAAACCCAGTCGGATATGTCATTTAATTTACTTTTTGTTTCATAGATTATATAATAGTCAGAACAATACATCCCAGTAACTACCTTGCAGATTCTGTGTACATCCATCTCCAGAGAATCCCGTCTTGCAGCCAAGTGGACAGGTCCCGTTCTCCGGGTGACAGGATTTGTTTCCGGCGCACATTCCACACCGCTCCTGACAGTCCACACCGTGACTACCAGCCTCGCATCCTTGTTTGAACGAACAAAACATGTACATAATGCAAATCAATGCATCAAACACAAAAAACTATACAGAACGTTTAGCCTCGTCGTTTTGCTTGTGTTCAATAGCATTTGCTATTCACATAAAACACTAAAAGAGTTGTTGAATCTTGCCTATTGTTATGTACCATTTGCGTTCAACCTTATACACTGATAACGTTTTTACATATATATCATTTGTTTTATTTATCTTTTGCTGTTAGCCTTTAATACCGAACCATTTCTTACAGAGCGTTTTGCGTTGGTGATATATCATATGTTGTTAGCCTTATACACCAAATGCTATGTTCAATACTATGTGCTTTTAGACTGAAACAACGAATGGTTTGTAACAGCACGTTTTGTCAGTGTTCTATATCAACAACTTTGACTGCTTTTTAACGCAGGATAGTTTCAAACCATAGAAAAAAAACACATGACATTCTACAAAGTATGCACTGAATTTCATAACAATTATCATAAATAAGTTTATTGACAGGAACGTAAACGTCTGTGTATATGTTTCCTTATGTAAGACCACTTTTAACGAACGTCACATAAGTTTTCATAGAAAAAAGCGTAAATTACAAATAAGAACCAACCAGTTTTGCATCGTCCATCATTTATGTAGCCAGGTATACATGAAATACAATGTCCATCCATTATATTACATGTCGCTCCCGCACAGTGCCCACACTTTTCCTGGCAATTCTGGCCATACCTTTGGTCAGGACATCCTAAAATAATAGAGTAAAGTAAAAATCAATATTATTCAAAAGACACTTTAAGAAGTAAATCCAGTGAAGTACAAACGTCTTCTTTAGCTAGAAACAACAGATAATTAGACTCTTCGTCAACATGACTCGTGTTGTTTAACGGTATATTCAAGAGACTTGTTACAACTTATTAATTAATGCAAACATTTGGTTGTCTTAATATTGTGATACAGCATTGATAAACATTTAAAAATATAGAGTGGTAATACACGTTGCTGTTTTATGTTGTTTTAAAAACGAAGATGTCCTTATATTCATTACACATTTCATTCATCATTTTTACTAAATGTTGTTCTCCAAAATACCACTTTAAAATACATACAAATATATGAAATGGACATAGCATTAGCATAGTTATTTATTTTCTAAAACTAAAGCATAAAAACGTATCCTTACTTTCACTACACATTGCGCCTTGCCAACCCCGCTTGCAAGAGCCACAAAAGCCAGTGGTTGTGTTACAGGACGTTGGATCTTCACAGTTTCTGCTACATGATTCAGAGCAGTTGTAACCATATTTGCCGTCGTCACATTCTAGAAATAAAGTTAATGTATTGTGAAATTTAATATGGTTGTCCGAATTAATGGACGTCCAAATGTTCAGAAATGCATAGATTGCGTGAATTAGCCCCAACCACCATTAACGTTAAACACAATGTCTATGCACATAACTCCTAGCACACGACCTTACCTCGAATTAATAACAAAAAGGTTTTAAAAAAAAAATATTTGCTGACAAATAGGAATATTTGCTTACTTTCCATGCAGTCCGATGATATTTTATATCCATATTTGCATCCACTAAGGCAGTGGCCATCGGTCTTGCTACAGTTTTCAGCATGGCAACCTCCACACGTTTGATCGCAGTTTTTCCCCCATGTTCCAAGCTCACATTCTGACCAAACAATTACAAGAATCATGCGGATGATACAGCCTTAGTCAATGTGAATAATTCGACTTTCTGTTCCTCTGCACGTTTATTCATTTTGAGTATGTATTCTAAGTTTCAAGGTGTAAAGTATATTACAGTTTTGCAAGCTGTTGTGGACGACGAGGACACAAAGAATGTGGCAATAACAAGATCTTTATATTTAACAAAAGACACGAAAATGTGATCATGTAGATGTCACAGTTGTTTTTATACTAGTTGAAAAGGATGATGTATAAACACGCGTATGTCCAAATTCATTTCAATAGTTGCAGAAAGTATATGTATGAACACTACCATAAATACACTTCGGCAATTGGTATCCCGTTTGACATGAGCAATGGCCTCTCACACGGTCACATGTACGATCACAATGCACACTGCAATGTCTTAAGCATTTCAAACCAAATGTTCCAATGGGACACTCTGAAACGAAACATACATTTATTTGAATTCAAAGTAGTTACAAGAAGAACACACACGTCGTACAACTTTAATATCGTTTTGAATGTCTAGTGTCGGTAAATGGTCTAACCAAAACCTTATGTTTTAGTAACCAGGCAATGATATGCTAGTCAGTTATATCTGACAAACACTGCTTAAGCAATAGATAACAATACGTTGTAAATCACAAGCTACAAAGTAAATTATAAGTACTTTCAAAACATTTTGGCGTATGTTGATATCCAGGTTTGCAGCCTTCCGAACAGTTGCCTGACACTCTGTCACAGGGACTATTCAAACAGTATCCACAACCATGTATGCAGCGTGAACCGTAGTAACCGCCTGGACAGTCTGGAACACAAAAAGCATGATATATAAACAAACGTGCTTGATGCTGTAGTAAAAGTGGTTTTACTGAAGGCAAAGTCGTCGTCGTCGTCGTCCTAGTAGTAGTAGGTGTAGTTGTTGTTGTTTTTTGTTGTTGTTAAAGTAACATTCCAGAAATACTACAGGCAAAGGTCGGGATTGTGTTGGTCATGGAACGTATTATTGCATGGAATGATTGTGCCGGATCGAGATTTTGGGCCTTCGGATATATTAGTTTATTTGGTGTTGCATATAAATGACATTTAGGAAAACAATGCTAAATATTTCATGATGATAATTCTAGAATTGCGTAAGAAGTGTGTTTACAAGTAAGACCATGCATGGCGCATTTCGTATACTCCACTTTACGTCATCAATGTGGTGTCGATAATAACAATTCAAAATATTTAAATTACACGCAAAATAGATTTACGCATCAGTATTTTTTAAATAATCGGACAGTTTGAAACATGCATTATCAATACAGTCAAAATCAGTAGGGACAAAAGACGTGCTTGCTATGGAAACAGAGGAAATTGAGTGTCATAAATCTCCAAAAATGATGCGCCAATGAAAATCCCTTTACATAAAAGATGGAAAAAAAACTAAAATACATTGAAAAATTCATTATTGGTGCTGCTTTTATTAATGACAATATATATATATCTTTATTTTAAAATTTGTTTTTGTTCGAAGGCCCAAAATCTCGAGGCATATCTTAGTTGAAAAAATTGTTATAAAATTCTTCAGAAACATTTTAATTTAGACCACCCACCATATGGTCATCGAACTAACATACTTTTGTCACAGTAAGAACCGTTCCATCCGCTTTGACAGTCCATACACAGGCCATTAGTCTTGTTACAGGGACCTTTGCAATTTGAATTACATGTGCCACTGCAGTTCACACCAAATGAGCGATTGTCACAAGCTAAAAAGCAAGATATTTTAGTATGTAGAGCAAAGTATAACATGTCGGGAATTGTTTTGTTTAACAACTCAAAAAGATTTTAAAAGATTAGAGGGACTAATCTGAATTAGTTGTTGTCAAAGAAAGGCGTATCATTAACTGTAGTAGACGCCGCTCAGGTTAGTTTCACATTACATTTTTGCGTTATAAATAAACAAGGTAATTATATCTCCTTCGTGTCAATTCAATCTGATATTTTCATTCAATTGAATGGTAATGTTACTAAGTCTAGACTTAGATAGAGACTATATACACTGTCATCACAAACAATATAACGTGTATCGTCAACATATAATTTAACTATTATAATCCAGGTAGTTTTGGGTCTGTTTACATACGTTCGTTGCAAGTGTTCAGCTGGTAACCAGCCTTACATCCCGTTTCACAGAAGCCGTTGTAAGAGTTGCATTCTTCAGTAGCGCACTGGCCACAGGTTTTGTTACAGTTCATTCCCCACTTAGTTTTTGTACAGGCTGCAGTTAATAGGGTAAACATAATTTATTATAATCATAGAACTAATTAATTCCGTCGAAGTTTCTAAATTATATTACAGAAAATACCTCAGTATATCTTACGTTTTATAAATGAATCAAAAATATGATTAAATAAAGTGCAATGCACAAAATGCAATTAATCTTAATAAACATTGGCAAAGATGCTCACAAATAAGACACAGATTTGAGAGTTCACAGGCAGCAAACTATACAATACATCTGGAATAATGCCGTATTATATGGGTTTTCATCTTGGCACGGTAAGGCAAATAATTACACCGAAGCTTTAAGTATATAAATCATCCGGCTGTATGCTTACAGTTGTTGCAGAATTGTCCCTCAAATCCAGGTTTACATGTAGTGCAGTTTCCATCAATATTGTTACAAGGTCCAGAACAGTGATCGCTACATTGCTTGGCACAGTTCAGGCCATACGTGTTATTGTCACAGCCTGTTGTTTTATATGAGAGAAAATAGTTTACAGTGTAAAGTGAAATATACTTGATGATACAGGCTAAATACAAACACGTGAACCCTTATCAAATACTATAGTATTGAGACCTTGCACGCCAAAAAAAGACAAAAAGAGTAAATCACTACTATTTAACAAAGGATAAACTATTTAAATTTAAAACAGAAGTATAATGTTATTTGTGGTGTTTTATTCTTAACCGAGATATATTTTATATTATCAGTCAGTTCGATAATTAAACTCATGTTACAAAACTGTTCCATATAGCCGGGTTTGCATGTTCCACAAGAACCATTTACTTTATGAAGGATAAAAAGGATGTGAAGGATATGTTTATTTTCACAAAACATGACTTGTTAGGTAAATGCTTTTTAAGAGCTCTAAAAAAAGTTTATACAAATCCACGTATATAACATTTATTATGTTATGGTTACAAATCAGTCAAATATTTTAGTGTCATATATGATATTACTGGTGAAGACATACATTAACAACAATATGGTCACTTTTTCCTGAAATGCATTTAAAGCACGTCACGTTAACTTAAGTAAATGGACCGAAACATTGTTCTCTACATAGTCGGATCAATTCGGACCAAAGCCATAGGTTGAGCAGGCTAGAAAAAGTCATGTAAATATGATCTCGAACTTTTAAGAAGACAATATCACGAATATGACCACCAGAACCTTACGCTCTACAAGTTTATTGAAAAATACAACATTTTTTAAACGAACGCCCTGTTATAAATTTAGTTCATTAACTTGTGAATACAACAAAATATACCTTCAATGCAGAACTGCCCTTTATAGCCTGGAGAACACATGGTACAGATCCCATTTACATTGTCACATTGACCAGTACAATGTTCATTGCATTTGTAGGAACAGTTAGGACCGAATGTGTTGTTAACACAAGCTGTACAAAAGAGGAATGTTATGTTGTTATAAGGTTGTTATAAGACGATTAGACGAATAAGTTAAGTTGGGTTTTTTCCAAAGAAAGGCGTGTCAAATATAGACGCTCAAGTAAGTTCAACACCTTTGTTTTATCAATGATTTATAGATATGATTAAATAAAATGCAAAGCTCGAATAACAATTGATCTAGAAGGACATTGGCAAAGACGCTCATAATTAAGACACAGATTTGAGAGTTCACAGGCAGCAAACTCTTACCCAAATATACATTTAGAATATTGCCGTATTATATGGGTTACCATTTTGGCACAATAACGTAAAAATCACATCGAAGCTTTAAGTATATAATCATCTGGATGTATGCTTACAGTTGTTGCAGAATTGCCCCTCAAATCCAGGTTCACATGTAGTGCAGGTTCCGTCAATAGTGTTACAATGTCCAAAGCACTGATCGCTACATTGCTTGCCGCAGTTCAGGCCGTACGTGTTATTGTCACAGGCTGTTGTTTTATAAGTGAGAAAATAGTGTACGTGTGTAAAGTGTAACAAACCATCAGGGACAGGCCAACAAGAAACAAAAACCAACCGAAGCTAGTTCTATGGCACCAATACCTTTCACGCTCAATGAAAAAATCAAAAGAAAAACCAAGTATGATTTATAAATGGTTAACGTTTCTAAACGAAAGTAATGTTCATCTTTTATTAGTGTTTTCTTCGTAACCGAGGTAGATGAAATACTATTAGTCAGTTCAATTATTTACGTTGGTTATAAAACCTTTCCTTACAGCCGGTTTCGTTCCACAATCACCGTTCACCTTGAACATTGTTGCATGTGTGGGTAAAACTTTGGTCGTATTTTTTTCAAGCCAAGCTAAGGATATTGAAACGGATTGACAACACCACTTTGCAGACAAAATGAAATGCTCATGACGGAAATTAAGGCATAAAATCACAACAAGAAAATAAAGAATTCACGTCACAGTTAAAATGAGATTATTTGCAAACGATTGTCCATGCATAATGAAGTCAATTTTCATACGTTTCCTGCAAAAATTCCCCTGATATCCAGGTTGACATGAATTGCAAGTCCCGAGCTCTTTGTTACAAGGTCCAGAGCACTGATTGCTACAGTTTTGCAAACAATTCCGGCCAAATGTTCCGTTGTCGCAAGCTATACAGATTTTAAAGAAAAATATGTTTCTTTTCTTTTTTTATTTAAACATGATTAATTAAGTATGTGCTTTTGAGTACTATATCAAATCAAATTTGTATGTCTCTGCATATTTGTGTATATATAATTCATTATGTAATTTACAGAACAAAGAACAAAACGTCAGTGTAACAAGAAAGTTCAATAGTTCACATTCCTATATTATATTAACGGTGAAGATTTCTAATCGCTGCAATATGGTCCCTTTTTTCCTTTTCTGGGAATACATTTAAATAACCTTATGTTAATCTTATTAAAGGGACCGAAACAATTATCTCCATAAACTAGTAGTTGGAAACAATTCGAACCAAGGCTAATGCTCGAGTAGGTAATTACATAGAAAACTTTTCAGCAGCCAATATCAATATGACCATCAACACCTTACGCTCTACAAGTTTATTGAAAATTGTTTTAGCAATAAAACATTTTTTTAACGAACATCATGTTATAAATTTAGTTCATTAACTTGTGAATACAACACAACATACCTTCATTGCAGAACTGCCCTTTATAGCCTGGAGAACACATGGTACAGATCCCATTAACATTGTCACATTGACCGGTACAATGTTCATTGCATTTGTAGGAACAGTTAGGACCGAATGTGTTGTTAACACAAGCTGTACAAAAGAGGAATGTTATGTTGTTATAAGGTTGTTATAAGACGATTAGACGAATAAGTTAAGTTGGTTTTTTTCCAAAGAAAGGCGTGTCAAATATAGACGCTCAAGTAAGTTCAACACCTTTGTTTTATCAATGATTTATAGATATGATTAAATAAAATGCAAAGCTCGAATAGCAATTGATCTAGAAGGACATTGGCAAAGACGCTCATAATTAAGACACAGATTTGAGAGTTCACAGGCAGCAAACTCTTACCCAAATATACATTTAGAATATTGCCGTATTATATGGGTTACCATCTTGGCACAATAACGTAAAAATCACATCGAAGCTTTAAGTATATAATCATCTGGATGTATGCTTACAGTTGTTGCAGAATTGCCCCTCAAATCCAGGTTCACATGTAGTGCAGGCTCCGTCAATAGTGTTACAATGTCCAAAGCACTGATCGCTACATTGCTTGCCGCAGTTCAGGCCGTACGTGTTATTGTCACAGGCTGTTGTTTTATAAGTGAGAAAATAGTGTACGTGTGTAAAGTGTAACAAACCATCAGGGACAGGCCAACAAGAAACAAAAACCAACCGAAGCTAGTTCTATGGCACCAAGACCTTTCACGCTCAATGAAAAAATCAAAAGTAAAACCAAGTATGATTTATAAATGGTTAACGTTTCTAAACGAAAGTAATGTTCATCTTTTTTTAGTGTTTTCTTCGTAACCGAGGGAGATGAAATACTATTAGTCAGTTCAATTATTTACGTTGGTTATAAAACCTTTCCTTACAGCCGGTTTCGTTCCACAATCACCGTTCACCTTGAACATTGTTGCATGTGTGGGTAAAACTTTGGTCGTATTTTTTTCAAGCCAAGCTAAGGATATTGAAACGGATTGACAACACCACTTTGCAGACAAAATGAAATGCTCATGACGGAAATTAAGGCATAAAATCACAACAGGAAAATAAAGCATTCACGTCACAGTTAAAATGAGATTATTTGCAAACGATTGTCCATGCATAATGAAGTCAATTTTCATACGTTTCCTGCAAAAATTCCCCTGATATCCAGGTTGACATGAATTGCAAGTCCCGAGCTCTTTGTTACAAGGTCCAGAGCACTGATTGCTACAGTTTTGCAAACAATTCCGGCCAAATGTTCCGTTGTCGTAAGCTATACAGATTTTAAAGGAAAATATGTTTCTTTTTTTTTTTTATTTAAACATGATTAATTAAGTATGTGCTTTTGAGTACTATATCAAATCAAATTTGTATGTCTCTGCATATTTGTGTATATATAATTCATTATGTAATTTACAGAACAAAAAACAAAACGTCAGTGTAACAAGAAAGTTCAATAGTTCACATTCCTATATTATATTAACGGTGAAGATTTCTAATCGCTGCAATATGGTCCCTTTTTCCTTTTCTGGGAATACATTTAAATAACCTTATGTTAATCTTATTAAAGGGACCGAAACAATTATCTCCATAAACTAGTAGTTGGAAACAATTCGAACCAAGGCTAATGCTCGAGTAGGTAATTACATAGAAAACTTTTCAGCAGCCAATATCAATATGACCATCAACACCTTACGCTCTACAAGTTTATTGAAAATTGTTTTAGCAATAAAACATTTTTTTAACGAACATCATGTTATAAATTTAGTTCATTAACTTGTGAATACAACACAACATACCTTCATTGCAGAACTGCCCTTTATAGCCTGGAGAACACATGGTACAGATCCCATTAACATTGTCACATTGACCGGTACAATGTTCAGTGCATTTGTTGGAACAGTTAGGACCGAACGTGTTGTTAACACAAGCTGTACAAAAGAGGAATGTTATGTTGTTATAAGGTTGTTATTAGACGATTAGACGAATAAGTTGTGATTTTTTCAAAGAAAGGCGTGTCAAATATAGACGCTCAATTAAGTTCAACACCTTTGTTTTATCAATGATTTATAGATATGATTAAATAAAATGCGAAGCTCGAATATCAATTGATCTAGAAGGACATTAGCAAAGATGCTCACAATTAAGACACCGATTTGAGAGTTCACAGGCAGCAAACTCTTACACAAATATACATTTAGAATAATACCGTATAGGGTTACCATCTTGTACGGTAAGGTAAATAATCACATCGAAGCTTTAAGTCTGTACAAAAAATGAATGTTCTGTTGTTATATGGCTGTTTTTAAACAATTCAGATACAATGTAAAGAAATAAGAATGCTTATTTAATGGTGATATAACGATAATATTTATATATTTCTCACTGTGAACTAAATTGAAAGGAATGGTTTGCTGTTGAAAGTTATATATAAAGTTAAACAATGTTTTGCTTTTTAATCAAACTGTTACACGTATTATAGTATGTTCTTACGTTCGTTACAAAAGTCCCCGTGATACCCAGGTTCACACGAACTGCACTTCCCGTCGCTCTTGTTACAACCTTTAGAGCAGTGTTTGTTACAGCGGGTTGAGCAATGCTGGCCGTGCATGCTCTTATCACAGGCTATGAAACATATAACTTCTGTGATTTTTTTGTGAAAAGGAAATGTTTATATACCCTTAAACGTTGACTTTAAATTAAAACGAATCCATTTACAATAAATTCAATAAGATTACTGACATAAACTTATCAGTAACTTTTTACATAGCTTTTATAATATAGAGTTGGAGAATACGGCTGAATCTCCAAAGCATTGCAATTTAAATACTAAGTACTCTATTCATTTCTTGTTTAATTAGTAAACACTGCATACTGGTAGTGGTATTGTGTTCTTACTGACTGAAAAGTTGAAGCCTCATAACAAAATAAAAGTGTGTCCTTATAATCGAAAGTACATAAAGGGCGTTCTCACATGTTCCAGGACAACTACCGGTATACATGTCACAGGGGGCTTCACCTCCACAGTAACATTCCTTCTCACAAGCATCACCCCAGCGCCGATAACCACATACTGGAGTGAAATACACCTATGCATGTATATTCACAATACAGCGAAACATTCTAAAAAACGAAGACAGTCAGTGGAGACCACAACCACTCGAACCTTTTTCGCAATTTAAAAGTAGTGTCATTACCTCAAAATACTATAAGCAAGTTTGAAAGAGCTTGTATATTGGCACGGGTTGCATTGGTTCCAATTTTCATATGAGAATTGAGGTAAAGCTTAAGGTACATTTAGACACCCATACCAATAGTACTTGTTTTTCTTTGGAATCAACAGACAAGCTTAAAAGATACATGGGTATTATTCAAACATATCATGACAATATTATCTGGCCGACACAAAAATACCAATACTTATACACAACATCATATTTACTTAACTTAGAATATATATTACTTATTTGTCTGTCACCTCAGCGTCGCTAACCACATACTTAATGAGTCAAGTATGGTATATACATATTTAATGTAAAAGCTGTTATTAGTTTTAATTAAATCTTAATCTAAGGAAATTTTAGGGGCACACTCAGTTAAAAAAACAACTTTTATTAGGTCGTTGAACCCTAACGGAACAATACATATAGTGTCATATGAACAAAGAATACTTTGAATTCGTAAATTAAATTCACATTTAAAATACAAGAAATAATTGCGTCACTGTAAACAAAGGACTCTACAGTACAGTTACACAACGTTAAAAGTAAAAACCAATAGCAAGTCTAATATACCATTCATTGCACTTCACCTTGGACGCTGTTAAAATAGAAATTAATAATGATCAAAAAATAATTTGAACATATCGTTACTCTAGTTCGCAATACCTTCATAAACTTCCACCTCACAAAGCGATAACTTTGTTTTGCCCGGTCTGTAAATACGAATATGTCTGGCAGCAAATGTAAGTTGAACATACTTTTGTCCTGAGCTAGAGTCGTTATACACTGTTTTCCAGGATGAGTAATTTTCATGCGTTGATATATTCACTTTGTACCCCGAAAATGATTCTGAAAGCAATATAAAAAGAGTGATAATTGCAGATATTACCAGAAACGGGACAATTATACTTTACCTATTTTCAATACAAACATTTCATTGAATTGGAATGACATACTTTAATCAACAACAAGTGATTACCATAACCTATTGTAATGTTAGATAAATACTTAGAGACGAAAGAGGCAGTTTCGTAGAATGAAACAATACATGCCTAACACAATACTTATCGGGTCTCCATAAGTATAAATATTGTTATAATTTGCACTATGACATTATTTTATCGAATGGGTCAGTACCAACAAAAATAAGAAATACTTAAGCAAACTTAAATACATTCAATCAATCGGATGTCTTAATACAATTGGTACGGTTGTACTCATTTACATTAATACCGAAATTCCTAACTTACTTTGATAAAATGGCGTTAATCTCAGTTCACGGATACTTGAAACGCCACCAAGATCAACTTGCCACCATGGATTTGGATTTTTACCGACAAAACAATTTTTTTCGACTTTCACAAGCGAACCATCAACAACATTGCTTGCATTGCCTTTTTTAGCAGGTGAGCTTGAAGTTCGTTTACCGTGTGCAATACTTCCTCCTGTAAAACGAAAGCACGTAGCGTGGTAACTTACATTGTCAACGCCGTAACTCTTGTAAAATGCTATTATTTGTAGTTGATCTAAACTGAAGGTTAATTTTCAATAAACTCATGAAACAGCAGACACATTTTATACATAAATTAAATTAACACGAGTAGACAAACACATTTCAAGTATTATGTACCTTGTTTTATATTGACATCACAAAGTTCTAGTTGAGTGTTTGTCGAACCAAGAGTAATCTTTATGGTGTTTCCCATTGACAGTGAACTACAAAACAACTTGATGGTGACATAGTGGCTATCCTTTTCAATATCAAAACCATCGCCCGAGTAACAAAGGTGTTCTTCAGAAGGCCAAAACGTTATACTTGCTCCTTGATGTTCAGACATGTTTTTAACAGACACAGTAAAATTAGACATAAACCCTGAAATAATAAGAACAACTCATATTGAATAACATATTAATGTCTGCAAAAATCCATTTAGAAATGACATATACAATTGGTGAAAATTCAAATGATAAGAATATGAAGCTTATGAAAAGAACATTAATAATAACCATGTTATTTTTTTAGGTAACTCATAGCACATATATATAGATTGGGTATCAAAAAAGAGGATAAACCGTTCCAACATTGACATACTTACGTAGAGAAGTTTTCTTAATGGTCATTTCGATGTAAGAGAAACTGACATCGAACGGGAACCAAATAAGCCACCAGGGTGGCTCTGTTCTTAGTTTATTTGCAAAGTCTGTAGAGCTGCAAGTGGTGAGGTTATCGTCCACAGCCAGGTCAGCATAGCGATGGTGTTGTTCCAAATTGTCCGAATGCCTCGCGTTCTTCATTTGGTCGTGTGCAATATCACCTAACATTAGAAAAAAGCAAACAGAAATATGATGGTCCAAAAAATGTACGGTAAAACGTAAAACGTGTATTAATTGGACAATTTGTTTGAAGCATAGCAATTACGTCTTACTCTATTTAAACAATGAAACGTTTCTCTACTTTGTCACTTGACACTTACGGTACTGGCAGCTAGGCCCGAACATGCCTGGAGCGCAGCCCGCCTTGCACGTGCCGCTCGTTTGATCACATTCTCCCCTATCCTTACAGAAGCACGGGAGCTCACATCCCGGTCCATATCTCACTATGCCATCCCTATCTCCTGAGCAGATAGAGCCTAGAGCGTAAGAAGAATAAAATGTACTATTTTTACATAATAATTGATATATATTTTACATAATGACTTAATAAGGTATTTTGACAACAGGAGTTCAATCGTTTCAGTGACGAGACTGTATGTCTTGTTGAGAACTCCAAAGTTATTATTATGTTTTGTCAAGTTGATTCTAATAAGGCTTACTATTGTAGAACTACTTTTTAAAATAAAACAGGGAAAATTTAAGGTTATGTGTCCTAAGACCTGTACTTCCTGTTTGATGATTCATTGGTCATGCTTAGGCGAATATTGAATATGCAGCCCTAATAAACAAGTTGTGTATAACCAGAACACATACCTGATTACATGTAATAATGTATGCTCTTCCTAATAGGACAATTCAAGAAGGCATGTTTTGATATGTCGTGTTGAGAAACTCATGTGACAAGAAAAACAAAGTTTATTAAGAATTACAAATATGAACCGCAAATCTAAAATATTCATTTTTATATTTACACTTATTGCTTACAAACTGACTTTGGGGTATAATAACTACAACGCTAAAACATAACGCTACAATAGTAGTGTGGTAATGGGGGGGAAAGCCACTTGGGGCCGAAAGCCACTTGGGGCCAAAAGCCACCTGGGGCCAAAAGCCACCTGGGGGCTAAAAGCCACCCGGGGCTCAAAACCGCCTGGGGGAAAGAGCCACTTAAACCATGGTATACGTGTGACGTAGTCGAGCTTACCCTTACTGGAGTCCTTAACCTCGACCTTAACCCTAGAGGTGGGGTGTATGTTGTCATACATTACGAGCGCTAAACCAGGGGAGGTAACTGCATACTCCTATTTCGCTTTACGCGCGATATAGTCGCTTATCTTAGATACATACCTTACGAGCTCTGCTGGTCATTGACTCGGTATATAACTGGGATATAAGTCAGCAATATCATCATTGTACCGTTGAACATGATTTTTTACAAAGAAGTACGTTAAACAATGGTTATATGATCAGGACGCCTATTCTCTCCAGAGACCGAGACGTCATAAATTGCCTCCTCGTACCTCCCCATTGCCTCCGCATTGTTTCATCACTACCTCATCATACCTCCTCATTGCTTCCTCATCCCTCCTCATTGCATTCTCATCCCTCCATATTGCCTCCTCATACCTCCTCATTGCCTCCTCATTGCCTCCTCATCCCTTCTCATTGCCTCCTCATGCCTCCTCATTGCCTCCTCATACCTCCTCATTGCCTCCTCATCCCTTCTCATTGACTCCTCATTGCCTCCTCATCCCTCCTCATGTCCTCCTCATTGTTTCGTCATAACAATGAGATGGACTTTTGAGGGATAGAAAACGTCCGCAACAATGGAACGAAATGCGCAAGAAAATAGCATATTTCAATGTCCCAAATGCGCCTACGTGTTCTTCTTTTGGAGAAATCTTTTGCATCATTTAAGAATATGGCATACTAGCGCGTATTATTCTTATAAATGCGTATGCTGCTATTAAACGTTTCAAGATAGGAGAGCATTTTTTGATCATTTGAAACTTAGACTGGAAACTAAAATTTCGTGACACAATACTGGCGGATGTCGAGAGGTAAAGACGTGTATTTAAAAATGGATTTGCTCGATAAAAATAACAAGACGGCGAACAGGAAGTGGGTGTTCGCAAAACAAAGCAGGTGCCTAATTCTAAAATGGTAATAAAAATGGTTTTACCAGCTGAGCAAACGACGGCTATCGCCAAGAGTATGGTAGAACGTCAGTCAAACCTACCCGGACATTGATAGATCTGGAGTTACAGCGAATGGTGGAAGCCAGTAAAAGCCGTAATTGCAAAAGTCCCGGGGCCAAGTCGGAAAGCCTTCGTAAGAAGAACAACAAGCGATATAGAAAAGAGGCGTCCTCTAAGGAAGGAAAGCCCAGGCAGAACTCCAACAAGCTCGAGTCCATCATGACCATTGGAGAAATATTAAGCTGAATGCTGTCCCGACTCCTCCTCAGTATCGTTCGAAACGTTGAGGACAATGCACCAGTGCGATATTTGTTTAAAGTATTTTGGAAGGCAAGATAATATGTTACGACACAAAAAGTCTGCTCATTCCGACGTGGACTCTGAAGAAGACGCGATGGCGGATACTAGTGTTCAAGAGGATATTTTTGGACCTGTCCCTGAAACCGTTTCTGATAGCAGCGACGACGAAGACGATGGCGTATCTGTTACCTCTGAGGACTCTGTCGATATTGATCCCTGGCAAGACATTGTTGAGAAAGCGTTTGATAAGTGTCAGTCACAATACGAGGCTGACGTAAATGGACTTATGGAGGAGGACGCAAATATGAGTGAGCGTGAAGCTAAGGAACATGTCTTTGTAGACATGAAAAACACTTTTCGAAAAGCTATGATGAACGTTTTTTGGTAGCAAGCTATGCCGGTTCACCGTTATGAAAAAAAGATCCGGTGTATAAAGCTGTGAAAAATACAGCGAATAAGCCCATAGCGGAAGAAAACTATGAACCGGAGGAAGCTTTAAAGTACGCCATTCTGAAGCGAAGATTCCTCTTTGATAAAGTCTTGGATACTTACGATATTCCTCAGTTAGAGAACGACGAAGACATGGAACAAGAATAAAAGTCAAGAGTGACTTTGATACGACTCATGTTATGCTGCCATTTGAACATTTGCGAGTACTTTCTCTCGCAAAAGCGCCAAGAGGACTATAGTTATATATTTATACTCGATTAAAGTTGTGACTTAAATCTGAGACGATTATGTGTTCTATTACAAAATGCGGACGCTGCGTAAACGTTTTGACTATGTTGCATATATTTGGATTACGTTGCATATATCGCATTATAACAAATGCACATGAAATAGCATGTACATTTTGCTGCCAATGATATAACATGTAATGTTAGCAGCTATTATTATAATACTTATACTTGCGCGGTATCATTCGACTTATAATATCGAGAATAGAGCTATATTTTCTAAGTCTCACCTGTACAGAGTTGCTTTCATGCTAACAAACTGACGTTTATAGACAAATGAATTTGATATAAACGGTTAAAAGAAAAGAATAAATAGTGAACAAAATACGGTGTTTGCCTTTTTTTTATTTAGCATATACAATTAGGATGGATTGCCAAAAAACAACGCTAGCAAACGCATAACCGAACAAAGTATGAATCGAATTGAACCAAAATAATTTTAAAAAAAGTCAACTGAGGAATTGTTTATAAATTCGTCAAAGATTATGGATTCGAACCAAGTACTAACGAGTTGAATGAATCCCGTATCAAATACAGTCTATACCTGAAAGCGCGACCCTATAGTATCTCACGTATAAAACATGATTGATTTTTAAAAATGACCGCGCTTTATGAAAACCGTATGATATCGGGTGTTCATCTAAACAAAGCGCGTTATCGCATTTAACCAAATTTATTTTGCTATAAAATAGACAACCACTTCTAATACGATTTTAAATTCACTTTAATGACGCCGGCAAGTTGTGCCATTCCATCATGTTAATACTCTCAGCAAAGCAAACAAAGAATACCAAAACAAAAACTGTTCAATAAATGTAATAGAATACTAATGAATATGCGCGCGAAAATGAAAACATAACTATAGTCGAGTCAGGAAACCTTTTCACATGAATGACATTCTGAAATACGACACTCGATTCGAAATGAGATGTCTATTTGGTAAATACGTTATTAGTATTAGCTTTACCCTTAGATACGTTTTAAACAGTTGTATATATTCCATAATTATACATAAACTCGCAACAAATACATGGTCTACCCTTACATTAGTTTAAAGCGGTTATTTATATTCCACATTTATGTATAAGCTAACCAGACTGTTCAATAACACATTTCAATGTGTTTTTGTTAATCGGGAAACTAATCGCTCGTATTTTCAAGGGGCTGTCTCACGTATTGGCACCAAGAATAACAATTTCTTTAACGAATCTCAGGACAATTATCTAATAGAATGTGTTACGCTTTGATATCATAATTATAAAAAAGTACCAAAATGTAAAAATAAAAATTGTGTCGAGACCGGGTTCGAACCCGTGTCGCCAAAATGCAGTCCAGCGCCGTACTTATTAAGCTACGAAGGCTTGTTCTAATTGGGTGACATAATTAAGCTATACACCATTGAATTATTCTATTTTCTTGCGCATTTCGTTCCATTTTTGCGGACGTTTTTTATCCCTGAAAAGTCCATCTCATTGTTATGACGAAACAATGAGGAGGCAATGAGGAGGGATGAGGAGGCAATGAGGAGTCAATGAGGAGGGATGAGGAGGCAATGAGGAGATATGAGGAGGCAATGAGGAGGCAATGAGGAGGGATGAGGAGGCAATGAAGAGGCAATGAGGAGGTATGAGGAGGCAATGAGGAGGCATGAGGAGGCAATGAGGAGGGATGAGGAGGCAATGAGGAGGTATGAGGAGGCAATGAGGAGGTATGAGGAGGCAATGAGGAGGCAATGAGGAGGGATGAGGAGGTAGTGATGAAACAATGCGGAGGCAACAGGGAGGTACGAGGAGGCAATTTATGGCGTCTCGGTCTCTGGAGAGAATAGGCGTCCTGATCATTTAACCATTGTTTAACGTACTTCTTTGTAAAAATTCATGTTCAACGGTACAATGGTGATATTGCTGACTTATATCCCAGTTATATACCGAGTCAATGACCAGCAGAGCTCGTAAGGTATGTATCTAAGATAAGCGACTCTATCGCGCGTAAAGCGAAATCGGAGTATGCCTAGTTTAGCGCTCGTAATGTATGACAACATACACCCCACCTCTAGGGTTAAGGTCGAGGTTAAGGACTCCAGTAAGGATAAGCTCGACTACGTCACACGTATACCATGGTTTAAGTGGCTCTTTCCCCCAGGCGGCTTTGAGCCCCGGGTGGCTTTTAGCCCCCAGGTGGCTTTTGGCCCCAGGTGGCTTTTGGCCCCAGGTGGCTTTTGGCCCCAAGTGGCTTCCCCCCCATTACCACACTACTTACAATGGTAAATGATAATATAAATTCGGCTGTATGAAAAGCGGCATCGTCAATGACGTCACTTTTTCATCGATGTCACATAAATTTGACCGCAATGAAACGGCATTTGACCAAACAGAGGTATTCGGGCGACAATGCGTTCATCGGAATATAAATTACATTGAAATAATATCAGTGTGTGTATACCACGTGATATATTGCGTCATAAATGCTACGTCGGAAGGCAATATTTTGCCTCGAATGAAGACTTTAAACAAAGATAACTTTCTTATTTCTTCACCAATTTAAAGGAAACATAACGCAGTATAGGCCGCTTACAGAGTCCCGCGTTTGGTCTTTTACCAGAGTTTGATTGAGCGTGTAGTTTCTTAAAACACATGACAAACCTTTTCACAATGCGGCCGTCTGACGGAGCACTGTCAAAACATTATTTTGGAAGCAGGTTTGATTAAGCGTTTGATGAAACTAATCACCTTATCAAACTCCGGTATAAAAACGAAGGCGTGGCTCTTTAAGCGGCTTAGGCTGCCCTTTGTTTCATTCAAAACGATGTACTTAAAGAAAAGTAATCTTTGATTTAAGTCTTCATTTTAAGTACGATATTGCCTTCTAACGTAGCATGTATGACAGAATTTATCACATGGTATACACACACTGGAATATGCGTTAATTAAATAAACCGCAATAGGAGAGTAACAATTAAGACGCGACGTTACAATCGAGCCATATAACGAATTTGCTTTGCTACCATTACGGCTGTTCACGAGCTGCTTACGAAGAATAGTTCGATTATATAATATTAACAGTATAACACATACCTGGTACGCCTGCCACAAGCAAAACCAAGCAGAGAAAACTTATCCTCCACAAAACAACGATCATTATTTCATGCTTACATATACCATGGTGTGCAGCTTTAAAATAAAATGATCTACAATGATTAAGAAAATATCAGCAGAGACAAGGAAGTTTTCGGAAAATATCATTTGTGTCAACTTCAGTGTTATATTCGTTGCTTCCGGGGCTGCCCTATGTTCATTACAAACAATAAGGAAGATTTTACGCACAACAAAGTATAGCTACTTGTTGTGGGGCTTTTTAACGTTGAGTCATAGGTGACTGTATCATATGTTATTAATACAGTTGCATTTTGATATACAATTATGAAGAATGATATGACTTTGAATAGATTTGGTCATATGGAATAAATATAAGATCTACTGTTTTCAAGTATTGTATTTATATTATATTTACAGTCTTATAAATATTGAAAGAATCCATGAATACCAAAATCAAACTTGAAGAAACTTTAAAAAACCCACCTTTTTATTGCAAAAACCAAAGAACTCTCTTTTACTGGAAACTTCATTAAATAGATAACGGGTAAGAGCACTTCAGCTTAATGAGTTTTAATTTTGTTTGTAGCACATGTCAAGAAAATCAATTATAATCATTAAAGGAGCTGCACTCCGTATGATGAAATAGCGAAAAAAAAGAAAATTGTCTAAAACTGACATGAACTTGATAACGATGTTTACAATGAACTTAACAACTTACTAACTGAAGTACCACATAGTTTACAATTAATTTATTTTCGCATTTATTTCGTGTTATACCATTTAAAAAGATTACTAGGTATGTCTATCTAGTAGAATTCACTCCTTATTGGTGATTGGCTAGTTGGTGTTATCACGTGATATTACCAAGTTAGATATTTAGCTTAAATATTCCAACCGTTTAGGCTAAACCTTCGTAGCACAGTGGATACAACACTATGCTGCAAGTTTGGCGACACCGGTTAGAACCCGGTCAACGACCCGATTTTATTTTTACATTTTGGTATTTTTTTACAATTTTGTTATCAAAGAGTAAAACATTTTATTAGATAATTATCCTGAGATTCGTAACAATTGTTTGGTGCCAATCTGGTGTATAGTCCCTTTCATAAGCATGGATGCTGGACAATGAAAATAAATGATATTTACACGGGTAATAAGAATAGTTGTCTGAAGCCCATAATGCAAAGGGCAAGTACATGTCATTAAAGGAACTAGACACCAGATGACAATTGCAAGAAAAATAAAAAAGTCAAACACATATGATTGATATCGTTATGTATAGCATTTGATTCGTATTTAACGATGTATCACATTGCTAGCGACTGATGTATCTTTCGCAGTTTTTGCGTATTTATCCATTTCGAAATTTACTGGGATTTTCTCCCACCTCAGATAAGTAGATCCAATAATTTAACCATGTTAGAAATTCTTATCTTGCCCACGGGCGAAGATTAAATGCCCGTATGGAACTCTTTTTTACTGGTCACCACATTGTAATTACTTCCCTTGTTGAAGACTGTCGTCTGTAGCATCATGGAAACCTTGTCTTGTGGCAATATTTAGAACGCTCAATAATTATTTCTCGCTTCAAATGGCACGGTAAAACAGTTTTCACGCACCTTTCAAGAAATAATGCTTCACTCTCCTTAGAACTATTTGAAGACCGGTTTGACTATTACCATAATCTGAGTCACTGCGCGCATAACCATGACAACCACAAATTATCGCATATCCATGCGCAAATATTTTCACTAAACACAAAAAGTTCCAGCAAAAATTACACTTTACTTAATTTTGTTTAACTGAGGTGGGAGAAAAAGCATCTACTATAGCCGCACGTGTAAGATAGATTCATCCTGACCCTCGCGCAGGTTTTTTCGGAAACTCGGTAAACCTCGTTTCCGCAAAACACCCTACGCTCATGTCGGAATGAACCTATCTTACACTCTCGGCCATGGAAGATACTTATAGTCTACCACGTAAATCCCAGTTTAAAAATAGCGTCAGTATATGTATCTGTACTAATCACGTGACTTTCACATGCTTTATATACCTACAATTAACTTGGAAAAAAAACACATTACGCGCTATATTATCGGCCTCATACTAGCTCGTATTGACAATTCTAGGCTTGTTTTGTGCAAAAAATGGATTGGCCGATTTTGGGACCATCTGGTGTCTAGCCCCTATTCATATAATTGTACGTTATAAAATTATATCAATTACAACTAACAAGAGATCCACGAAGGCCTATGATCTACAGACATGGATTGTTTAGCCATTCTCTATTCATAGCATGTACGTATGGGCCCTGACAACAGACTGTTCACTTGTAACATTTCATGTTAATTAATGGGCGCAGTCATTACAGTCTTGTTATAGTCATGCAAGGTGAATATGGAGGCTCTATTTCTAACAAAATTGTTGCCCATTTGAATGGCCGTAACCCTGTCATGCCTGGGTGGAGCTTGCTGGTTTCCGAAAGGAACCATACTTAAGTCAATATCTAACCGGCGTTTAAGCAAAGTTAACATCTGGTTATAAATGGAGGCTGTGTTGTGTTCACAAGCTCATTTATAGCATTTTTGACAATTTCAAGAGCTATAATCAAGTCAAGCATTGGCGGATCTGGGTGGATTTCGAAAGGAACCAAGGTTTTTTTCAATATTTAACTACTGTCCAAGTTTAGTGAAGATTTGATACGAAATGGAGCTCATAGATATCAAGCATTTGATAAGTTTGATTAAAATAAAAACTGAAGATCAGAAACTTTTGTTTACGGACGCACACGCGACGGACACCACGCCATCGCATAAGTTCTAAAAACTATCATTAAGAATAGCAAGGCAGGTTTTTACAATGTTCTGAACGTATGTTTTACCTTGATCGGCACCTATCTTAAAGTTATAGACTGTTGAATACAGTCAGCGTTCAGCGTCCGGTGAGTTCGAAATCAACACGTTGCGAACGTTCAACGTATTATTCCATAAGTAACAAGATATGTTTGTCAAACAGTATGCTATCTTAGCGCCACTTTGTCAGATTGAACAAAGGTGTTTTAGGGTTAGTGCATTGGTTGAACATGTTTAACTACAAAAGAAAATAATTTCAAACTTTGAACTGCCGTCAGTTTTTTCAATGAGACTGATAACTGTGACGTTGACCTTGGATCAATTGACATCCCCCAAATAAGAATCATTCCAGTCATGGGCAATTAACAACTAAAGTGGCATGATCCTAGATCAAGTCGCTCTTGACTTTGACCTAAAATATTTCTAAAGCCCTTTTCCGTATTCAGCGCTATGCAGATTAGCCACTTAATACGAACATTGGCAATAAGAACATTTTTATTACTGATTGTTTCTAATTCTGATACATCCGGTATATAAAATCATTCCACGTGTATCTCAAATTAGTTTTGTATATTTATCTCTGAAACCACCGTACAACTTATAAAATAGTACTCACATGTATATTCAGGCCAGCAACAAAAGGTAATTTTTCATTTGAATGATCAAATAAATGATTCTTTAATGATAGAAAATGATAATACCAATAAGACAGTAGAAAATTATTTTAAGCGTAATGCAAGTAATTATAAAATTGGACTGCGCAGGTTTAGCCTAAAATGAGAATTAAAACTTTTTTCTGTACATCTGTTTATCAAGTATAACACAAAATGAATATACATCCAATAATATTGTCTGCAAATTGTATGAGCATTTATCAAATCGCAGATAAACACGGGTACACACCGGTCCTAAATTTTATCCCAAAAACCAAAAATACATGGTCTGGAGCCTGAATAGCTCCAATCAGCCAATGACAATCGGATCCACAAAGGCATCCCCATAACCAGCGCACTCGCATCCGTTAGCAGTTTGCGCACAAACAAAACTATGTACCCGGTTTTAAGATAGTATTAAGGGGTCTACTTTCGACAAAGGATAAATATACTTGCAGAATTATGCGAGCGTACGCTAAGGGCACTGGCATTATTTAAAATTCACTAGCAGTTTGTGAGAATGCGAGTCCAAGCTAGAGATTGCTTTTTTAGAAAA
Source organism: Mya arenaria (assembly GCF_026914265.1). Classification (NCBI taxonomy): domain Eukaryota; kingdom Metazoa; phylum Mollusca; class Bivalvia; order Myida; family Myidae; genus Mya; species Mya arenaria. The sequence goes on along the minus strand of NC_069124.1, from coordinate 48,264,928 downwards.
AAGAAGTACCGCTGTCCAAGTAAATAGTTCCTTGGTGCAAATGTTCTTGAGCTATTGAGCGAAAACCGTTATTTTACCTCAAGGTTCATGAAGCTGCGATCTATACCGCCACCTTGACATTTGACCGTCTGTCCTAATAAAACGATATCGGTCATCAACTAGTCATGACCAACTGGCATACAAAGTATGAAAATCCCAGGTGCAGGCATTCTATAATATCAGCGGAAACCGTTTTATCACCTTGCCCCTGGATTTTGACCTACTGATCCCAACTCAATAGATGCCATGACCAACTAGCATACCAATTATGATGTTCCTGGATGTAAGCGCTGTAAAGTAATTGTCGGAAACTGTTTTTTCCTCAAGATCACTGCGACCTTACCTTTGACATACTGAACTCAAAATCAGCAGGGATCATCTTCTACTCATGACCAACTGTTGTACCAAGTATAAAGTTCAATGAGTGCAAACGTTCTTAAGTTATTTAGCAATAATCGTTTTTATACCTTACGGTCACTACAATTTATACCGCTACATTGACAATTGGCCAACTGATCACATAAACCGATATGGGTCATCAACTAGTCCTGACCAACTGGAATACAAAGTATGAAAATCCCAGGTGCAGATATTCCGTCATACAAGTAATTGTGCGGAAACCGTTTTTTCACCTCAAGGTCACCGCGACCTTGACGTTTGTCTAACTGATCCAAAACTCAATAAGGGTCATTAAAATATATTACTCGGCATGACCAACTGGCTTACCAAGTATGATGTCCCTGGGTTTAAGTGTTCTTACGTTATTGTTGAAAACATTTTCCCCTCAATGTCACTGCGACCTACGCCTTTGACCTACTGAACTCAAAATCAGAGGGATCATCTTTTAGTTATGACCAACTGGCATACCAAGTATTATGTTCCTGTGTGCAAGCGTTCTTAAGTAATCGAGCGGAAACCATTTTAGACTTTAGGTAACCGCCATCTACTGGTCACGAACAACCTGCATACCAAGTATGAAGGTCCTGGGTATTCACGTTTTCAATTTAATAAGCTGAAATGACGAGTGACGTACGGACTGACAGGACAAAACAATATGTCTTCCCCACTCATTGGGATTTGGGCTCGGGGGATTCCAAACCTGCATTGAGAGTGAAGCTTCACTCTGTGACATAAAATAAAACAAAACATATCTTAGTACTTTTGACCTTTATCAATGGCTAAAACAATACTTGATAATAACACATAATTATAAAACAAAAACGCTTTTATTTTTTTCTGTTAAGAAATGTCCAAAATATTTTAAAACCACTAAAAAATAAAGTCACCATTGCATTGCATCATAAAAATGGATATTTGTTTTATATCTATTCTGGATGATGTTTCCTATCAAGACCGAGAAACTGCGTCAGTGACCAGCATATGGAAATGCAGTTGCACGAAGCTACTGACCTGCCAAATTGTTTGGACGTGAATTCCATGATTGAATACTGAACAGTGTCTATATACAATAAATATTCCACTCTTAATCATAACCAATTGCCCATTCGAAGAACTTGCATTGTTTATTCTTGGGCAGTTTACAGGTGAAAAACCTCTTTCCGTTGTTTGGTCCAATTTTCAACACAGTGCGTATAGTACAAGGTTTCCCATGGTCTGTGCAGGTAGGAAAATTGACATCAGCCCACTAAAATATAAAACACACAAGGATATTTCAAAAACCTTTTTGCAAAAAACCAATAACAAAATCTGTACTATTTTTACATCCATTGCAAGCAGTTACGAGGGGAAAAGTCAGGAAATATTAAGCATGAGTTATGGGACTTGCTAGTTTTATGACCATAGTTCACTATCAAAAAGATTACGATAAAATTTTACAGATATATTTTTGAACTATCCATCACAACACCTTGAGATTTTTCAGATATTATTGTTTCATTATCAACTACAATAGCTTGACATTTAAAAGATATAATTATTCACAATAATTTACAATAAGTTGACATTTTACGGATATAATTGTTCACTACACGTAACGTTACTATACCATTTTCATTTTACAGATATAATTATTTACTATCTATAATAATACCATGCCTTTTTACAGATATAATTGTTCATTACAAATGCAAAGCAAATTATTCTGTCTGCACTACATAACGTGAACAAATGTACCATTTAGTTCTTATTTTTTCAATTTATTACTGGAAAATATATATCCTTGTGTAATATAGATGTTGAAATTTATGAAAGGTAAAGCTAACAGCAATGACAAATTACCTGGAAGAAATTACAGGACCTGACGACACACGAAAAGAACCAGCGTCCCAGGTTTTGCCCCTCTTTGCGAACTTCCTTCATGCTGCATTTTCGCTTGTGATTTTCACACATTGGAATCCTACTTTTATCACTTTGTTCCTTTGTTGTTCCATTTTGTGTTTTGTTCGTTGTTGCAGGTCCATTTTGAGGTATCTTTGTTTTAAAACCAGTTTTGTTATCAGGCTTGACCACACTTGTGTTAATTTTTTGAGTTTTTGCCCTTGTTTGCTCAACACCAGAGTCTTCTGTTTTCCTTTTCCTGTTCATTGTTTGATTGCCTTGTCCAGAAACAAGCCCTTTAGCCCCAAACTGTGCAGGCTTGGCTTCCACAGTTTTGTCAACCCTGAGATTGAGGCAGGCACTACAAGACGTTGCAGTGTCCTTGTTGATGAGTGTACAGTGCTCACATGACCAGTCTGCCATCTCCGGTTGTGAACTTTGGGACCCAGTCTGCACCCAGCCAAGCAAACTGTTCTTAGATGGAAGTTTTCTGAAATTCATTTTAATCATAGATAAACTTTGTTCATCTAACCTTTGTTACGATCCTAAATGAAGTTTAAGAGCAATGTAAGCAGTTGCCACCACATATCAGGTTTTCTCATACCATGCAATAGTTAGCATGGCCATAATGTCACTGGTAATATGTGTATGGAGCTTCATTTTGAACATTATTTACAGTTTACAGCTATGGATAAGGTTTTAATATTTTACAGCACCAACATTAGGCGACAGCAATACCTACATCTTCATTTTCAGAGGAAACAAACAAGCTAATAATACATATTTGGTTCACGTAAGTATAAAGTAATTTAGCATTGTAAGTTAACATAATTATGTATTTGAAAATAAACTGGAACTAATTCTTATCAAGAAACATGTTTTACCAAATTATTAAACTAAGCAAAAGATTACAACTTTCAACAGGTCATCATAAATAATAGGAAGGCAAGACCATTCATGAAGTCAATATCCGAACTTGTCATCCAATAATCTTATTTCAAAATTTACCGTTGAAATGTTTACTTTTTAATACCCACCTGTTTTTGTTAACCAGATCATTGGTCTGACAGTTCTCACAGAAGTAGGTCACCCTCCAGCTATCATCACCAAGGCGACATATGATGACCCTGCCCTCACACTGTTTACACAGACGCTTCCCGTAAATCTTGTAGTACGGAGACAGCTGCTTACCATCACGCCGACACTGAGGCATATTCATATATCCCATTATTTAAAAGATGCGTTTGAAAAAAAGTACAATGCAATGTCGTTTCATGTATTTCCTAACATAGAATTAAGTCATCAATTTTGATCTCAACGTTTTACATAAAACCAGCCTCAGCAGCAATTCTTAATTTTACTGTTCTTGCTCAATACAAACTAAAAATGAATTGCTTAAGGAAAACACAGTTGTCATAATAATAAAACAACCAAATTCGGCTGAATAGATACATGTATGAAAACAAAATATAAAATGACTGAAGTTGACAGGTTTTACATTTAACTAGTAGAAATGCACGAGATACCCGATAGAATATATCTGTAAAGTCTCTGGTCATCTTGAGCAGGTGGCGAATGTGGTCATCCTTAAGCTCCCCAATCTGTACATGCACAAACACACATAGTGTGATATGGTAGTTAAGGTGTCTGATAGTCCGACAAGGAAAATTAACAAAGGGCAATAATTCTGTAATTAGCTGAAAATGAGTTAAGGTTCTTGTACACTATACTTTCTCTTATTGTGCTTTACCATTGTATAAAGTTTACTTAAATTCCATCCATGAGTTTTTGAGTTATATTCCAGACAAGGAAAAGTACATAAGTGCAACAATTATTCCATCCAATAGTTTTAAAGTTACATTCTAGATAAGAAAGAGTAACAAAGAGCAAAACTAGATGTAATTAGCTTACCAAGAGTTATAGTTCTTGAAGCCTCAACTTCCTCTCATTGCACTTTACCACTGTATGATGTTAAATTAAATTCCATCCAGAAGTTTTCAAGTGATGCTCTGAACAAGAAAAAAAATAACAAAGGGCAATAACTCTGCTTAAATAGAGTAATGTGTCCTGTACACAGCACTTCCTCTCATTACTTTTTATCATCCTATGAAGATTAATTAGTTGTTTACAAGGTATCATCCAGGTAAGAAAAATTGCAATGGATCAACCGAATGACCAACTACCCAAAAACCAACCACAGTGTGACTTCAATGTACCCCTCTTCAAACTTTTTCATCGGGATTATACAAATACAGACTACAATAAATATATCTGCAATGTATATTCGGTCAATTAAATTATACTAGTTGTAAATAAATCTTATGCCAAGATTAAATTGGGTCAGAGGCATCAAATTAAAAATAATTTGCCAAAATTAAATGGCTCGAGGGAATTTCAAGTTTTCTACATTAAGACCTAAACAACATGCAATCACAAGATGAATGCCTTCCTACACAATGCTTCCAATACTCAAACATCATGTTATATTGAACAATCAAATTCGTTGATGAAATATATATATGAGTTTGAGTTTGATTGCAACTGTTTGAAATAAAAAAAAATATTGTATATAATGTAACATTTAGAATTGACCAAGAAACCTAGTTTATGACTCCATGTTACTCAGTTCCAAACTAATCTAAGATTTCATCAAGGCAAACATTCTGATCAAGATTCATGAAGATTGGTCCAGATATATATATTGCAAAATATAGTCTCTAGAGTGTCCACAAGTTTTTTTTGAGATTTGACTCAGTGACCTCATTTTTGACCCCACATGACCTACTAGTTTCAAACAATTCCAAGATTTCATTGAGGCATTTAAAATTCATGGAAATTAGAGCAGATGTATTGCCTCTAGAGTGTTCCAAAGATTTCTGTGAGATATGACCTAGTGACCTAGTTTTTGACCCATATTACCCACTTTTAAAACACAGTCGAAATTTAACCCAAGGGAACATTCTGACCATGTTTGAACTTAATCAGACCAATCACCACAATAAAATAGTTTCGGACAAGATTTTTGAAAGATTTAACCTAGTGACCTAATTTCTTACCACATGTGACCCAGTTTAAAATATGTCGAAGAGTTTATCAAGGAAAACATTCTGATGAAGTTTAATGAATAGAAGACCATACATATTGCCTCTAATGAGTTTCAAAGATTTGACCTAGTGACCTTATTTTTGATCCCATGTGACCCACTTTTTAAGTGGTCCATATTTCTTCAATGGGTACATCATGACTTATTTTGAACATAACTTGACCAATCATTACCATGATATGGTTCTGGACAAGATTTTTCTAAGATTTGATCTAGTGACCTAATTTTCGATCATATGTGACGACCAAGAGTTCAACAAGGAAAACATTCTGATAAAGTTTCATGAATATTTGACCATGTATAATGCCTTTAGTATGTTCCAAAGATTTGACCTAGTGACATAGTTTTTGACCCCATGTGACCCACTTTTAAAATATGTCGAGATATGATCAATGGGAACATTCTGACCAAGTTTGAACATTTTCTGATCAATGCCTACCAAGATATGGTACCGGACGAACGGACGGAAGGACGGACGGACAACGCCAAAACAATATCCGCCTCCCGAAATCATCGATTCGGAGGGGGATAATTATAGACAGCTGAACAGACAATCACTAAAAGATGACCTTTATGCATGTACAATTTAGAACACTTTAAAGGGACTACACATAGACACCAAATGATAACATAGCGAGAAAAAAAATTGTCAAAAACTTACATAAGGCCATACCAAATTAATATTTAGTTCCTCGGATTTTTGCCAAAAAAAAAATGTTGTCAGTTTTCATAAAAACCGAAGCGAGCGAAGAGCGAACAATATATTTTTCCTTATATTCAATATAAATAGGAAAGATTGTTCAAAATAATTGCCCTTAAACCCATTTTAATGCCATCTTGAACTGAACCTCTAACTGGCATTGGGAAAATGTCGGAATACATACTATTTATTCATCCGTGTTTAGTACAAACATTATATCGATAAAACTAATTTCTTATATAATTAAAACATACTTTAATATGACGATCATTCATAATAATAAATAACCCTGCTTTTAGTAAAAAGTTAACGACTTATATAAATCTACCTGAATTAGTTTAACATCATATGCAACTGTATTTAGACACTACTTAGGATTGATTTTGGATTTGTAAAAAATGATCACTTACACAGACATCATCAAACATCAGACTCCATATAACATAGACTAAATTTTGTTTATTTTTTTTTCTTATTAAAACAAAAAGAACAAGGGTATTTTTCAGAGTACTTTTTTGGTTATTTAGATGTTTTTATGCACCAGCCAATTGTATATGCAACCCCCCCCCCCCCTAAGTCCGGAATAGCGGGGACTTTGACTTCCAGTCTCTCAGAACCCGGGTAAAAAACCCGACCTGCTGGGACACACTGCTGGTAAAATCCCTGCCAAATGGCCCCGCAACCCCGAATACCTATGTGAGGCCCATTCCCGACTATTTTCAATATGAAGACAAAACCACATTCACTAGGCACTGCGGGGCCACCTGAAAGGTAAAACCACAGCCCATTGCCTCTGTTGTTCCCGGTATATCCCTGGAACAAGGGCGAGGGGTGGGCGGGGCAGTGGTTACAATTGACAAGTGCATTTACAATCCCGAATTATGCTGCAAATAAAAACAAAATATAAGGTGATAAACTTAGGCTTACTTTGTTGAGGTCTATATCCAGACCAGTGTTTATATCGCTATTTGTTCAAAACTGTTGTTTTGTCAGAGGTTGATCAAAAAAGAGCTTGATACATCAATTTGGACCAAACAATGACTCATGTTCCAGTTAAGTTGACCTGTCCGATTTCCATTCAAAACGAGTCACTAATTACGCAATATAATCGCTACCAGTCTCAGATACACATGCTTTATTGCATAATGATTGCTTTAAATAATGATCCTTTAATGCATGAGACGATCAACAATGACTTCAAGCATGCTAAAAGCATATTTATTGTCAAAAATAAGATTTAATTTCCAAAATAAGAGCCACATTGTTTAAACCGGAAGCCGCCATTTTGATTGAATTTATTGAAACCCATGCTAACAATCGTAACAACCCGGCCATCTCCGGCAAGCTTCGAGATAGACCTCGTAAATTAGACTGGTACCCTTCGTTACTTTTTGGTAAAAATCTAACGACAGGTATGCGCCAATCCGGATCAGCAGGTGCTTGTCAGTTGTCAATGTCAACAAAATGGCGGCACTTGCACCAAAGTTATGAATGAGACGACAGGATTTTCGAGAATTATTTAACAAGATAACCGCCTTGATTCATTTATCTCAGTCAAGGTCCTTGATATGAATTCATTAGCCCAACTGAGTGGTCGTCGTGGCTCGCAACTGATATATCATAAAGATTTCTTTATTGAAGTCTAAAAACTCTCATTAAGTGATTAACGTAAACATGAAAACAAATTTTAATAAAACAAAAATAGTATAGCTTGATCCTATTGTAAGAGACTTATGAATTTTCGAGAAATTGGGGCCGGAATTTGGCTGAACTCACACCTGAAGGACGGCATATCAAGTTGATGGAGATGCTTTGTAATCATTTAAAAGTGTCACAATAATACATCTGTGCAGATGTAATCAATTCTATCAACCCATATCTATTAGCTGGATTATATTCCAACTATATTTATGGCGTTACACCTGCATTGATAATCAAACAAAATGAGTGGATTGATGTCAGTAAGGTAAGATTATATCTAATAAGCAATTATTTAATAAGTAAATTTATCTCATATACATATACAGTACTGGTATTCATTAAGATAAAGCAAAATATTTTCATTCGTCTAGCGCCCAAAAGTCACGTGGTCTCAGTTTCAGATTTTGGTTCAAGCATTAAGCTAAGGTAAAGAATATTTAAAACATGTATACAGGTATATAGGGTCACGGACATTACAGACCATAGACATTACAGACCGGACACAACAGACCAGAATTGGGGATATAACAAACCATATTTAGGGACAATATGGACCATGATATATAATTTTTCTAACAGTTTGTTTTAACTTTATAACATACCATATTTGCAGACAATGATATATAATTTAACTCATAGTTTGTTTTTACTTTATAATGTACCATATTTCGGGACATTATGAACCATGAACTATACATCACCACGGACCTATAAACCATATACATGGTTTATAGGTCCATGACATCACTCACTGTTTTAGAACAAAATTTATCAAATGCCATATTTGAGGTCAATTATAGACAATGATTTATAATTTTACATACAACTTATGTATACTTGCGAATGTGAATATTTATATGTTCTTATAGGTGATAGATTGCTTTCTGAAATAAACTTTGGATTGTCATATTTGTTTGTTTTCCGTTTCATCTGTTTTTATTGAAAGGTTCAGTGACAGAACCCCATCACACTGGGTTTTCACACTTTCATGATTGCTAATTAAAGGCTATTTATACTTTGCGGAACGGAACGAAACGGAACGGAACAAACATTGAGGCACCACACGGGGCACAGCATTTTTTTACTAATATGTAAATATATTAAATAATAATAATAATATATTGAAACTGCCTAGCGAACAGTCGATCAAGGGCTTTTTCGAACTGAACCATCTGAAAACCCACTTCTAAATGGATATTAAAATCTTCGGGACTGCAAACAGTTGTTCCGTTTCGTTCCGCAAAGTATAAATATCCCCTAGGATAATGATATTTAGCGGAACGGAACGGAACAAGATTTTTTTTTCTTGTCAATGGAATTTTTCATCCTGGTATATTACAGGTACACGAATTTATTACATGCAACCTAGCTGTTTTAAAAAACTATGTTCTTGACTTAGTCAATATAGGAAATCCTATCGCCATAAAATTTATATATTTAAATGTTTTGCACTTGTTGCAGTAATTTAATATTTATTATTCATATAAACTGACGAATGAAAAAAAAATGAGTAGACAATCTAAATATTTTTTGGCGATATCAGGACCTCTTTAATATGTATCGAATGGCCGTCATATCCAGTACACTCATTTTGTATTATATAAAATTCTAAAAAATATTAATAATCATCGTAAACAAATTAAATTTGAAAACATGCTGGCCATATATAAATTGATATTACATGCACTAATAAAGTTGAAATATCACTATTACAGTCGGCATTGTGTACAAACCATGTCTTCAACTTTATAAATTGTGATTCCGTTTCGTTCCGCAAAGTATACATATCCCCTAGGATAATGATATTTAGCGGAACGGAACGGAACAAGATTTGTAGCTGCCAACTTCCCTACATGAATCAGAGGTGGAGGACAAATGATGTCAGACTAAATATCTTATCAAATCGGCACGGAGAACATTGCCCGCCCATGATCGAACTTAGACACCGACGCTCCTACTTATTGATCTAAGCGGGTGGGTTGGAAACTTCTATAATTATCGTAAACAAATTCAATTTAAAAACATATAATTTGAATGTGCATGCACTAATAAAGCTGAAATACATGTATCACTATTACAGTCAACATTGTGTACAAACCATGTCTTCAACTCTATAAATTGTGATTCCGTTTCGTTCCGCAAAGTATAAATATCCCCTAGGATAATGATATTTAGCGGAACGGAACGGAACAAGATTTTTTTTTCTTGTCAATGGAATTTTTCATCCTGGTATATTACAGGTACACGAATTTATTACATGCAACCTAGCTGTTTTAAAAAACTATGTTCTTGACTTAGTCAATATAGGAAATCCTATCGCCATAAAATTTATATATTTAAATGTTTTGCACTTGTTGCAGTAATTTAATATTTATTATTCATATAAACTGACGAATGAAAAAAAAAATGAGTAGACAATCTAAATATTTTTTGGCGATATCAGGACCTCTTTAATATGTATCGAATGGCCGTCATATCCAGTACACTCATTTTGTATTATATAAAATTCTAAAAAATATTAATAATCATCGTAAACAAATTAAATTTGAAAACATGCTGGCCATATATAAATTGATATTACATGCACTAATAAAGTTGAAATATCACTATTACAGTCGGCATTGTGTACAAACCATGTCTTCAACTTTATAAATTGTGATTCCGTTTCGTTCCGCAAAGTATACATATCCCCTAGGATAATGATATTTAGCGGAACGGAACGGAACAAGATTTGTAGCTGCCAACTTCCCTACATGAATCAGAGGTGGAGGACAAATGATGTCAGACTAAATGTCTTATCAAATCGGCACGGAGAACATTGCCCGCCCATGATCGAACTTAGACACCGACGCTCCTACTTATTGATCTAAGCGGGTGGGTTGGAAACTTCTATAATTATCGTAAACAAATTCAATTTAAAAACATATAATTTGAATGTGCATGCACTAATAAAGCTGAAATACATGTATCACTATTACAGTCAGCATTGTGTACAAACCATGTCTTCAACTCTATAAATTGTGATTCCGTTTCGTTCCGCAAAGTATAAATATCCCCTAGGATAATGATATTTAGCGGAACGGAACGGAACAAGATTTTTTTTTCTTGTCAATGGAATTTTTCATCCTGGTATATTACAGGTACACGAATTTATTACATGCAACCTAGCTGTTTTAAAAAACTATGTTCTTGACTTAGTCAATATAGGAAATCCTATCGCCATAAAATTTATATATTTAAATGTTTTGCACTTGTTGCAGTAATTTAATATTTATTATTCATATAAACTGACGAATGAAAAAAAAATGAGTAGACAATCTAAATATTTTTTGGCGATATCAGGACCTCTTTAATATGTATCGAATGGCCGTCATATCCAGTACACTCATTTTGTATTATATAAAATTCTAAAAAATATTAATAATCATCGTAAACAAATTAAATTTGAAAACATGCTTGCCATATATAAATTGATATTACATGCACTAATAAAGTTGAAATATCACTATTACAGTCGGCATTGTGTACAAACCATGTCTTCAACTTTATAAATTGTGATTCCGTTTCGTTCCGCAAAGTATAAATATCCCCTAGGATAATGATATTTAGCGGAACGGAACGGAACAAGATTTGTAGCTGCCAACTTCCCTACATGAATCAGAGGTGGAGGACAAATGATGTCAGACTAAATGTCTTATCAAATCGGCACGGAGAACATTGCCCGCCCATGATCGAACTTAGACACCGACGCTCCTACTTATTGATCTAAGCGGGCGGGTTGGAAACTTCTATAATTATCGTAAACAAATTCAATTTAAAAACATATAATTTGAATGTGCATGCACTAATAAAGCTGAAATACATGTATCACTATTACAGTCAGCATTGTGTACAAACCATGTCTTCAACTTTATAAATTGTGATTCCGTTTCGTTCCGCAAAGTATAAATATCCCCTAGGATAATGATATTTAGCGGAACGGAACGGAACAAGATTTTTTTTTATTATTTTAAACAAATTCAATTTAAAAACATATAATTTGAATGTGCATGCACTAATAAAGCTGAAATACATGTATCACTATTACAGTCCGGCGTCCGCCAGTCTGTCCGTCCGTCTGTTAACATTTACCTCGTATACACACTACAGGCTTCATTATTCAAGCAATCTTAAAGAATGTTGATCAAAATGTATCCATTTAAAAAAAAGTTCATTGTACATGCAATCTTGATCTAATTTGACCAGAATGTATTCTTCTATGAAATTTTTGTTCCTTTCGAAATTGGTTTAGGTCAGGTCAAAAAATAGGTCGTGAGCTTAGTTATTTACAAAAAGTAACAGAGAAGCCATGCAGCACATCATTGAAGTCTGAGACTTCTTGCTTATTAGAACTTAAATGAATACCTGCGAAATACTTTTATTAATCGTGAATGGAATGAAACACCAAAAACTGATTTTAAGAATAGTAATTACATTACACACTTTTCACTACATACTTGAATGTTTTGACGAGCAGCTATGTTACGACGTAGAATAAGTTACTCGTGGTACAACCTGGTGCCTAAGTGTCATTGATGATGCAATTTATAAACAAATACAGCGTCGCCTGCTCATCCAAATTAAATAAAGTGTTAATTGAATTGACTAGAATTTGCGAACACTATTATACCATTATAAGTTTTGTAATTTATCACCCCATCTTACCGACTTTGAACCTGTAATTTATTTACATTGAGCAAATATGTTCCAATACACAGTCGATTCAATACATTGTTCCTCATCAGAGAATCAGACGCCCGGATTAACCTGTTTATGCAACGAATCATAAATCTGATTAATGTGCACGTGCCATGGATGTATCAAGCTGAGAGATAGCTGTACATATGGAGTTCTATTAATTATTGTGCGTAAGATGTTGATTAACAAATGACTGTTCAGTCTAACCCACAAGTGTCTTAGCTCTGGGAGATAGTTTTACTACCGACTGCAGGTTCTCAGCGGGTATCAATTAACACCTCCTTGATAATGGACTGGAGAATTGATGAGGGATTATGATCCCTAACTGCCCTGTAACATGTAAAGGGGTTTCTTATTTTCAAAACGCCGTTACAAAAAATAAATTATTAAATATGAAAAACAAGATGCAATTCCATTTCACTTACAATAATGTCATAAAATTTGAACTAAAATGTTCACATAAATTTAATTTGTATATTAAGTGTACAAGAGATAATATGCATGGTTATATAACATAGGGAAAAAAACTTATGGAAATGTAGTTGTCAGTCAAAACATTTCTTACATTTTTGTTGTTTTTATAAAGTTTTAAAGTGATATCCTCAGTATTTCTAAATGATTTTTATTAATTCATTGTAATTGATTAAATTAAAGTGAAAGAACTTGTTTAAAATGATTTTTACACAAAGATTTCTTATACATACTTTAAGACTCAGCACCGCCAGATTCTGCTGTTTTTTTCTATTTATTTTACTTAATTATTCTGACCTCCTTTTTAAGATATTATGATGATTTTTTATATTGTTTTTTAACATATTGTCAAATAAAACAATAATAAAAAATAATTATATAACCATTTGGTGATGATACTTACAAAACAAAATTAAGGTATTTTTGACAAAATGACTGCACAAGCCGATTTTGCCTTTTTTTCTCCTCCATTTATTTTACTTAATTATACTGACGTCATTTTTTAAGAAATCATACCAATGTTTTTTATATTGTTCGTTAAAATATTGCCGAATAGTACAATCAAATAGAACAATAATTCTGTAAACCGTTTGGTCAGCATAACTTCAACATTTTGACAAAATTGACCGCGTCACACGATGTTGCTGTGTTTTTTTTCTTTTATGAACTCCTATGACACACATGTACATGTATGACACATAGACATGTAAAGAGTCTTTCGGACGAGACTTTAAACCGAGGTCCCGTGTTGATGTTCTATCTGCATCTGGCACGTTTAAGAACCAGGGAAGCTTCTGGAATTGGAGTGTCTTCTGTATCTTGCGCTATCCTCCGCAACCTAAAATCACTAACACTCTTCTGGAGGCGTCACCCATATGGGCAACCGGTTGCGACGATAAATAAACGCAAAAACAAACAAACATAGACTTGTAGGCATATGTCATAGCTACAATTTAAGACTATAAGCATGTATGTAGGGGCGATACTGAGGTCACAACATTGATTATGGCTTAAATAAATGGTATTTTTAAATTTTAGTTTCAAATCTTTTGGTTGGACAAATGCTATTTAATAAAAATGACGTTTTGTCGAAATTAAACAAACTTTAATTGCTAAGGCTTTGAAGCTATGTCGAGTATTTTAAAATACTGTTATGTTTCAGAACATTAAACTTATCACCGCGCTATCGATTTGCCTTTTCTGTTTCATTTTACACACTACTACAACTGGTAAGATATTTCGAATATGGGTGAGAGAAAGGGTTCTTTGAAGATGTCCAACAGCGCTTACATTCATACTGAATAACTTAATGACACAATTACTTCGTTATCATTTATTAGTTCATGCATATTCAAATTATATATGGCAAATGTGTTTTCAAATTTATTTTGTTAACGATAATTATATAACTTTCCAACCCGCCCGCTTAGATCAGTAGGTAGGAGCATCAGTGTCGCGAGTTCGATGCGGAACGAAACGGAATCACAAGTTATAGAGTTAAAGACAAGGATTGTACATAACGCTGACTGTAATAGTGATATTTCAACTTTATTAGTGCATGTAATTTCATATAATATATGGCAAACATGTTCTCAAATTTAATTTGTGTAAGATTAGATAGTTTCAACATTTCTGTATTTGATTAATATGTTGTTATTTCTAAAAACAAAGTGACGAGTCTTCATTAGCAGGATAGGTAGTTTGCTTTTTAATTTATGCATCATAACTGATTATATATAAGTGAAGTTTATACAAGCATTATAAAGGAGGAAATGAGTCATAAATAACAAATCTTGTTCCGTTCCGTTCCGCTAAATATCATTATCCTAGGGGATATTTATACTTTGCGGAACGAAGCGGAATCACAATTTATAGAGTTGAAGACAAGGTTTGTACACACTGCTGACTGTAATAGTGATATTTCAGCTTTATTAGTGCATGTAATTTCAAAAATATATGGCAAACATGTTCTCAAATTTAATTTGTGTAAGATTAGATAGTTTCCACTTTTCTGTATATGATTAATATGTTGTCATTTCTAAAAAAAGTGAAGAGTCTTCATTAGCAGCGCAGGATAGCAGGATAACTGTTTATATATAAGTGAAGTTTATACAAGCATTATAAAGGAGGAAATGAGTCATAAATAACAAATCTTGTTCCGTTCCGTTCCGCTAAATATCATTATCCTAGGGGATATTTATACTTTGCGGAACGAAACGGAATCACAATTTATAGAGTTGAAGACATGGTTTGTACACAATGCTGACTGTAATAGTGATACATGTATTTCAGCTTTATTAGTGCATGCACATTCAAATTATATGTTTTTAAATTGAATTTGTTTACGATAATTATAGAAGTTTCCAACCCGCCCGCTCAGATCAATAAGTAGGAGCGTCGGTGTCTAAGTTCGATCCTTGGGCGGGCAATGTTCTCCGTGCCGATTTGATAAGACATTTAGTCTGACATCATTTGTCCTCCACCTCTGATTCATGTAGGGAAGTTGGCAGCTACAAATCTTGTTCCGTTCCGTTCCGCTAAATATCATTATCCTAGGGGATAATTTCTACTTTGCGGAACGAAACGGAATCACAATTTATAAAGTTGAAGACATGGTTTGTACACAATGCCGACTGTAATAGTGATATTTCAACTTTATTAGTGCATGTAATATCAATTTATATATGGCAAGCATGTTTTCAAATTTAATTTGTTGACGATGATTATTAATATTTTTTTAGAATTTTATATAATACAAAATGAGTGTACTGGATATGACGGCCATTCGATACATATTAAAGAGGTCCTGATATCGCCAAAAAATATTTAGATTGTCTACTCATTTTTTTTTCATTCGTCAGTTTATATGAATAATAAATATTAAATTACTGCAACAAGTGCAAAACATTTAAATATATAAATTTTATGGCGATAGGATTTCCTATATTGACTAAGTCAAGAACATAGTTTTTTAAAACAGCTAGGTTGCATGTAATAAATTCGTGTACCTGTAATATACCAGGATGAAAAATTCCATTGACAAGAAAAATTAAATCTTGTTCCGTTCCGTTCCGCTAAATATCATTATCCTAGGGGATATTTATACTTTGCGGAACGAAACGGAATCACAATTTATAAAGTTGAAGACATGGTTTGTACACAATGCCGACTGTAATAGTGATATTTCAACTTTATTAGTGCATGTAATATCAATTTATATATGGCCAGCATGTTTTCAAATTTAATTTGTTTACGATGATTATTAATATTTTTTAGAATTCCTGATATCGCCAAAAAATATTTAGATTGTCTACTCATTTTTTTTTCATTCGTCAGTTTATATGAATAATAAATATTAAATTACTGCAACAAGTGCAAAACATTTAAATATATAAATTTTATGGCGATAGGATTTCCTATATTGACTAAGTCAAGAACATAGTTTTTTAAAACAGCTAGGTTGCATGTAATAAATTCGTGTACCTGTAATATACCAGGATGAAAATTCCATTGACAAGGAAAAAAAATCTTGTTCCGTTCCGTTCCGCTAAATATCATTATCCTAGGGGATATTTATACTTTGCGGAACGAAACGGAACAACTGTTTGCAGTCCCGAAGATTTTAATATCCATTTAGAAGTGGGTTTTCAGATGGTTCAGTTCGAAAAAGCCCTTGATCGACTGTTCGCTAGGCAGTTTCAATATATCATTATTATTATTTAATATATTTACATATTAGTAAAAAAATGCTGTGCCCCGTGTGGTGCCTCAATGTTTGTTCCGTTCCGTTTCGTTCCGTTCCGCAAAGTATAAATAGCCTAATTAAAGGCTGTCAGTATAATGTTTGTTTCTTTTATTATATACCAATTATAATTACCGGCCACAATTACAACTAATTAACACTGATTTATGCAACAGAAATTCCCAGTTTTAAACATCAGTTGGAGTGAATAAATTAAAAAAATAATGTTAATAACATTATAAATCATGGTTTGTAAGTTTCTCAAGATGGTCAGTAATGTCCCTAAATATGGTCCGTTATGTCTGGTCAGTAATTTCCATAGTCTGTTATGTCCGTAATTTGGTATTTAAAGGGGCCTTAACTGTATCGTACACACAGTATGCCACAATATAATATATTCAAATTTATAAACAGGTTGAAATTCAAAAAATCTTCAAAAATCTTCATATAAATTCACTTACAGCTGGCTTTATACTATTTCTAGGCATAATTGTAAATGTATCTTAATGTTAATTGCTTGGCATGAAATTTTCTAACAAGTCCTGCTATATAAATAAATTACCAGTATATCAATATAATATTAATTCGCATGTAATTCAAACTCAAGACCAGTCAGTCGAAACAATATATTTATTGTAAAAATAGAATTACAATGGGCTATATAATATTGACAAAAATGTTCCAAAATTTTCGCAAAAAAAGGTTTGATACTTTTCTGGTTTGTAAAAAATGACAAGAATTTAAAAGCCCCTGAATGCTTTTCTAGTTGGCCACCGCTGGGATTTGAACCCAGAACTCTTTCTACATGGTAAGAAGTGTTTTTCTTAAACTACAGTGGCTGAGTAAAGAGCAGCATGGAGCATTATGTCGTAAATATATAATTTCTTACCAGAATAAGTACAAAAATCATTAATAATAGTACAGTAACGAGGGCATACAGTGATTTTATTAACCAACTATGTAGGTAATTTCAATGTCAAGTGTATTTTGGCTAAAAAAAGAGCTATATGGTAATCCATCAATGTATAAGTAAGTTATGGTGCAGACACGAGCATGTGAACTCTTGTGTGACCTTGACCTTTGAGGTATGGACCCGGGTCAAGGTCACTGCACATTGTCTCAATGAGGAAAACATTTGTACAAAGTTATATGGTAATCCATCAATGCATAAGTAAGTTATAGTGTGAACACAAAATGTTACAGACAGACAGACAGATGGACAGACGAACGAAGTGCATTCTTATAAACCCTTCCCCACTCTATGGCGGGGAATTAAAAATCCATCAATAAGAATAGGGTTCAATCCAAAAAAATCCCCTTATTGATAAAAAGAGCAAAATTAATTTAAGATTTACCAAATATCAATACTGAAATCTTTATTCATAAAATAATGGTGAATATTCAATGAAATAGGAGAATTTCAAGATACTTGTAAAAATGAGCATAGACTGCATAGTCCACACTGATACATTGTAAGTTATTACTTTTCTTCAAACAAATTTTGTCCAACACACAGGGGGCAGAAACAAATTATTTTTATTCTGTCCTTTATGTATATATCTATATTCATTTAAGCTAGAATATATACAAATAATTTGTTTCTGCTCCCTGTGGTCTAACATTAAAAAATCCACATTATTACCAATATCACCAGATATCACATGCTATGTACATGGAATTTGATTATAAGTTTACAATAATAACACAAATAACTACAGATAACATTAGAAAATCCATGAAAATGTGCAAAAACATCAAACAAGTATCCATAACAATTTGCACATAATTTTTATGCAGTTATCATATTTTTGAAACCTCAAACTATTCGAAAAAAACGAGGGCACATATGTCAAAAATATTAAAAATGTCAAGAATAGTCATATATAATCAAAGAAAAAAGTATAATTAATCTAAAAAATGCTATGTGCCATGCAATGAATAGTTAAAAATAACACATTTTATCCAAAAAACGTATCAAGGTGACATGCAAATTTTGTCCCAAAAAAGACGGTACCGACTTCTGAAGTATAATTATTCAACTAAGTTTGTCATTTTGGTAAATAAAGAAATAAGATTTCGATTATGTATATTCGTCGGAAATGGAATGAATAACATCAATATACCAACATTTTATACAAAGGAAAACAAAAACGTTTTTTACATCGGCTCTCCTGATTGTTTACTACTTACACCGCCATTTTGATTTGGTTCCCGTATTCCGAATACTTTTCGATTGTACGACGGGCACCTGGTTTAGCTGATACCGGTCTCTTTTTGTAGAAAAGAGAATAAGGGTACCAGTCTATCGTAAATAGTAGTAAGGATATACGAAAGTGTGATGCGGCTTCCGGCGATTAACACCGTTTTCAATCCGCGTAAAGAAGGCCCATTGTAACAAAAAGGAAATGGATTGTGTTAATTTAAATGTGCTTGTTTAAGAGAAAATATTTATTGTTACCTCAAACAATGTTCGTTTTATGAATATTTAGCATGTTTCCTTAAACATGAAGCACTCTGTTTCCTCTAGAAAAAGCATGACCACACAGAAAATGTACTTGCCAGTAACTGAAATGATCGTACGGTTCATGGCATGCATGAATCATTACATCGCATTAAATGCATGCATGGACTAAATGTCAGCATTTTCTCAACAGCCATATGATTACCCTATGAAATGTAAGTTTTATGTCATACTTTGCTTGTGTTATTTTTCACACCACGCTTTGCCATTCTAACAACATTACTATTCTGTAAAATCATTGATTGCATTGTGCAGAGTTTTGTGGGTTGTGGGTGGGTGTGAGCTTGGCACCCAGTCAGCTTTACCAGCTAATAGCCATGAATGCCTTTACTTCAGCATTATTGGGTTTGGGCTGCAAAGTGAATGTTTTGTCTAAACAGTTCTGTGGCCAGTGTGGGGTTGGGGTGGGGCGGTGACTAGCCACCCAGTAATGCACCATTCAATTGTAACCACGGCCCCCTAGGTCCAGGGAATAGCGGGGACTTTGACTTTCGGTCCAGCCAACCCCGTGTGAAATCCCCGCCCTGCGGGGACGAACTGATGGTAAAGTCCCCGCCATAGGCCCCCGCACCCAAGGTAAGGCCCATTTCCCGCTATATTTTGCGCGAAGACAAAACCACCACATTCACCCGGCACTGCGGGCCACCTTAAAGGTAAAAACGTGGTTACAATTGACTGGTGCATAAGCTCAATTGGTAGTACCAATACAATGGTCATGTGGCTATGCACCAGTCAATTGTAACCACGCCCCCCCCCCTGCCCGGTCGGGGGAATAGCGGGGACTTTGACTTTCAGTACAGCCAACCCCAGCTAAAATCCCCGCCATGCGCGGAGATAAAATGGTAAAATCCCTGCAAAATGCCCCCACACCCCAGGGACTCTAGTTAAGGCCCATTCCCCTCTATATTTTAAGCGAAGACAAAACCACCACATTCACCCAGCACTGCAGGGCCACCTGATAGGTAAAAACACGGCCCATTTCCTCGTTTAACCCCAGTGTACCCCCGGACATGGGGTGGGGGGGGGTACAATTGACTGCTGCATTAAGTTGACAGAACTTGTCTTCAAATAGTATTTGTTCACAGCAGGTCTTGCTTCACTCTACCTCCTAGGCTTTGGAGAAACCCACTCATTAAAAGTTTCTTTACACATTCTATTTGTCTTAATCAATAATTATAAGTCTCAATATCTTTGAGTAAATTGTCATTTTTTATTAAAAACAACAACACCAAAACCGTAAATGATACTCAATTGATTTTCTTGAACAAATATTAAGCCTTGTTACTAAGCTTTTCAGCAATGTATACCAGACCTTTTTTCATTAATACTTAATTTATTTCGAATAATTAGCCTTTAGATCACTCTTCACACAATGACTCTTAAATGTCCAACTCCATAAAATGCGAACAAGAATAATTACAATTTTGATCAACATGTCCCTTAATTTTATTTTTAATATTAGTCAAGCAATAACAGAGCCATCTGTATGCAATCCAATGTAAAATTAATGATAATTTAGTTTTTGCTCCCATTTTTACTTTCATTTCTGTGCCAAGCCCTTTTAAGTGCATTGAGTATTTTGGGAGACTTCACAATATTTCTGGCATTTAATCCCCATATATATATGGCTTTAAGTTGCCATACAAATTTGAGTCTTCATTATAAAAGATACTGTAAGTCTCAGTCTTAACCATAAACACACAATGAGAGGACTAAAGCATTACCATGTGTCAGAGGTATAGATCTTTCTATGCATTTTATTTTTCTAAATATATTACCGGTCTCATTAGCAATATCCTTATGCCTCTTTGAGTACTAGGCTTGACAGTTTGGTTTTTAATACATTGTTTTGAATGTTTTATTTGCACACAACAATGATGATGATGATGACACTATGCTATGCCAAAGCCTCAATACATTTTCTTCAAACAAAAAAGGGACATTCAGAATAACTTTTATTACATCATTTGACAAAATAAACTCATACAATCAACAAAATAAACATGCATCTGTAAAATCACAAGTCATGTTATGTGTTCGTTAAATTCAACTTAATAAAGAAAATAAATATTGGTTGCAATGCTCATCACTTCTAATAAACATTCCAACTGACTGAAAAAAATCAGCTAGTATCTTTTTTATGCTTAATCAGATTGCTATGCAAACTGGAAGCTTACAGAAGCACTCCAAAGTAGAAACAAGTATGGACATCCTTTTCGGTTTTCCTGAGGTCATGAGAAAGTATCTTGGAGGGGATTAAACCCACAACCTTGGATTTGAGGCTTATCCTCTAGACCACTTTCACCTTTTCACATTTTAAAGAGCCCAGTTTTCAATATGGTATTTGCAAGGATGTGCCCTATTAAAGGCTTTTCTAAGTCTTAAAAATTTAACTGAACAAAATAGTTCTCCTTTATTTGGTCTGCCAATGCCATCTGTTTCTGTATTTGTAGTTATCTTCCTTCCTTAATATAGGAAAACCACTTTAAGGGTAGATAAATACTTTACCATATAACCCTTTTAAGGTATGTGTTTGGGTGTATCTAATCATCACGGGCCAACAGATGACTTTAATCTGCAACTTCACATCAGTATTGAGTCATCAAATATTTGAGATGACAAGATGTTTCACTGAATGCTTTGTTTCCATCTTGCACTCATTTCCCCAAGGTAGACGTTGGCAGTTGTGTTAGATGATTTCCATGCATTGCAGGTCAATCCTCATACAATGGCATTTTTGATTTCATTCGGATTCCAGTACCTGAAATAGAAAAGATAAAATACCACAGAAATAATAGGAATTATATTTTCAGATCAATTATTTTAAAAGCCTGTACAACAACAGAAAAGTATTCACAAAATATTAAGTGCAACACCAATTTAAAGCTGCATCCTCACAGTTTTACTGTTCTGCCACCTTTTTATTTTTTGTCTTTTAATGAGCCAATTGGCAATTATTGTGCAAATGTATGGAAACCAGTGATATTAGACTGCTGACATAATATCAGATCACAGTCTTTCAAATTCAAGACTGAAAATTTGGTATAAATGCCTTCTACTTAGTCATATAAGGTCACACATAATAGATCAGATTTCAATTGTTTGGAAAATAATTTGTTGCTATTGTTTTAAGCCATATATTTGTGTACATTTAATTGTATTACTCCTTTGATATCAATTGAGGGCTTTTGAAGAATGACCAAGAAGAACTGTCAATCTGTGAGAGAGCAGCTTTTATCTCTGGACTACTGGTAAATTCAAGAATATGAAATGAAATTGTTATCATGTTTAAATTCCACTACAATGTTGATATTTTAATAATAATTCTATCAATCCTTGTTGATTAATTGTACAAACATGCAGGTACATTTGGGCTTAAACCAATAGGATACTTGATTGGTAAATTATTGTTCCAATTTCGAAAATAGCACAACCATTACCTCATCAGCCTTTTTTCATTAGAACAAGCCAGGAATTCAGAGTCGGCTGCACCACTGGTACCATACTGCTCTCTGAAAATGACAATAAGATTAAAATTTAAATGTCTGCATTTCATTGGCATAGTAAAAATGTAAGCATTTTTCAATGTTTCTGCATCACCACCACTGGTGGATATCATAGAATTTAACCATGAAGTTGAAACTGGGACCAATAATAGTAATCTTACTCCCAGCTTGAAAGAATTGTGTGCTGGTTTATGTGTTCAAACTCATTTTGCTAATCCACTTGAATGAAGATCTAATTTATTTAGAGAGTTATATTAGTGAAAAGTGTAGTGTGTGTGGGTTAGAACCAGCCGCCCGGTTAGCTCAGTTGGTTAGAGCGCCGTGCTAGTGTTCCGGCGGTTTTCCTCCCAGGTTTACTTTACTGGTGGCAGCGGTAAACGGCAGAAGTGCCTCCATCGGCCTAAAAAGGTTAATGGGGGGAGGAGTGTAGTGTGTGTGGGTTAGAACCAGCCGCCCGGTTAGCTCAGTTGGTTAGAGCGCCGTGCTAGTGTTCCGGCGGTCGTGGGTTCGAGCCCCACACCGAGCGCACTTTTCCTCCCAGGTTTACTTTAACAGGCATCAATTGTGCCATTACATTAAGCTGTTCGATACCAACACTCACGGACATATAAACCATGTATCCTTGGTTAAAAGAATGTAAATTTTAATTATAAAAAAAAATCAAGTTAATGAAATGAAATGTATATCTTGCAATCTGTCAAATGGAAGGAGACCTTACCCCACCCACTAAGAATTACCGGTAATGACATTTCCATTTAGTTTCTCATAAGGGCTCTTTTAAAACCATTTTTATATTTTAATAAAATACAATAAGTATAAAAATAACACTTACACACAAAAAAGTGGTAAAAGTTACGCTCCTCATTCTGTCTTTGGTCTAACATATCTCTTGGTTGTTTGAACATCTTCTTGGTCGGCCATGATGGACTATTTTCTTACGACCCGTTTTATATCCGAGGCCATATCTTGATACTAGCCGAGGAGTTCTGATTGCCGTGCTAAACCGATCGATGTACAGTATAAAAACACTACGCATCGGTAACTTCCCTTTACAAAAACACGAAAACTAGCGTAGAAAAATTATACTTGATTATTTTTTAGCCTTTTAATAAATTATTACCTGAAAAAAATCTGCTTGGTAATCAAAATGGAGGTGCGGGCGCAATTTTTTTTTACATTGTCAAAAAAATAGGAGCGGTAAATCCGCGGAACGAAATATCAATTTGGTGTGGCCTAAAATTGATATCCTTGTATACAAAGCATTTAATCTTACTATCACTTACAACACATGTCTTATGAATGTTTTACAAATTTATAAATTTACTGGCATTGTCTACCACCAAAATACCAATAAATTTAAAATATCGTAGGTATAATATGTATCTGTACTAATCATGTGACTTTTACATGCTGAATATGTACACACTATAATCTTGGAAACTACTATGCCCTATTTTTGTACAGGTAAACTCAACTGAGAACAGCGATAAAATATTCTTCTAATCATGTAAAGACTACTAAAGTGATGTATTATCAGCCTCATACTAGCTTGTTTTGACAATTATAAGCTTGTTTAAAGGGAAAAATGTATTTGTGGATTTTGGGACCATCAGGTATCTAGTCCCTTTAAAGACCATTGTTCTTGAAAAGTGTTTATCTTCTAAGGCTTGGACATTGTTCTTTTAATTGTATTCCTACCTTTGAGCTTGGTTTTATGCCACTGGCAAATAAGGCCTGTAAACAGAGAACAATATTAAGCGTTAGCTCATGTTCAATATTTTTAGTATTACCTGAAGGTTTGTTTATTTTTATTATTTGTATATACCACGGTTCATGTTTTAAGAAAAAGATGGCGTCCCTGCCTCTCAGGAAAGTATGTTACTAAAAGAGTACAGGTAAATTAAGAGATATTTATTGTTTCAAAAAAACAACTTCACATTAAAGCTGCACTCTCACAGATTTACCAATTTGACAACTTGTTTTAGTTATCGTCTCAGAATCAGCTGATTTTGGTATTAATGCAGGGCTTTTTCTGCCCATTTTGGGAAAAAGACCCTAGACATTTTGGGAAATTTTGCGTCGTGAAAATGCGGAAATTGGGAAAATTTACAGTGAAAAGAAAAAGCTGTCTAGTCTCCTGTGAAATAGGAAATGATTTAATATTAGTTTATTTTCCTTTTAAAAGACCCACAATGGCTGAAATATCAATCCTTGGAGTGTAAATATCTATTGCAATAATTCATGACAGATAATATTTCATATCTCTGAATGTGATGAAAATCAATGATTTCTGAGTTCAATTACCAAAAAAACTTCACATCACATAATTTATTAGGATGTTGAAAATGAACCAGTACAGGTAAAAAGAATTTCTAAAAAAAATAATATTTTTTTTATTTTTTTCTGGATTGGGATTTTTTTCTTAAGATTGGGAAAAATATCTTATATTTTGCTTTGGGAATGGGTCCGATAGTCGGACCCGTGGGTACTATAGAAAAAGCCCTGCAATGCCTTCACTTAGGTCTTTACTTATACTTCATAATAGAACAAGTCTTAATGGTTTGAAAAACTGCTGAAAATGACATTTTTCTTTGAGCGTTAGTAACGCTGTTTTACAGACATTTATGGAAATTAGGCTCATTTCAAGACAAAAGTAAAAAAAGTTGTCAAAATGGTCAATCTGTGAGAGTGCAGCTTTAAGCGAAAAAAAATGTTTCTTCTGTTTGTGAACAAGTAATTTAAAAGAGCAAACTGCTTTAAGCATTAGTTTAATTTTCTATCACAATCTTTTTTTACCAACACTTAAAAGACGCTAAGTAACGGACCTCATTCTTGATGATGTTGCCGACCCCTGGCAGAACGGACTGGTCCAGGAGCACATCACACACCTGTCTGTCCGTTTGTTCATGTATAAGAGAGAACGCGCGTCGGAAGTTGAACACTGGGGAACATATGTCAACATCATTCATTGTCTCGTATTTCTGCCTACAGGGGACCGATGGCCTGAAATTAGAATATTCACAGGTATAACATATTCATTTGTTTTCATTGGGTACAAACACAGAATCATCCATCAAGTTGGTATAACCATTTATGAAGAAAAGTGTGCTACATTTACAAAGAACATGGCATAAAGATGAGTACGGCATTGACAAGATATTCGCAGATATGATGCGATTGTTATGTTTCTGCAATGAAAAAAGGAAATTTTGAAAAAAACATAAGGTATGATAATTTAAAATAAAACAAGAGCGCCAACTGTCACAAAATATGCCTGTCTTAACTTTAAGATGTCCAGTTTGGTTATAAGTGGTTTTACTTTAGCCAAATTTAGACTGCAGACTCTGTACAACAGTTTTCACCAATTCAAGGGTCATAACTCTGGAGTGACTGAGGCCACATGGCTGGCTATCAAACCTGACCGAGATCTGCCCATACACATTCTGACCAAATTTGGTGATGATTTGTTTGATGGTGAAGTCCGACTTTAG
Source organism: Mya arenaria (assembly GCF_026914265.1). Classification (NCBI taxonomy): domain Eukaryota; kingdom Metazoa; phylum Mollusca; class Bivalvia; order Myida; family Myidae; genus Mya; species Mya arenaria. The sequence goes on along the minus strand of NC_069124.1, from coordinate 48,238,640 downwards.
GTAATTTCTATAAGTAAAGAATGATAACTCATGAAGGACTCATGTGATATGGCTTATTAATAAACTTGTCCAAGACTAAATTCAGTGATGATTGGAAAAAGGCTTCTAAAGAAATTGATCAGACAAGAGTTATTTTAGGTATTTTCGATAATTAAAGGGCATTTAACTCATGAATGAATCAAGCAAATACAGCTGGTATTCGAACTTGTCTGAGATATTATGTCCATACACATTCTTTCCAAATTTGGTGAAGATTGGACAGAGGCATCTTACGTTAATGATCAGACAAAACCAATTTTATGTTTAATATAGTTCTATAATTAATTCTATAATTAAAGGGCAAAAACTCTCAAGTTAATTAAAGGATATGACTATTTATCAAACTTGTCCAAGATATTATACCCATACACATTCTGATCAAATTTGAGTAGTACTGGTTGGCTTCTTAATTTATTGATCAGTCAACTTACTTGACAACACTCATCGGCCCTTATGGGACAGGTTGATTTTTTTCATTTTTCATAGAACGGGACCTATACTAGTTACTATAATACTCCCTGTTCTATGAAAAATGGAAAACATTGACTATTTTTTGCAGCAGAAACAAATAATATTCTATAAAAGGCAATTATGAATGAAATTATCACTGCTCTATTAAGTTTTACACTATTCCCACATTATATTTACTTTCAAGTAAAACAAGACACAGTTTATCCTTTTCCTCATACCTGATATCCACTGAAGACTTCTTGAACGTAAGAACATCTTCCGACATGTGTAGTTCCAGTGTGGCAGTCTCCGTCTTCCCACCAGAATCATTGTAAACCTTCGCATTGTTGATAAATGACTGGCCATCCATCAGAAAATGAACCCTGAGGACGTACAAGTTAGGTTTAGGTACCAGTTCCAACAAAACCATATGCTAACTTTAAAGCTGCACTCTCACAGATTAATCTTTTTTTTTTTTTTTTTTGACTTGGAACGAGCCAATATTTGCAAAAATCCATGGAAACCAATGATATAAGACTGCTGACAAAAAATTCAATCGCAGATGATTATATATAAATTCAAAAATTGATGTTTTATGCATTTTTCTTAAACCGCTAGTAACGGTTTATTAAATTAGCCATAAAACATTAATTTTCAAACAGAAATATGAAAATCCACGATCTGATTTTTCGTCAGCAATCTTATATAGCATTGGTTTGCAAATATTTACGCAAAAATTTGCTCTTTCCAAGACAAAAAATAAGTTGCAAAAATGGTGTATCTGTGAGAGTGCAGCTTTAATGATGTGGTACCATTACTAGTTCTGTCAAATTTGTACTTATACAATTGGTAGTTATTATTTATTTATTTTCAAATAAATAATTTTACTCTACATTCAGCCATATTCATCATGCCATAAAGGAAGTAATATTCACTAAATAACAAAGTTACATACATTTATTTTGTCATCCTACTTTAATAAAGTTTAATCTGAACATCTGCTATAATGATTTAGGCACTTAATATTAAAATTCAAATAAGTTTTTATACATACACAGTAACAAAAATCATAAATTTCAGTTGATGATTCATGAAACAGTAAATCTTTCATATATAGCCAATGACCCAATTCTCCCATTGGTGTTGTCTCCCTTTATACAGGCAGAAGAAAGAACTATATAAACCATGACCATCTGGCTAGGCCAACACGGAACGATTTTACGAAAACAGTTTAAAGTGACTCCCTTATTCAAAGTCAATACATACACATTATAATAAACATAAATTTTGAGTGATAAGCCTTTAACGATTTACTAAATATATATAATAAATATTGATTAATGATAAGAAGATAGTAACCATGTTTTTAATAGCTGAAAAAGCAAAAATATTAAATGATAGGTAAGTGGTAAAATATTTACTTGTGATCTACTATCGTCTCATTAGGTAGAAATGTTTTCTGCACCTTTCTTTTAAAAACCTGAAAGTATCCTTCACGAAAACGTTTTCGACATTTATACATATTTTTTGTTATTTAAACAATTGTATTAATTGTGGTAAATCTGATTTGGGAGTATGAGTACATCTTTAAACTGAAATGATTTGGCATTGCAAATATATATACTGTACCGTAAGCAGATATCTCCAAAGTACATGAACAATTCTTTCCCGAGTGTCTGAACATCTTCCAGATGTCGACCAATCAGCTGATGAAATGGGGAAGCAGCGGCCACATCCTTCTTCTTGAACTGTAAAGTTATATAATATAAATATAAGTGATGTTTCGTTGATCGATTATAACAAAAAGTTGATTGGTTGGGCCTGAAATTGGTGAAATCAATTTTATTTGGTCATCAATCATCGATTCAACCTGCTGGTTGTTTTTCTTCGTTCCTCTCATTATTTGCGTTCGGTTAATTTTAGCCAATTTTCTAATTTGAAATCGTTTATTCATTCGGAAGGGTTCAGTTGTTTTCATTAAAAATATGGCCGAAAGCAACAACAAGACTAAATAACTTCAAACATATGCATAACATAAGCATAATTAAGGATTACTAATTATTGTACAAGAATAAAACTACAATTAAGGTATTGTCAAAAACCATTGTACTATCGATAATCCGTTACTTGAGTGGAACGGATTATCGATAGTCAAAATGGAGGAAATATATTTGGATATGCTCCAACCACTGATAAATAAACATGTACATTGAAAATTATTTATCATACTATTTTTTTAATTGTTTCAACAGGCCATGAAAAACATTAAATCAACATGCTGAAAAGTGTTAATTTATAAATTTTTATATTTTTGTCACTAGCAATTCAATTTAACGTTAGAAATTAACTGCGAATTTGTATATATTTTCCCGCATTGTTATGACATCCTGTGACAAACTATTTCTGGTTACCGTCAAGTCTTTCTTTTAACAGAATGAGGTGAGAAAGAATTATTGAACGGTTTTCTAAAATGAAATTAAGTATTTTTTTAACAATTCTAGAAATACATAAGGAACTCTTGTAAATATATAATAAGTAATGAGTTGTGTGGTTGATATCATTATCAGGGATATGAACACAGTTGGGCTGGTTAAAGTATGCATGTGTAACCAGCCTAACTGCGTTCATACCTCGATAATGACATCAACCACGCAATTCATCCCATCAATATTTAAAAATTAATTAAACTCACCACCATGTTGGCCATTTTATAAAGTATCATTCCATTAATATGTGGCAGCAAATAAATGTTTTCAGCATTCACACAAAAAATAGCACAGCAATGACATATAAAAACCATTTTTGACTGTTTAAAATGCGTCACCTGATGTACCCACGCAGTCACTACTTATTCAGCCAATGCCTAGTCCATATAAACAGCCGCTTCAGAGTCTTTGACAAATTTTGATTGGGCGACTCTATGTGTTAAAAAACGTTCTCTTAAAGCACATTATTGTGGCTAGTCGTTGGCTACAATAATGAGCGATCAGGGATACGAGCGATCAGGGATACTTTTTTTATTATTTTGACATTTCTTATGTATCCCTGTAACTAGTGTTGTGCCGATGATTGGTTATAATTGAAAATTGATCGGAAAGGTCTACATTTGAGACAATCGATAGTGCAATTTGAACAATCGATTAGAAACAAGGGACGTAACCGATACTGACTAATTTACTTATTTCTGGTTAATGCTAGTTAATGCTGAAATGTTTACTATGCTAAGTTATCTAAGACTCCATATACTCTTGATATATAACTCCAGCCCATGTAAAGTACACAACTTCTGTGTATTGCTCTTTATCTTTATTACCGTCTGCTGTCTTATCAGATCACACATTTAAGTGTCTTGCTGTGCGGTGTCGTCCAATACAGTACAATTTTCATAAAAGAAACTGAATGAACAAATCATGTTATCATCCTTCGTTGGTTTTGATTACGCTTAAGTCACCACAACACCCCTCCACCGACTCCCCTTCCCCTCTCTACAACCAACTATGGCATACAAGCGATGACACTAATAATAAGTAATTACTCCCAGCCTACAAACCACCTCGCATACTCGAGGTACTTTTGAAAATAAAAGAGGGTCCCGGGTTTTAGTCACCACGACCCCCACCCCATCCCTCCCCAGGCTTCCCCACCCCTCTCCAACCTCCAACATTTACGGCATACAACATTTGAACACACTAAAGTAGTAAATCCAGGCGTATTAAAGAAAACGCTATATACCTTAGAGAATGGAAGGGGATTTCGGTATTTACGGGGATTTCGGTAATTCCACCGACCCAAGTGAAACAACTCCAATTTTATCGAAATGTGACAGCTAAGAAAAACATGCCTACAAAAGCACCCAAACGAAAAGTTGCAACAAAAACATGCAGCCAACATTCAGATATACCTTCAATCTTTCAATTGCAACCATTATTCTCACCTGAACATGCACCTAGTTGGAGAAATTTGATCAAGTTTCTGAAAATAGATGACAAGATGACAACAAAGAAGGATTTAAACGTCGGTGGAAATACCTTGTCAACAGCATTGCCTCCTACTCTATTAACACATTGACCCTTGATTTTGGCTTTAATTTTTATGCCCTTTAACTTGCAACCCGGACCTTCTACCATTTTTCTTTTCTTGCTAAAAATGCAACTTGTTTACGTAATTTGTTTTACCCGCCGGTTTTAGTGTCGTTATTATTTACTTGCGTAGAATTTGCACGGCGGTTACACGGTACCGGTTACACACAACTAGACAAAGGCAGATTTTTATGCAGAAGCTGCAATGTCGTAGATTTTCCCCACCGCCGTGTTGGGCTAGTTGCCTGGGGCAAATGGATATGCTGGGTCTAACAATCAGAAACAACAATGGTCAATTTTAATGATTAACTTTATGTTGTGCACAACATTTAAAAAATCAGAAATACTGTCAAGGGTACAGACTAAAACGCATACAACATAGAGAAATAGTAACGCATACAACAATGGCGAAAAAGGGTTTTTAACTTTGCATACTACATACAATGGTTGTTTGTCGCGAGTCAGTGGTGAATGTTCAGCGAAGGGTCTGCGACAGATTGTGTATATTAAACAACCTGTCGCAAAACATTCATAAATCAAGTATCTCTAAATGCGTGTCGACGATTGCAGATTCAAACAATAAAGCCAATTTTTCAACAACCCTTTGTTTTTTATAAACATTATATATACATGTACAATGTAGTATGTTAAAGTGGTCAGGCAGTAAAATAGTTTTGCTGATCGCTAGTAATCTAACTAAATGGTTTACGTTAAGCTGATATTTTAACTTTCATTGAAATGTCCCGTCTTGAAGTGAAAGTATACCGCTTTTAAATTATATATGTAAGCCTAGAAAATCATTTTTAGCATATAGCTTTAGGATCCAATGATGTGATTCGAAACCTTAAAACAGTAAGTTAGGAATATGTCAACGGGAAACCAGAAACTCCTACAACTGAAAGTAAACTAACTAGTCAATCAAAATCCTATTAAAACAAAGGCAAGTTAAAAACAAACTTTAAAGCTGCACTCTCACAGATTTACCATTTTTAAAACTTTTTTTTTTTTTATTTTTGTCTTGGAAAGAGCAATTTTTGCGTAAATATCTGCAAACCAATGATATAAGATTGCTGACAAAAGTCAGATCGTTGATTTTCATATTTCCATTTGAAAATTAATGTTTTATGGCACAAACCGTTACTAACGGTTTAAGAAGAATGCATAAAACATTTTTTGAACTTAAATACAAATATCTGCGATCTTATTTTTGTCAGCAATCTTATTTAACTGGTTTCCATGGATTTTCGCAAAACTTGGCTCGTTCCAAGACAAAAAATAAAAAAAGTTGTCAAAACGTTCAATCTGTGAGAGTGCAGCTTTAAAAGCGCATTTTCCTTCAGTGCATTAAAGGGACTCTGGAATCTAAGAGATTTTGCCTCAATTTATTAAGGATGCTGTGCAAAGTTAAGGACCATTTTTCACATATGTCTGTACTTTCATTTGAAACACTTCTAAAGCCGAATTTAATGCGAAATCTGATAATAAGTTTTAGGATAAAAAAACTTTATTAGCGCAAAATACATCAAAAGGTTAAACTGCTATCATTTAAATGCCACCCTATTGTATTGAACCGGTGATGATCAATGCTTTTTGTGAACTGTTGTAAGATACGACTTCACAGTAGTTGGAAAACACAGTTATGTTTTCATAAAAAGTTAATATAGCAACCATGAATTCGAACATAACTAAAACAAACTCAGTGTTTTCTTAACACATTTTACTGTTAATGTCTCCTTAGCGTATGCATGTCAATGTAAATTATTTAAACGCTTTATGACTAAGCACATTTAAAAAGGTAATTACCCGATTGCATCTAAATATCTATTTATTTATAAACATGAAGTCGCAAAATGGAAGTTTACACACGAACACTGAAGCATTTGTTTTAAGGATTTAAAGAAGAAGTTATAGTTAAACTTAAGGCTATTGAAAGATAAATTAAACAGCATTCAACATGATGCGCATTATTGGACTTATATTTTCATTTCAAATTATTTGGCTAGTTCTAGCTACACCAGAATTTTGCCCACCAACATGTAAATGTTCCCGTTTTGAACTCGCTTGCAACAAAACGGCTATTAGAGACGTTCCTTTATTTTTCTCGGATGAAATACAAGAAGTGCACTTGTTTGATTTCAACTTCAATGGAATAGAACCAGGTATATTTCGAGAAAATGTACTCTGGGCACGCATCAGAACTCTTATAATATATAGCTCGCACGGAAAAACCTTGTGCGAAGACGCTTTTGATGAATACAACATTTCTTGGACTTCATAGTGAACAACTTCAAACTGTATCAAACAAACTCTTCCGAGGTTTAGATAACATCGAATGTCTTGATTTTGACGGAGCTATTAAACTTGACCCAAAATGGTTTTTACCAGCAATTGGGCAATTTCCTTTGCCATTTCTTCGGAACGTGTCTTTGGCAGGATTGAACTCTTTTAATCTAAATGCAATAGAAATGACTGATTACTTTTTCAGAATGGTGACATTCAATGGAACAAGAAACATACATTATTTTGATGCATCCAATACGTTCGTAAGCGACATGGATTTTGGCTTATTACACAAATATAACATATGTAATTCGATAAAGGAACTAAAGATGCGTTATATAGTACTAACTAGGGCCAAGAATGTCCTTGGTGCGCCTTGCAAGAGTCTTCGAAAGTTGGATATGAAGGGATTTGACTCCCCAGTGCTACGAAAAGGAATAACATTCAACAACACCGGATTTTCCTGTCTCGGTGTATTGTTTTACAATAACATAGATGAATACATACTGGATGATATTATAAGTAAAGCAGACAAGCCGATTGTGATATCAGATTTCCAATTGAACATGTCTCAATGTCTTATGCGTGTCAAAAGGCTATCGTGTAGCAACAATCGCATGCATTATCTGAACATAACATCCTCATTGAACAATGTGACAGTTGAATCCTTCGAGTTTGGAAATTTGTCAAACAATGACTTACTGTATGCATCGCCCGCCTTGTTAAGACCTTCAGTAAACATGAAGACTCTTGATTTGTCCTTTAATCAGTTATCCAACATGCAACAAAAGTATCCGAAAGATCTGAATGATTTGTTTTCTCATAATAATAATTTGAAATACATTAATTTAGCTTCGAACAATTTGAACACTTTATCTCAGAAGATGTTCGAACACAACACAGCGTTGGAACATGTTGACATATCGTTGAATAACCTTAAGCATTTGGATTCCATTGGTCTGCATCTACGCAGACTAAAGTATCTGAAGGTCAACCAAAATGCGATCAAACATTTGTCAAAGCAAGAAAAGAAAATCATGAACGAATTATATACTAACTCAAACAAGTCTTTTAAAATTGATTTGTCCGGTAATCCATTTGTGTGTACATGCACATCTGAATCGTTGGCAACAATTGAATGGCTGAATGCTGGTTCTGGCACATATTTGGTTGGTGATGATGACCAATACACTTGCTCTTTAGAGGGGAAAAAAATCCAGATTATTCCAGATGCAGAAGACTAAGATTTTCTGTAGACGAAAGAAAATGATAATGGAACTCATCATTGCAACGCCGACCGTGACCTTTGTTCTCGTGTTAGTTGCTGTTATATTGATAATACGTTCGAAAATAAAAGCCAAGAATTTTGCATTTGAAACAGTATTATCGCAATTGAGAAATGGCTCATTTCGAAAAGAGCATCTTGTTTTCCTTTCGTTTTGTTCGGAAGATGTAAATGTGGCTGTTGATATTAAGCATGAGATGAAACGGAAGATGAGGGATATTTACAGAATCAGCAACGACAATCTTATCTGCTCTGGAGACACCCACTTCAGACCCGGGTTAAGGATTGGCGATGAAATGATCAGATGCATTGGTAATTCGGCCGTTGTTGTGTTTGTTGTGTCGAATGACTTCTGTCAAAACAAACCAACGATTATCTTCTTGGTTGACCACGTCGATCCATCTTTAATGGACACGACCTTACAGAATTTGTATGAAAGAACCGTCCATGTGTCTTGCAGACAGAGCGGCATCGAGCTGTGTATACAACCAAGTTGGAGTGTTGTTTGTAAAACAATTATTTTACTGGCTACGAAATCCCTAATTGGTGCGGATAGAAGAAACAATGGTCGCGAGGATGAAAGATTAATACTTTTAAATTGAATGAGAAACCTTGTGTTTTATGTTATTTATCGATCTGTACTTAGATGTAGATAATTACTTTTCCAAAGTTTTCAACTAGCATAAGCGCATACATAATTATACATTTGTATACTTGCCTAAATGCCTAGTTTAAGGAATGTTTGGCATGTTAATCTCCTGGCCCCAATTTCTCGAAACTTCTTAAGTCTCTTATAAGAGGATTAAGCTAAACTCACTATTTTTTTTGCTGTTCTATAAAATGGGTATTATTTACTTCTAAACAATTTTTAGAAATTATGTAGGAATATTCTAAATGACAATAAGACATTTCTCATTAATCAAAATCCATTTTTAGTATGAATTTAGGCTAATTGAAATAAGCGACTTAAGCCTGTTAAGCTTAAGAAGTTTCGAGGTATTAGGGCCAGCTGTGCATCTCCTGCTAATTGTACTGTTGGCATTGTAATTTGGCCAATTTCCTGTGTATTTGTTTATTGACACAGGGCTATTAAGGGTCCATTTCTATAACAAGAACCTTCAAAACGGCACAACAGGACACTTGGAGAAGGGTTTAACTAGGCCTTAAGGAAGACACATTGCTTATAGAGTTGGACTATTGTTATTGTTGTGACATTACGGTCTCATCTTTTCTTGGAATTATGCCAACAGTTATCTGAGTTTATTATTTGTATTGTACGCCTTATAAGTTTAAGGTAGCTATCAAATTAATTCTTTGACAAATATGTTTGCTATCAAACAATTTCATCTACATTTGGCGTACTTGAACAGATTTGTCTGTGATTAAAATACAATGGCTGATACATGCATTGATTAAGACGAGAATAATGCTATCTCCGATCAACACGAACTGGACTATTACAAAACTAATTTTATGTGCGAACGAGATTTAGAAAGTACATGTATTGCTAAAGATAAAGTCATAATTTATTATAGAACTGTACTATCCGAATCTGCACTTTCTCCTTGTTGTCTGGATTTTGAAATTGGTATATACAATTCATCTCTAGACATAAACGTACATGTAAACTAAACCTGAATACTGATTTTAACAATGTTACAAAATACTTTGACAAACGTAAAAGTCACTTAAACCTAACATAGAAAGGTTCACACAACAAAACACGCCTAATAGAATGTCGGACTATATGGGTGAAGCATTTGAGCTAAAAGAGGAACAAATTAATTTGTTAGCTGCTTCCCTAGCAGTGATGTTGTTTTGATAGATTTAAACAAATTGTTTTCATTCATGTCGTTGTTCGGGCGGGCGGCCGGGCGTATTGGCGGCCGGGCGGCGTCAAACTCACCTATGGGTTGACATATCTTGACCAAACTTGGTCTATAGGAAAACTTTATGGATACCTTTCATGGGATTGCGTTTCGGGTCCCTAGGGTCAAGATCAAGGTCACGGTTACGAAAAATAGAAAAACGGTTGAAACTGAATAACTTTAGTTAGGGTTGACATATCTTGACCCAACATGGTATAACGAAAGAGTTTATTGGTAACTTTCATGGAATTGTTTTTAGGATCCCTAGGGTCAGAGTCACTGTTACTAAAAATAGAAAAACAGTTGAAATTGAATAACTTTAGTCAGGGTTCAAATATCTTGACCAAACTTGGTATCAAAGAAGAGTTTATGAAAACCGTTCATGGGATTGCGTTTGGGGTCCCTAGGGTCAAGGTCACTGTTACTAAAAATAGAAGAATGGTTGAAACTGAATAATTTTAGTTAGGGTTCACATATCTTGACCAAACTTGTTTTATATTATGGATTGGTTTAATTTTTATACTGATAATTATGTATAGGTTGTATCACAGTATTTGGTTTATTTTCAAGTCCGTCTATATTACAGATGCACTTTTACTCACAAACAAAATTTACCACAATTAATACAAATGATTTGATAAAACAAAACAGATGAATAAATGGCGACAACAAAGGTTCTTATGAAGGATACCGAGTTAAATTTTCAAGAAAGGTGCAGAAAAAATGTTATATCTACCTTATGAGACTATAGTAGATCACTGTTAGTCTGTTAGCATTCTCAATCATATTTTTTTCACCTTTTAAATACACGTTTAGAATCTTGTCAGCAGTATCAAATATTTTCTATAAATGCTTTATTTAGTTAGTAGTTAAAGATTAATCAATCAAAATTTACTTTTGTTATACATGTGTATGTATTGATTTTGAACAAGAGTGTCCATTTAACCTAACGACTGGCATTATATATATTGAAATGTTTGTTTTATGGGTCGCATTGACTCATTCAACCCCTTATATGTTGTACATATTGATTCTGAATAAAAGTGTTTTTCGTTCTTTTTCTAAAGGGCGGATTTTCCAACAAACAGCGATTTCATTATTTTTTTCAATTTTTTTGTCTTAAAAAATATTTGTCATTTGGCCCCCCTCCATTGCTTTCTTTTATAAGTGACAAAAATAACACTTTCTTTAATGTGAACAATGCAAAATATGTAATAATACATCCCCGACAAACCCTGGAGGATAATAATATTAATTTGAATTGAATAAATGATTACACCATTGAGTATTTGAATAAAGGGAGGAAGCGCAAGCTTATGCTGTAATCATTCCGAATGATAAAATACGAAGAAAAAAATGTATCTTTGCCCGGTCCTGTTTTATTATAATAAATGAATTTTCTGCTCGTTTGCTCCAATTTATTCTGGCTCAAACTCTTTTACATATTAATAAGTCTAAAATGACAAATAAGGTTTTAAGTATGTCGGTACAATTTCACAACATGAGAGGGTTTCTGCTAGAAGTAATTGCGCATAGCTTAGCCTAAATGTCTATTTGAATGTTCTTAAAATACATAAAGGTTCTAGTGTGAATGAGCTCAACAATAATTAATGAATACAATCACGTTCACAATGCTATTCTGCATTGAGGAGGCATTGAATGTGAAGCGCCCCAAAAGCGGTTGCTAGCAATTAATGTTCGGCACTTCAAAGATCTTCTTTTTATGTGCGTTCCTTGTGAGCGTTATTTTAAGCTAGGCTTTAATTCGTCTGTTGAAGTAAAAGCAATGCAAACTGTATATAAATGATGCTTTAGGGATTATTAAGCCTGCCTATTAATCCCCCTCCCCCCCTCCCACCGAATCGTCAAAGTAAACATTCACTTTCAATACAGGAGACAAAAGTAATAAAACACGCCCTAAATGCACCATTTCGTACCAGAAATTGCAAAAACCTTTACATCGATCATGAGGGAGAGGTGCATGTCAAAAGAGTTCACTCCTTAGTAACGCCCCCTCTAACGTCAAATCCTGGACCCGCCCCTAGTCTCCTATGTTAAAGCTATTATTTAAGACTTCTGTTACAATTACTATGAGTTAAAAAAGCTACAATGTTATGAACAATATAGCCATTTACGGCATCTGCAAACACTGTCATTAAAGTATAATGTACTCTCCCCAAGTATAATATATAGGCCCCACTTCGATGAGGAAGTAAATTACGAATGGTAATTTCCATTTAAGAAACTGTATCGGATATTACTTCCTTGTTATTTTTAAATTGTATGTATCATCAGATTAAATAAACGTCAGATACATAATCATACTCTCAGATTCGTTTACATATATCTGAAACAAAATGAAATGAGAATACCTTGGAGATCGTTTTAAGATTATAGAATATATAATTTTCATGACATATCAAAATGGGCGTAAGCCAGTCATCTCCGGAGTTTCCGCGTAAAACTCCCGTCGAGGGACGTTCATTATGGTACCGAGATTTTGAGACATATCCTATTGGAACTATTTTAAACGACCTTGATACCAAAATCAAAGAATGGAATAATATAATTGGTAATTTAAAGAAAGGACATATGAGTGGAGAAATGAAAGTGTACATGTTTTCACAGATGATTCAAACTTCAGATTTTCTAATCAATATGGTAAGCAAATTGTTTCTTTATTTTGTTGTTAAAATGTTGATACATGTACATGAGAAAATCCGATTACGAGTATATAATGGGTATGTACGATTACGAGTATATAATGTGTATGTACGATTACGAGTATATAATGTGTATGTACGATTACGAGTATATAATGTGTATGTACGATTACGAGTATATAATGTGTATGTACGATTACGAGTATATAATGTGTATGTACGATTACGAGTATATAATGTGTATGTACGATTACGAGTATATAATGTGTATGTACGATAACGAGTATATAATGTGTATGTACGATTACGAGTATATAATGTGTATGTACGATTACGAGTATATAATGTGTATGTACGATAACGAGTATATAATGTGTATGTACGATTACGAGTATATAATGTGTATGTACGATAACGAGTATATAATGTGTATGTACGATTACGAGTATATAATGTGTATGTACGATAACGAGTATATAATGTGTATGTACGATAACGAGTATATAATGGGTATATACGATTACGAGTATATAATTGGTATATTCGATTACGAGTATATAATGGGTATATACGATTACGAGTATATAATGGGTATATACGATTACGAGTGTTACCATTTTAGGGTATATACGATTACGAGTGTTACCATTTTAGGGTATATACGATTACGAGTGTTACCATTTTAGGGTATATACGATTACGAGTATAAAATGGCTATATACGATTTCTAGTGTGTAATGAGTATAAACGATAACGAGTATATTATTGGTATAAATAATAACGAGTGAATTATGGGTATATACGATTATGAGTCAACTATGGGTATATACGATTATGAGTAAACTATGGGTTTAAACGCTTTCGAACACCCTTTGGGTACAAACGCTTACAAATAGGTTATGGGTACAAGTAGTATTTATAAATGGGGATTTCAATTAATAAATACGTGTACAGGAATTCCCTATTTAAAAAGTGCCAAAATGTTGCAAGTATTTTTATCGGCTCACAAATCCTGTATGCTATTTTGCTTTTACCATCAAAATGAAGTGTGTTAACCATACTATTGCATTAAAGTTTAAACTAAATTAAAAATGCACCTATCAAGTGTAAACCTATATCGTACCCCTTTAACTGAAAAGTGTCAATTTAAAATTATTATTTTTTGCAATAACTGAAACATAGTAGTACAAGGCTTATATATTTATTGCAAATGCCCCCCCCCCCCCACCCCCTACGAAATATTCTTAACAGTATTAACATTTAAAGAAACACAAGTTATCGATCACGTGGTCTTTAAGCTAAACACTCAAGCATATTTCTGTATTAATGAATCAGCAAGGAATGTAATGCCAAAAGGAAATGAAGCATTTGTTCATTAATCAATTACCTAGGAAATGTAATACCGAAAGGAATTGAAGCATAAAATGCTTTATATCAGGCGCTATAAAGTACATTCATTTTCATATTTGGTGTTAACTTGTGTTTATCATGTGGTAGTGTCTGATTAAAGAAAAAAGACACATTAAGTACGAAACAATAGTTATCATAATTTCTGTTTCCGTAGGTCCCGCAGGAAATTTATAGTGTTTACAGAAAACAACGAACAGAAAAAGAACCACAGTTACCATATGAGCACCGACACCAACAAGCACCTCGCCACAAGGAAGGACATCAGGGTACACTTGAAGGAGAGAGTATGATAAGGCGAGACAATGCATAACCCCGTCCCCAAACTGCATCTCCGGGCGGCAGGAATAATGAGCTGGAAAAACTTAAGAGAGAAAATAAGGAACTGCAGACGAGATTGAAAGGCGTCCAACTGGTTGGAGAAGACCTACAAAGAGAGAAAGAACTTCTCCTTACCAGGTACTTCAGAACTTTCTATTCATGGCAAGTAACGTGCCTCAAACAGTCTTTAAACCACACCTTGTCACAAGACGTACCCACACCCCTTCACAAGACGCGCCAACACCCCGTCACAAGACGCACACACACCCCGTCACAAGACGCACAAACACCCGTCACAAGACGCACCCACACCCCGTCACAAGACGCACCCACAATCCGTCACAAGACGCACACACAAGCCGTAACAAGACGCACACACACACGCACTCACAAGACGCATCCACACCCCGTCACAAGACGCACACACACCCCGTCACAAGACGCACACACACCCCGTCACAAGACGCACACACACCCCGTCACAAGACGCAACCACACCCCGTCACAAGACGCACCCACACCCCGTCACAGACGCACCCACACCCCGTTACAAGACGCACCCACACCCCGTCACAAAACGCACATACACCCCGTCACAAGACGCACACACACGCCGTCACGAGACGCACCCACACACTGTCACAAGACGCACACACACGCCGTCACAAGACGCACTCATAAAACGCCACAAGACGCGCCATCACAATGAGCCCCTGTAGTTATCTTGAGTCAACAAGGAAAATATAAACTATAAAAATGACATTATGTGAGTTCGACTGAAATCAGTTATCTCCATTTTTCATTCCGTTATTGAATGTCTGTTTTCAGGTTAAGTAGATTTGCAGGCGAGAAACTAACAGCAGACAATCCAAACATAGCTGACCTCAGTGATCCTTGTCGGCCCACCAGGCTCGGGGAACAGTACAGCGAGATATATGACAACGAATGGACTAACGCGTTTGAAGGCCTTCTCGATTGTGGTTATACTAAAAGTGAAGCTATTGATACACTTAGGGACACGCTCATAGTAAGTTGACTGTTTTGAAGTCATTTTTATTATCCCCCGCCTTGAAAAGGCGAAGGGATATAGTAATGGTAGGCGCGCTTCCGTGCGTGCGTGCGTGCGTGTGTGCGCGCGCGTTCGTGTGTGCGTCCGTCCGTCCCACATTCATTTCAATGCATCTCCTCTTACATTTCAAATGCGACTTCTATTAAACTTTTACAGATTGATGATCATAAAGTGAAGCAGCGCATATTGTCGGGCTTTCCCGATTTGACAATTTTTGAAAGAGTTATTGCCCTTTGCTTATTTTACATTTAAAATTGGTTTCTTCGCAACTCCTATTACGTTTTTCATGCGATTTCTACCAAACTTTCACAGATTGATGATCATAAAGTGAAGCAGCGCATATTGTCTGGCTTTTGCGATTAGACCATTTTTAAAAGGGTTATTGTCCTTCCTTTATTTTACATTTTAAATTGGTTTCTTCGCAATTCTCCTTACGTTTATGACTATATAGTGACGCAGCGCATATTGTCAGTCTTTTGCAATTTGACCTTTTTTGAAAGAGTTATTGCCCTTTCTTAATTTCTCGCATTTCTTATGTTCCTGCGAAATTACCCTTACCATTGATTGACTTTCGTTACAAAAAGTGTCCCCATGAGGCGAGGGATATAGCTATCTGTGACCGCTCTTGTCTTAACAATGTGTTATATACCAAGTACTTAAGTATTCATATATAAACAAAACTAGTTGTCGGTTAGCGCAGTGGTTAGCGCACTCGCATGGGCGTCGTGAGTTCGGTTAGTGGTCACCAAGCCGGACAAGTGGGTTTTCTCCCGTTTCCCCCACTAAGTATAAGCTATCATAGCTTCCTTCACAATCGTTGTTAAATATATAATGGTTAAAGTAAACAAAACTATATTAAATGACTCAAAACGTGGACAGATCCATGCAAATCTAGACATTCCCCGGCAAGAAAATATTTATGTTATCTTAAGAAACTGGAAAACTTAATAAAAATAGCACGATACTTCACTGAATAGAGCCATATTTGTTAAGATACAAGTTGAAATAACCTCAAATGACGTTTGAAGTGCATGTTTGCGATATAAATTAAATATTTTAATATGATATGTACAATATCCGTTGAAATATGCCTGTCTTAAATCTGTCTGTTGTGTGCTTTTTACGTTCCAGAATATTGACACGTTTTGCAATCAAAAGGCTGACATGGTTTTGAAAAAAGCTGAAGACGCTGTGAATCTTTTGTTTGAAGATTACACCAAATCAGTTAACTTCAAGGTGAATAGAAAAATGTTAACATGTTCAATAAGTAAATACTTACGTTATAAATGTTAGTGTTTACGTTTTTGTTACAGAACTGTGTATTTTTCAGTGCCATATACATTGTTGTGTTTTAGCAATGAAATTAAAAAGTATTGTGTTGCTTTTTTTCTGATTTAAGATTGGTATACCTGAAATAACAATACGGAGTGGACGGGTAAGAAAACTTTGCTGACTCGATTTCAATTTGTTTTGAAGAATGCATACTAAAACAATGTTCACGTTAAATAACTATTTGACGCACATACAATTCGATATTTTTATGATTCTAGGTTAACTTAAACGAACAATCAATAGATGTGTCAGCTAAAAAGAAGCACGTGGTAAGTCTTTAAAGAACTTCAATTGATGTATGGTTTACTGGAATTGTCCTTCTATTGTTCGTAATAATTGTAAATCGAAGAGTATACATTAGTTTTCAGATGTGCTTAATAGCGCTACAATGGGAGCCATGGGCCTGCAGAAAAGGTGGATACCAAAAGGTGGCAATCAACCAGCATCGCCTTCTGCCATGCAGACAAAATTTGTAAGTGATTTCTTTCATTGTCTTTGTAATGTATCGTAAATTGTATGTATATCTATGTTTATCACTACTTTTGTCTACACTTCAGGACGTAAAACCAGTAAATATTGAAGATAAGCTGAAGAAACTGAGAAAAGAAGTTTCATCTTCGATGGTTCCAATCGTACAACGGGTATTCCAAACAAAGACTTTCCAAACAAATATTTGTAATATGTTCAAAGCAATTATTAATAAGTTAATTAAAACAAACTCCTGCTCTTAAAATTGATTGTATATCTTGGCCATTTGGAATGCAAATTCGACACTGTTGACATTTTGTTTTTAAGGCCTACATCGAGGCTTTTTGGAACAAAGAGTGTATACCAGTCCTCAAACCATTCGTGAAAGCCTGCCTGCATCTTTGTTGGAAAATGGTCGTCCAGAGTCCGCCTATGCGCTTTGAACTGGTGGTTACCAAAGGTCAACATTTTGATGCCAATTTATTTAAGGAGTACACACTTTCTGGAACTACGATTGATTTCGTCGTTTGGCCTGCGCTACTTTTGCATGATGGTGGCCCTCTTATTGCAAAAGGTATTGCGCAGCCTGTGGGGAGGAACAAGATTGAGTCATCAAAACGAAACTAGATAAACTCTTCACTTCATTCTAGCGATGTTGATTTTTTCCTGTGAGAACGACAAGGTTCACCGAATAATGCTTTAACAAATACATAGTATTGATTGATGCGATTATTCAAACTGTCCGACTGCATTTCGGAATTAAAATCAAATTAAATGTATTCAATGTTTATATGTAGATTAAGATGAACATCTGTGACAATGGTTTGGCTATATCATAATGTGGTGTGATAATTTGACAAAATGGTGAGTCAAGCATTTAAGCAATGCCGAAAATAATGCATCTCAGTATAGTGAATACAGTTTTAAGTTTACTTTTAACTTTCAAAATGTGTGTATTGGTGCCTTTAAGAAATACTATTTCTTTGTTACTATGACGCCTCTTCACGCTTCTTAGTTTCCATTTGATTGATATGTTGTTACGTTATTGTTTACTAGTGATATCATGGTTTAGTCAAATATTATGTCTCTGTTGTTTTGAGGTCTATAAGAGTCTGTCTGCGCCCATTGGTTGCCTTATGAGTTAACCCTGCTGTAATTCACGTTGTTTATTTTAGGTCTAAAATGGACACGGAATTTAAGTGACTGCAAATACCTATCACATTATTACTTCCAGAAGTGTTTTTTTATATTTTAGTAATAGTTCCGCTGGTATAAAAATGTATTTCTCTTATAAATACCGTTCATTACATATTATAAAATGCACTTCATTGGAATGGCCTTTGTTGAACTCAAGTATCTGGTTGGGTTCCCTATCTATTTGTAACCCCACGGTCGTTTTATTACGACCATATTACACATATTACTGCATACATCGGGTGTAATATAAAGAGGGGTAAGTTTAGAAAGTTATTTTTATTGTGTTTTGGTTATATGCAAATACACAGTTTATGAAATAGAATACATATTTTAACTAAAAACAAAGTTTCGTTTTGTTTTGCTTTTAGATTTATTGCGCATTTAAAGCAGATCGAATCATAAAATAAGAACACATATGGAGTTAAGTAATTGAATATGATAAAATATTTTACCGCGTGAACGTTGCTATGCCAGGTTTTGGTGGACACTCAGTGAAATATATTACGATCTTACACTGAAACAAACAATTATCCTGTATTTATTGCACCATAATATCAGATCACAATTTATCTAGAAAGCTATTAAAGAAAAAAACATTTACGTACGCCATGATATAAAGCTTGCTGTCCAACATAATGATACATGATAATTATGCGATAAATATAGTGTTAAGAAACAAATATTTAAAAAATCACATTGTAGCAAACATATTTTAATAACATGTAAAAGCTGAAATCCACAGATTGCCCATTAACATATTCATGCCTCAGTGTTAATAAAACAATTTTCCAAAATAAGTCTTGGGACGTTCAAGTCTTACTGATAAGATAGTAACTAGCTCTGTGAACTTCATTTCTTCAAATGATATTTAAAGTAGGAGAGTTGTATTAATTGTAAAAAAGAAAATAATCAAAGATGCGTCAACAAGAGGTTTGATGTTGTAGTATAGACTCATCTCTCTTTCATCAAAATATATAAATCATTTAAACTATTTATATATTAGCAAAAATAGCGTGTATCAGAAACAAATCATAATGCTATAAAAATAGTCATTCCAAAATTATCATGTGACTGGAAGTTCGCATTGTACCGAATAAGTCTCAAACGGTGTGACTGGAAGTTTGCATTGTACCGAATGAGTCTCGGACGGTGTGACTGGAAGTTCGCATTGTACCGAATGAGTCTCGGACGGTGAGGGTAGTCTAGTCATCAAAAGAGTTTCGTTCGAAGCGCGCTATTAATATCTGCAACCAATATGAAAAACGTGTACAAAGATTATGTATAACATTTAGATTTACCTTCCGCCATTCGTCTTATTGAGCTAATTGGAATGGAGCCGTATTTGCAAAAAAAAACTGTTTGAGACATTTCTTAATTTTAGTCAATTTTTCAAAATGTTTAAGTCATATTGTAAGAAAATTGTATTTTGAAAATAAAAATTTGAATATACAATTGAATCAACGAAAATAAAGGCTTTCATATATGATTAGGTTATCATTTATTATTACTTTGGAGATACTTAACTTAAAAAATGGTTTTAAGATGTTTTATAAATACCGACCATGGTGAATAGCTAAAGAGATTACTAGATTTGTTTTGACGGATGGCATCAATACGGCGTGATAAAATAGTAGATATATAAAATTGCATCTAGATCAACAGTGAGTGCTGGTGTGTACTTCACAGAAATATACTACGTAAAAAGAATTCGAAAGACATTGTTGATAATATTGTTAAACATTTAAGGGATAAGAGTGGTCTAATGCTATAGGAGTCCGCCCATCACCTTAGTGATTGTGGTTTAGATCCGTACCTGGGATTCCTATTTATGGCCTCTCTTAAAGAATATCGGTCTGGATTCTGCCCTCGCGTGTGATAAGCTATTAACTTCCGCCACAACTGATCTAAAATATATATCAGTATAAGTCGCTGTTTGTTTAATTCGAACCTTAGGTAAACATCTTAACAAGAAATACGTAAAACGGGCGACTAGGTCTACAGGCAATTATTGGAAGTCTTAAGCGGATGTGCGATCTGTTTGTTGAACATTTGCCTTGCATGTACACAAATTCAACATATATATGACAGTAACATTAGACGTTTGCATCCATGAGCTCACATGTTCAAATTATCGGCTTTTAGACTACGCACAAAGCAGGACGTACGTATTGAGAAAACGCGTGTTATAAATCATTTGAATCCTATAAATATTTGAGTTTCGGTGGTGGATATATCAATAAAAACGTTCCAGCCATATTCGTTATTTGTTATATTTTACCATTATAACATATTATCTGAAGATAAAAATTAACAGTGCTTGGTAAAATTCGTCTTAATGTTTCCATGAAAACTATCAGGCTTATTTGTATATATGTTTTATCATAAACTGTATTTAACTACAAAAATATTTCATCACAAAGTGTATACTAGTATACATTTTGGGGATATGTATCGGCTCTTATTTAAAGATATCACACTCGAAAGATAATGAAAACACCCGGAAGAAGTTTATGGTTATACGAGTAGTCTCTAAACGTTTAGACTACTAATAATTATATTGTATTGTATAATTACGAACCATTTGAAGAATAGTGATATTGTTTCATTAACATAACACTTAAAATAACGGAAATGAGTAACAGTGACAGGAATACAATAGGGCTTTACAATAGCTTATTCGTAGAAGTTGTTAAGAGTTAAGAATACTTTACCTTCGAGAAAGTGGAAGCGACAAGGAAGTTTTAAAGTCTATTGAGCTGGTATGATGATTCTAATTTTGAGGAAATACATTTCTTAATTTCGTTGTTATCTTGCACAAGCCTATTCAAGGTAAGTCGAATTATAAAACAGTATCATACATGTATATATATATATATATATATATATATATATATATATATATATATATATATATATATATATATATATATATATATATATATATATATATATATATATATATATATCGACTGAAAGAATAGAATCAACTAAATTTTCAATAGAGCGTATTTTTGCTATTGGATTTGTTCACTTTAAAATATCATTAAACCCTGAATAATACACCTTCTTTAAAAAGCAAGGTTTTGGAACATTCGATTTAATATCATATATCGGGCCAGATGCGAACCTTATATAATGATGTCGCGATTTAAACTGCTGATTTCTTTTAGAACAGCGTGTCCAAGATGAGTATACTCTATCACAAACCAAACATTCAATTAAAAATCGTATTTGTTTGAACAAAAGGCAACATATGCATCTAAAAGTTCATTTTGAATAGCCACTACGCAGCAATACAAATTTCAAATGCAATAATGAGCAAAAATTTCGTTTTGTAGACGCCAGTCTCTGCGCTGAATGCCCTAGTCCAGGCCGCCTACGGCGAAAAATGGCGTCTACCGTCTACCAGTTGCTAGATGGTCCCCTCAAGTAAGCTAGTGAGTTGGTAGACGTTAAGTCTCAAATGACGTTACGTCGATTCATATTAGAATAAATATATGCGGTATTCTATTATGCAAATGAGGTATCTAATTTGCATAATATAATATCAAATTTGCATGATTTATGATTAAAGCACCTTTTTGTTTGTTGCGGTGTTTAATGATAAATAATTCAAATGGAAAAGAGTTGGAGGTAACCTTAACCTGGTAGGTGTAAGGGGTCGGACGGTTTTTTTTTTGTATTTTTGTTCTCCTCACAGTTACCTCCAACTCTTTTGTTATATAGGACCGCTAATAATGTGGTTCGTGTATACCTAATGTCGTTCTTGAAAAATAATTAAATTCAAACAAAAATATCATACTAAAGTTTTATCATTGAGATAAATAAGCAATGTAAGTTGTACAAATGCAAATATTTCTGTTATTCAAACGAAAAGAAATCCAACAGAAAAATGCCATCCACGTTGTTGTGATTGTTTTGACGGTACGTTAGTGCTTGTTTTATCAGGTTGATTTTCTACCCGGGACACGTGCGTGAGCCGAAAACGAGGCTTGCATAGTTTCGAAAGAAATGTTAAATTGCATAAATCTCTACGTTAGCATATTTTTAATTGGTGTATTGTTGCACTTGTCTCATCGTCCACGGAGGAACTACGAAGGAGAAGGGACTAAAACGGATTGATAAGAAATACCATTCTAAATTATATGAAGATAAATTATCTGTATTATTTGTCGTATGATGTAACAAATATGGTATGTTTTAATTTCAACCATACGACATCAAATCGTTTAACCAATAAGGGTATAATTAAAAACATTTTCATACGTATACATTTATATTGAATGCATGAAAATACTTTTTAAGTATGTAGTTAATCTGACGCTCATTATATTACGATCATTAACATGCGCAGTGTGACATTTTTGCTTACAGGAGTAAGTTTACTTTATTTTCATATGTCACAAATATCATGTTTCAAGTGTAAATGTAATGTAGTTAAATTCTTAAATTGTAAATAAAATTGTAACTTTATTCGCAATATAACCGTTTCAAAATTACACCAATAGAACAGTTGCTTTTAATGTGTGTAGCATGTTTGCATACCAAGCACAGCACGCTGCCATAGTGTCGTAATTGCATGGTTTTCGTTTTGCGTTTAGATTGTCGTTGTGGCGATGTACAAAAGCAGAAGAATTTTCTATGACATGTTTTGTAATTCCACATAACACTTGAAGAATGAATTGACTCGTTTGTCGATTTGATATTTTTATGACTGTAATCCTGTGATCACCTGCGCCGACGATTACACCATCCACTATGGAAAAGTGTACTGGCGGCATTGTTCCATTCATGGCGTAACTAGTAGCTAAAAAGTTTGACAACAATGGCCTATCAAATATAGGTACAGTTACATATTTACAGCAACATCGGTAAATTATAGCTGTTGTTGTATTTCAAAGAAAAGCTACAGGCATAAATACAGATGTAGCCAAAACTATAGCTACCGCTGTAATTTATGACTGTTTTTGTAATTTACTTATAGGTACAGCTGTACATTATAGCTAAAGCCATATAGCTTTTGTTTCATAGTCATCTGTAGTTATAATGATACAATGAAAAATACAGGCAGAAAACCAATAGTCGAAATATCCAAAATAAACCTTGTTAAGGGTCACAAGGCAAGGGCCCAAACAAAAAATGAACTATTGACAAAGACATGTTAACATCACAAATTCAAACACTAAACCAAACAGCGGTTGCAATAATTCTCAGCTGAAGCTATACTTTGGTTTTACTGTTGTTGATAGTACAATTCATAGCCTCTTGGTAGACCATAACCGTAAGCTTGCTGTGATAAAGAATGTTGAATAAAACTCGATTTTTATCTGTCTACAAATAATTGCATAATAGTTTCCTAATTTCGGGCTCCTTCGCGTGTGTCGAACGGTAAAAAAATACAATATTGTATACCAAACAAACAAAAAAAAATACTTTGTCAGTATTCTAATGATTATATTGGAATTATAACATTTTTTGCTTAGTAATTGTTCGCATTGAAGATCCAACATATTGATATTATAGGCTGATTAAGCTATTACGGGTATTTTATTGTATTTGTCACTTACTTGAATTAGATCGTTAATAGAAAGAAATCCCATATTCTTTGCATTCCGAAATCTTTCCATGAACCCATTCATTTTGATAAACAAGTTTATATTGCACGTAAAATAATAATTTACCATATACCATTGGTCACAAATTTGATCATCCTTAAATAAACCAACGGGTGGTTTTTCATGTATACACTTAACTAGTTTAGGGCTGACTAATGTATTTTTCATAGTAGAGGTAAATTTCCCGAAATATTTGACTTCGGGTATTTCGAAATGTTCAAGCAGTATTTATACGAACACCAGTTGGGGCTTTGTATTCAATACTGAATTACAGAGCACAATGGATTTGAAACTTACCATATGTATACGTAAGTAGTTATATACCTCATTTCAATTACAATTTTTTTTACATATGAGTATCAAATGAGTTTAAACTTAAAAGTGTGTGAAATTGTTAGTTTAACTTTATTTACCTCTATTAACATTCTATCAATAAATATCATATTACTCAGGCATTACTCAGGCATACCAAATAACTTCAAAACGACGCATATAATGGTATTGCTTAAGTACCTACCGTACAGGACAACAACTTTCCTAAAAAAGCATTTTGTGCTGCGACCAACTTACATCCCTTTGTTATTATGCTCTATATTGAATTTAGGGAAAATTTTGTTTTTCTAACTCATAATGTCATTTTTGTATTTTATTTATATAAACTCCTAATTTCATCGAAAAGCATGAAAGGATAATGTCATCATTTAATATAAAGGTGCCATAATGTAGCTGCCTTCCGCATATCAGCATCAAATTTATGTTCCGTACGTTTATATTATGGCGTCATTTCCTTTATAGTGTCACTCGTTTTTTACTTGTCATATAAAGTATTAAACTGTAAAAAATGGTTCCATTTAGATTAAGGCCTTTGAGCCGAAAACGTCAGTAAAGAGTTATAAAAAGGACAAAAACAAGTTGTTTACCTCAACCGAGCGTAACTGCATCGTAGTTGTTAAACTTAGCATCTTGATAGGCCCTATACAACACTTATTTATAGAGTATATCCTGGAGTATGATGATAATATTGTTGGCCCCAGGCTATATGCGAAAACATTTTGTTTTGTAAGTATTTTCTATAAATCGTTTTGACAAAACCAATCAACTTGTAATATTATAAAGAATCCCGGTAATTCTCTCTCAGAGAGTGTAAGGTTGATTTTTCTTGTATGCTTTTGTCGTAGACAAGGTTTAAGGAAACATTTCTGTCGGCATCTGACAAAACATGAAGATAACATTATTCACATAGAATTGTAGATATTAAATAAATAATAGAACGAAAAATGGTAAGAATAAGATGGTTCATTCACTGAAGAATGAGACGTGAGAAAAGTTATATATTAACTAAATATAAACATATTAAATATTTTTTTGAATTGATTCGCTACAGAATAGAGATCATTTTTACATGTAGATATATCAGCGCGGGTCATCAATTGATAATTGTGAACAGTAGTTCTAATATCATATATATTTATGTTCATTACACTTTCAAAATGTTCATAGAGTTTCAACAGTAAAATAAAAATGGTATTTCACTGTTGCAAACAGTTAAAACATAACTTTTGTTCTTATGTTTTTCACTGTTTTGAAATTTTTACACTCTCTTGTGCCAAAGACACACGTCAGCGCGGACAAGGCGTGGACACAATTTCAACTACGTCGTTTCAAAACACATATTACATGCGTTACCGTCGCACTTTCAAAAAACAACAACATAAATGCTATTTAAAATCCATTAAGGAATATAATAAAAAGGAAACCTGTTGTATAGCATAAGTGATTATTGTGTGACTTGTAATTGGTTTAGAGCACAATCGACGGTGCAATATATATGTATTCATTTTCACTGCTTATGTTTTCCTTTTTAATACCACAATGACTCTTCTTCTTCCAGAAATCTTTACTTTTTTCAATCATTGTTAGTGATAGATATGATGGTGAAATTCACGAGGTATTTACCTCGGCTAACACCTACGTCTATATTGCTTCCATTGGTAAATATTACATTTTGTATTTTAAACAATTCTTGAATGAAATGATGAGCTATTGGTGTAAATATAAGCAATGCATTGCGTGATTGATGTCATTATCGGGGATATAAACGCAGTCGGGCTGGTAAAAGTACGCGTGGAATCCTTTGGCCTCCAGACATGCGTCCAAACCCCGATACTTACATAAATCCCGAAATTCATTCCTTTACTACTGCATCTTATTTCACGTTTTCTGGTAAGTATGAAGTTTTATCAGTGAAATAACAGCACTGATTTTTTTAATACAAACTAATAAGTAAACATATCAGCTTAAGATCTCAATAAAAAAAACATTGTAGGTACATCCGCTTGATCAAAACTAAATACTTCACTTTTGAAACAGTAAATATTGTCACAAGTATTTATCTGATATTCGAAAAAGTCGGTAAATAGCTCCATTATTCTATAATATTTCACTCGCGGCTACACCACTCGTGAAATATAACTCTTGGAGCTCACTCGATGAGATGTATTTCGATCTTATACTTAAACAAGCAATATTATTTTTATTGTATGTGTAATAGTGGTATTAAAATATGTTTTAACTGCATTTCATTAGAAAAAGGCGCCATACGTCATTTCGGAAATGATGTCGTTTATGTGGTGTCGAAGTTTTGTGGGCACAGATGTTTGACTTGGGTAGTTGAACGGGGTAAAACTTCGAAACAGTGAAAATATCAGGTTATATACCAATCATTAATCTCTATATTTCATTTAATAAATGCGATCTTACACTGAAACAAACTAGTATCCTCTATATGAGAATGCGTATCAAAATTTAACCATATCCTTTTAAACGAATGTAAGAGTGAATAGAGGAAAGATTCTAAGATTTCTTTAGATATTATTATTTCTACTTTTAAATATAAAATTTATGATAAACTAGTGTAAATTTACTCATAACATTAACATGATAATGAGATAAAAAGAAAAAATAGTTTGAACGTTCAAGCATTAACATGTACTTGCATTACCTAAATAACTGGAACAGGGGAGAATTTACAATACTCTTCAAAGTATGTGCAGAGTCAACATTTTAATACATCAACAAGGCTTCAAGTATTTTGAACAAAATTGATTCCGCTATAAAAACAGTTAACAGATTAAACAAAGTGTATATTAATTATAAGTTAATTTGTTAATGACAGAATACATTTTCCCAAAGAATTCAGCAAAACTTAAATGGTAGATATCGTTTTATTATCAATTTCAGTTTGTGTTGTCTCCATCATCGGACACGCAGAACATCAACTGGTAAAGGATTTACACGCCGTGTTTGGCAACCTCGCACTCTCAAAAAGCAATGTTCTTAGTATGGTGCAGTCGACAGCTGCAAGGTCAAGAAGAGCTGCTCAGGTTAGCTATGTAGGAAATATAGATAAATATATGTTATTATGTTTAAAAGAAGTGCATGGTCTTGAGTAGTTACCCTGTTATGAAGACCGACACATAAAATGCCATTTGCATATTCATTGCACCTGTGTTGGACGAGAAATCCGTTTCTATTTAAACATAATATGGCAAGCTTATAAGCGATTAAAAATGTTATTTTTGAGAATCCTTCTGCTATTATACTAGAACATAGAAGATGTTTGGCTTTTGAACTTGTACCTGTATCCTATATGCGCAATGGTTAACATATTGTTCATTTTTTCATGTTTCAGTCCTGTTCATTTTCATCTGTGCTTGTCCGTTTGAAAAAATGCCCAGGGCAGTCAGAACTCATTGAAAATAACAGAAACCTGATGTCTGGCTCCCCGAGCATAACAGAAATTTAGGAGTGGAACTCGACTATTTCAAACATCTGTAAAGAGTAAGTCTCTACCAAAGTAAAGTAGTTGAGCTTAAGGGATGTTTGATATAATTAAAGGACATTTGAAATTTTGATTTTAAATGTTAATTCTATGAAAATGAAACCATAAGATTCGCATTATTATTTAAGCATTGACAGAAGATGCTTTGTCCAAAATCGTTAATTGAAACTATTGAAAATTAAACAAATAGTTTTAAAGAATCATGTTCCAATTGGATATTAACAACTGTTGTTGCTTTTAGAGAGGTGTAACATCATCCCCCACCCCTCCCCTGCGTACCGAACAATTGAAATGCTCTAACTTCTACGAATAATATTTAACTATGTTTAGATCCAGCATACCAAACTCCGCCACATTTTTAGTTTCTGCCTACCGCTTACAACCCTCTTGACTGCTCAGTACTTCTTAGTAAGTCCCTGAAAATACCGAGTACCAAATACGGTTGTTTAACTTTGATGGTTCTACTTAATGAATCTTCTTTAGACAATCATTATCATTGAGAGAATCAAATATACTTTTTGGCTGATCTGATAAAAAGGGTCTTCGTAAATATGAACATTATATGAAAACAAAAAATACTGTTTCAGGTCGGAATGCACCATTAAGTGTGTAGTTGATGCCATTGGAGAATGCTACCAGCAAGATCTTTTCTTTGAATCCGACCCAACAGCAAAGACGGTCGGGATGCGTGCGTTATGTGAGTACGGTAGGTAATGTTTGTAAAATGTTTGTTAAAGTGTTTTTACTTAGACATAATCGTTCAAACATATCATGCAGTTCTTCATGTTTAAGAAAGGCAGAACGAGCGATACGTGGACGCCCTACTTAGTCATTACGAGTTTACATTATATCTTAGAACTGACTTACATTATAACATGTTTTATGCAGGCGGTGAACAAAATGTTAAAATGCATTTGTTGTTTTTTTAAAATTAAGCGGGGAACAAGGCAGTCTATTTGACAGGAAATGTAGGTTATGTATCTGATTGAGATTATACATGTCTTAATTTGTAGAAAACGACGCGTTGTCATAATTTTAATATTACACATCAACAAATTGTCAATAAATCTAATTTATTATTTCCACTGTATCGAAAATTTAGCCCGTTCTCAAGTTTAAATGAAACATCAGCTCGCAAAAGCGGGGGCAAAATTCCAACGACGTCAAATCCGTAATGACGTTACGTTCGCACACAATTTGGCGCGCATTCCTGAAAAAAACTCACTAATTTTCCTCTAATATCACTTTTAAGCATTATTTAAACATAGTAATATTTTGATAAGAATCAAATCGCAATATTTACACCGAATATTTAAGCTGGAATTAACGTCAATTTAACACTAAAACAATCAATGATCATATTTCGTGTTCGCGTTTGGGTGAAATATCATGTAAATTTTATTTCTGTCTATGGTCTTGTATTAAAACGTTCTATAATTACAATTTTTACATTACGTTACTTTAACCACGTCACGACCTTTTTTATCCCGCGATTTTCCGAATAAACGCCAAGTAAAATTCAGGTTGACCGATCACCCCCCCCCCCCCATACCCTTCATTCAATTCAATTAATACACCACACAGTTGTTCTCAACCATCAAAAATGAGTTTACATAACTCCAAATTATCCTTAATACAAATAAAGGCCCATGATTGACTTAGGAAACTAGGTTAGAGTTTTAGGGCACACTGTGTCTGGTTAAAGTTTAAGGGTGAGTTGGGAGTTTCACTTATTACTTCTATACCTTTCATTCAAATGACTGAATACTTCACACAGTTTTTAAACAGTTGGTGTCCCTAGGATCAATGTCAAGATTAAGGTCACTGTTACTAAAAATAGATAAGCGTCTGGTACTGAATAACTTTAGTTAGGGTTGACATATTGTGACCAAACTTGGTATGTAGGAAGTGTTAATGGGGGCTTAACAATTGTTTTTATTTAGGGTGCCTAGATTGAAGGTAACGGTCACAGTTAATAAAAAATAGAAAAAACAACAGTTAAAACTGAATCCCACAACGAAGGCTGACGTTCTTCTATCAACCATTGAAAACCTGATTTGTCGTATTGCGGCGTTCCTTGAGTTTGTCTGTTTTATTGCTTTTTAAAAGACACATATTAATTCATTATTGTAATCATTTCTAACACCAAGCGGCGTATAGTCGAGCGCGCTGTCCTACGAAAGCCATTGTTTTAATCGTACTTAAATACTTATAATTACGCATTAGCAAAACTATTGTTTTTTGTGTGTGTGTTTCAGATTATATTGACAGTGTTCTGAGTTGTTATGCCTACTCTAACATTGACACCTGTTTCTCCTTGTTGAGAACAGCTATAAACGAAGCAGTTCAGAAATACAGCCGCAATCCTAGTTCATATACGCTACGTGTTGATGGTTGTAGGTACGTATTCATCGAAACAGGATCACTAATATGTACTTATTTAACGAACGACATTGGCTGTCAACATCACAAGATATTCTGGAGATATTTTAATGACAATTTAAGGAAATTGCTTAAAAATACAGCATAAACTGTCAGTAACTACTTATTTGATCAAGTGAGGAAATGGGATCACCATGGCAATTTTGTTAATATCTTGGTCTTTTTCCAGGGCCTACAATAGTTACAAGTCTTGCATCAACGTTACAACAAGAAACAACTGCACATCTGAGAAAGCCTACTTTTTGAAGAACTTTATCAAAGCAGGTGTTAGTTACGGCAAATGTGGTGCTCAAACAAACCCCTTCTTCAGTGACTACGCTGGTAAGATCCAGTGCTCCAACGGGTGGCGGACAACGCCGGGGAAAACCATATATCTGTGGATCGGTTTTATTTGCTGTTTAGTTTGGCCATTTTCTGCATAATAGTGTAAACTTCCAAATGTCATGATAACACTCCATGTGTCCAGTTTGTCTTCTAAAGATAAAATGCCTCGACCCAGCTGTTTTATTGGATGTTTTTATCTATGACTGCAATTTGAAGACAAAACAGCTTTCTTTTTTGTTCGAATGTTAAAATGTGTTGAATTTATATAATGCACACAGCGACCATATATATATAACATATATATTTAGCTGGGATTGTTCCAGTTTTTAAGGTAAAGCAAACATTTCTATCTTCTGTATTGTAAAAACAGACCAGGATGCATTGATAGATGAAATCTCAAGCATATTTTCATTTAAAAAAAATATGTTACAAACCATCTGGTTCAAATAGGAAATGAATCATGGTGTATGCATGGCATTGCCAAAATGTCAAAAGTGTCGTCAGTTAAGACCCTTTAATTTCTTATTTTCTTCTAAACCTCGTTTCCGCAAAACATCCTACACTCGTGTTGGGATAAACATATCTTACACGAGCGGTCATGAAAAAAACTTATACGGATGTTTTTATAAGTTCTTAAAGAAAAATACTAATTATGATGTTAACAGATGTAAGGTTCTTTTTGTTACTGTTAGCACTCAATTTGAAAGCGTGTAAAATAGCGTTTATTCAATAGCTCTAATTCACCTATTTATCATTAGGTAAGTGATCGCGCCGTTTTTAACGTAAGTCGACAGTTGACAAAATATTCAATTCTTTTTAAATGCGTGTTTATACGAACACCATTTTAGTGTGATTTTTTAAATAATTAATGACCCTTTTTTTAGATGGAGATGTACCTAGTTCACCATCATACGGATGTCAAATATTTCGCCCCCCACAGTAAAGTTATTATGGAAAAACGTTTGAAACAGGGTTTCAGATGTTAATTGTCCTCATAACAGTATATCTAAGTACAAAAGTAGTCTTAAATCGCTAATTGCTAACAGAATAGCTAATCCAGGTATGCCGTCGCTTTATTGCAAACTTTTACTTAGGGTTATCATTTGGAAGAAAATTTCAGCAAATATATATTGTATGTTTATTTTTATTAATGCTTTTTTTATTTTCAGTGTAAGTACAATAATGCTTTTCATTATGGAACTCTATGATCACAAAATTGTTAACCTTTTACTTGCTAAGGCAGACTGTGTGGGATTTTTATAGTTTCAAACAATAACTGCATCATATTTTTTGAAAAATATTGCATGACGTACTCTGAATTGTTTTCCTTCGTCTGCAAATAGAGTTGGGATCCCTAATCATAGAAGTACTCGGGGTAAACCTATTAAGTTTCTTCAAGTTAATGTAAACTTTGATAAGAATTATCCTTTACGTTTTTAGTTTATTCAGATTGTTGGTATAAGAGTGTTGATTTTTTGTGTTATAATTATTAAAAAAAAATTATAACACAAAAAAACACAATCAGAAATCAGAAGAATGGAACAACAACACAAAACTCCACAAACAACACACTTCATTTATAATATATAAAACATGGGGTGTTTATCAAGGATTTTTAGTTACTGCCTTGGAACGGTTAGTTAAATGTAAATTTTCTGGGTGTTAAAACTAGATTGTGTGCACCGCCTCACTCTTATCCCAACAATCTGAATAAATTTGTTTGTATGAGTGACAATTTAGGTTATAAAAAAAGAAGCAAGAAACATTTGGTACCAATACTTACGTGAAAAACTACAGGAACAAGCACAAGTCAAACAAGAGTGGTCTTTAATACGACCTCTTTGTGTATGCTATTTGATAAACGGCCTTAAGAAGAAAAAAAAAGAATAGCAATACCCAACCATGTTGACCATATATTTAGATACCACATTCGTTTACATTCGGTAAACAATACCATGCTGTATGTCACATTTGGCAGAAAACTGTCAAAATGCTATGTTTTTAAATAACCAAAAAAGACATGGAAACCTTCAGAGTAATACATTTGTCGAGACCTATTCATCAAGAAAACATAACTTGCGTCATTTCATTCAGTCAAAATTTACCCCAAAAAGTGCGTTATTATGTTTGTAGTAACAACGGGATCTTGAGTCTAATAACTAATATTTGCATCCTATTATGTGTACAAGTTTTGCTCACAGTTGGTCAAAGCAA
The DNA here is from genome assembly GCF_026914265.1 of Mya arenaria. Taxonomy (NCBI): domain Eukaryota; kingdom Metazoa; phylum Mollusca; class Bivalvia; order Myida; family Myidae; genus Mya; species Mya arenaria. The sequence continues at coordinate 48,205,746 of NC_069124.1, read as the reverse complement.
TATGACACATGTAGACAAAGTAGAAAATCAAACCATACGCTGGATAAAACTAATTTGATATAACAAAGACAATTTAAACATTGCTCTCACATGATCTAAGTTTCAAACTGATATATGTTTTTAATGAGGCGAAATTTAACTGTCTACTGAGTTTGTATTGTATTTTTCTCAGGCTTTCCGTCACAGCACTAGTCGTATAACATCGTCCCAGCACAATCACTGGTTTAGAAATATAAAACTAAATAGTTTGAAGCTATTTGACTTAAATTCACAGAATACATGTCAACTATTTCAAAAAGAGGATGCTATATGCAAATATTGACATTTGATATTTTACAGATTTATCAACGTAAGCTAAGGAAAAAACGCAATTGTGGAAGCAGCTCACTTTTAACGCATGCGCATTTGAAACACAGTTCAATCTTGGGCTCCGTCTTGATGCGATAGCATTCACTAATTTACAGTGAAAGAATTAAACGAAGAAAGATCATATAAATTTACTAGAATGGTACTTTGATAAAGGCAAGGACAACCCCAAAATCATTCTTTATTAATAAAATTATTACAATTACAACCCCAACGGCCATTATGAAATCATTCATTATAAACAAAAATATAAAAACTACTGGTACAAGCCCAGATGTCAAACATTCATATTTCAGTTTTCCGAGAATTAGGGAGAATGAAATCGAATCCATAATGCTTGTTATGAAAACAGCATGAAACTATGACGTATAACTACAGTTTGGAATTGATACACAGTGTATGAAATAATTTGATTATGCCTCAATTACATGAAACCATTATTATAATGGCATGTTGCCATATAATTGGTCACAAATCAAGGGTTGGTCACCAGGTATTGGTAGTGTTGTTATTTCAGTGTATGCTGCTCGGATCAGATGTTTTAGACCATTCTGGAGAATTTGGTAGTTTTATCCGCTACTACGTGCCGGTGAATTCACCATAAACCGTGTTGAATCAAATCCAAACGACACAAGTGCATCGGCTGCCCAATTTTGCCATAATTACATGTCTTAAGCGAAACATCGAAAAATAAACTGCTAAAAGAGTACCAATATCATTTTATTAAAGGTTGGTTCCGGACATTATCGTAGCCATCCAAGTATTCTTATACTTTAGGAGAGGACTTTATTACTGACATTAATTCCCAACTATCTGTTCAACCGAGTCTGCGTATATTTTAGGAGAGGACTTGATAACTGGCATTCAAGGGTCTCTCATGGTAGTTAAGGTCCCCTTACTATGAACGACAAATGCCGAAGTCCTTAACGCGTGTTTAATATTACTTACTTGGTATGTGTCTTCGTTTGGACATTCCTTTTAAAAGGAAAGATACATGAATTATACATTCAAACATTAAGCATAATCACATTTGCATATCAACATATATATTACAAAAATGAAAACGTTAGCAACGTCATTGGGCATAAAAATACTGAACGAAATTGGTATTGATAAAGGATACTTGAAATTTGTGTTCAATATTGTTCGGTTTTGACGTGCGTGCTTATGTTGTGCGTGTCCGGAAAGCTATGATGACTATCGTGTTACAGAATTTAAAAGTCATGTCCGGAAAACACGGTGTTGAACACTTTATTAATTGAATATGACGCAATGTTGTTATCACTATAATTTGTCCAACGCTCACTTCAAAAGTCTGCAAGTAAAACAGCATACACGTTTTAAAGCTGCACAGTCACAGATTTACCTTTTTTTATCTTGGAAAGAGCAATTTTTTGCGTAAATATCTGCAAACCAATAATATAAGATTGCTGACAAAAAATCAGATCGTAGATTTTCATATTTCCGTTCCAAAATTAATGTTTTAATGCCTAAACTAACGGTTTAAGAAAAATCAATCTTTGAACTGAAATATAAAAATCTTCGATCTCATTTTTGTCAGCAGTTTTATTTAAGTGGTTTCCATGGATTATCGCAAAAATGGGCTTGTTGTCAAAACATTCTATCTGTGAGAGTGCAGCTTTAAGTGTTTTATTTGATTGTGATAATAAACAATAACAGTGATATCTATTCCTTTTTACTAGTTTAAAATGTTAATGTAATATGTTGTAATTTCAAAGGAAATTCTAACAGAGGTGTATCCTCGACGCTTGTCAATAACAGAATGTTTAATCATATATCTTTTGGTCAGTATCTACCACGTGATTGTCATAAGGCTATACATAAGTTGATATTACATAGCTTTTATCCATGCTGGAACGCCGCATTTAGAATTAAGACGTTTTGACAACAAAATGCGCTAAGGGCGATAAGCATTAAAGATAAATATCATACGCATGTACTTGTAACGGGGTAGATATGTTACGAACAAAATAACATAATTGTAAAATTAATATGCAATGGACATTTAATATGGCAATATATATGTATTCTCATAAAATGAAATTCAGTGATAAAATGCTACAAGTAAAGTATTACAAATAATTGGCGTTGCACCAGCTAGTCGACATTTAGTGTGAAACGGTTGCAAAGTGTAGCCTAATGTAGCGTCGTCGTATCTCACCTAATTTCGGGCTGCTAAAGTTATCAACGTCTACGGTCTGATTGCAGTTACCAACAGAGGGAGCCTATTAACTTTTGAGCATAACACATATATATGCCGCGAGTCGTACATATTACCCGCTCAAAATATACAAATATATCATTCTATGCCTTTTACCGCTGCTGGATTTAAAATCTGATCCCTCTATATAGATTGGTTGTTTTAAATGGTTGTTATGAACCGTCCATCGTTAGGGCCATTGTATCATATATAATTCGATTCATTACATTATACAGAAATTGGCGTCATGGAAAGCTATTGCACTGTGAAGTGTTCGTAGGCAAACAAAATCGATACTGGTGGATTTGACAGTATCCAGATGAAGTAAAAATAGGGTAACAGGGATTAATTTATTCAGAATTAGGCCATTAACTAGGTATTTCGGTGTTTAAATAATAATTGTCGTATAATTGAGCAAGTACTAAAACAGGAGGGTGCTAGGATAAGCAGTATTGGAGTATTGGAGATAATGATCTAGTTTAGATTTAGTGCAAATAGTGCACTTGATACGCTTCCTAAAAGGGTTATTTATGTTTTTTGGTATTTAAATGACACGCCAAGAACATACCCCAAAATGGATACTCTAAATAAAACAGTTTTAGCGAGATTAAAACGTTCTGTCATTGTGATGGTACTTTTGATTTTAACATAACATTCCCAGTTAATACCGCGGAGTTACACGACCGCGAAATATCGGAACACGAGAGATTTACCATGCCTCACAGAAGTGGAGACAGACTCGCGACTCCTGCGGCAGTCAAAGTGCTATAAAGAAGTGGGTCCGGATATCAGCTGTCCATTCTGCGCCACCCGGCCCGGTGGATGCTATCTCAACCGCATCGACTCGTGCTCCGTTCCGATTCTAGACACCATTTGCCTCTGTGATGAGTTTTGCGACCGAGAGGGAAATGACTGTTTATTAAGTTAAGGTGGGTATGGACTTCATGCATACAATCTATAAATTTATCTTTATTTAAACTCAGTTAAGAGCATATCTTTTCATGCAGTTTAAGCATTTTATGAATAAAATTTGATTCTTGTGTTGCACCATACATTTTCCCATTATTCAACAAGTTTCACAAATGATGTGAAAATCACCAAAATCAGTTCCAAAATTTATATGAAAAACTATAAGATCCCTATTTACTATAATACAAAACTTAAGTATTTGCGTGATATTAGGGTTTGGTGTGTCATAACTGATAAATGTTCGAAACGACTAGAGCAGCAAAGAATTAAAAAAAAACATAGTTTGAAGTCGCAGATGCTGGTCTAAGATAATAATCACAGTAGCTGAAAACATTTGCAATTACAGGTCCAGTGTGAATGGGACTTAAACTTTGAAAACAAAATATGTACATGTATAAGGAATGATGGGTTAATATTTTCCGGACTTCAGATTGAACTTAAAATAACGTGGTTTGAAAACGAAAATTGCTGTTTATCACTTCACTGTACTGAACGGATATCTATATCAATAATCAATGGAAAAAGGTAATTACTATTCACAGTATCGATCAGTGGTTAATATTTCTTCCTATCGTATACATAATAAAGGGAATTTACCATAAGAAAGCTTAAACTTTAAACAAATTTATTTGTATAGTTTAAATTATCGTAGATTGCATTTTGGATTAAAAGGGGAATTCCCTACGTTTGTTGAAGGATAAGAAGTTTAAAACTGTGTTTGTTGCTGTACCTTTTACTACTTCAACAACACTCGAAAGCAATGGCGAATTAAGTGGCATGGATTTTATTTTCAATGGGTATGTGCTGATGTATTTTTCAAATTCGCCGAAAGATTTTTGACGAATTATTGCTTCGTAAAATACATAATTATGAATATAAATTAAACACCGTTTTTGACATTGAAATAAACCGGTTTAAACAAAATAAATATAAGGACACTTTATATGAAAATGGGTTCATATACTGCTATTCCCATTGGTTATAAAAATATATATGGTCAGTGATGAAAATGGAATGCTTTAACTATAATGTTAATATCGAAAGAGCGGTAGTGACGCTAAATTAATTTGCTTGTTTTGCATGTTGCTAAATACAATGCCTGGCCTTTAAAAGTAACCTAAGTTTAAAATGAACCATTCTGGGCTAGAAATTGAAACTTTTAAAGGAGAAGAACTCCCTGCCTAAGTATTAAACCATTTAGTTTTCGGTTGTTAGTGAGGGGCGAATGCCTAAGGGTTGTGCCAATAATTGGTAACGCCCCTGATTACAAATGTCAACTATACAGTTATGCATTATTAATTATGTATATCCTTTTGCAACTTTCAGCTCTCAAACTTTGTAATGCCGGAGCATCTCCGTCGAGTGAGTATTAAGAAGTTCTAAGTATTTCATGAGCTAGTAATAATATATTGTTGTTTGAATTAATACTTTATATCAGCCAATCTTGCCGATGAGATTTCCTTTGTTTTATTCGTTATTAACTATTGTAGACTGTCAGTACAAGTGCCCAGGAGGTGACGGCAACTGCATCTATACGTCCGGTGTGGGATACTATTGCAGATTTAGCGCAGGGTGGACAGGAACTTACTGTGACGAGATAGGCACGTTGATTGAGCTTTACGTTATTCGATAATTGTATTGCTTTAATATAACACTCATTACTCTCAATATGAATTTAAGCTTTTGATAAAATAACACGTAAGTGACAAACCCGGATGCAAGTTTCAGATCTCAAGAATTATTGCAAATTAATCGAGTGAAGTTGCATGCATTAGATTAACATATAACACTGTTAAACTATTTGCAAAAAAACGACAACAAAAGTATAATACAACGTTGTTAACACACATTACCACCGTTTAAACATATGCAACTTAAAACAATTAGTGCGCGTTATCTTGTGTATGATTTGGTTGTTTGACTGTTTTTCCTCTAACTCGTGGACAGTAGTGTCTAGTGTCACTCATAGTTTGTCCGCGAGTTCGGTTTTGAATTTGAAACTCCTATTGCTCTATCGTTTACCAGACATCAACGAATGCGCGAGCGATCCTTGTGAGAACGATGGCACGTGTCTCGACCGCTTGAACTACTTTGAGTGCGTCTGCCCCATCGGCTACTATGGCCGGTACTGTGAAACGGGTAGGTTGTGTTTGATCAGAATTATTTCTATCTTACTATGTTTTATTTTTTATGCCAACAGTGTACTTTGTGTTTCTAGCGATAAATCATTTACTATAATTTGAATCGAATTATGTACAATAAGTTAAAAATATTGCGTTTTTAAATGTGAACCGATGGTATTATACGAACGCACGTGAAGTCAGCCCGCTACATATGTAGTGTCGGTTGAACATTTCATGAATTGAGTGATGGTTCTCAACAATACCAATGAAAGCAATAATGTGTGCTCTACAATCATCAGCGATCTGCCAACCGATCATGGCAGATGTGATCTTCTTACTGGACTCTTCTATCAGCATGACTGCAGGCGACTTCCGGAAACAGCTTGACTTCATCAATAGGTTCGTGGACCACGTGGTTGTCGACGAGAAGAATTTCAGGGTGAGCGTGGTCACATTTTCGTCTAAAGCGCAACTTGAGATTAGCCTCACTGACTACAGTGACAATGTCACATTGAAGAAGGCCGTCAATAGCATCACGTATCGGTGAGCCCTTACCTAGACCATCGCGTTTACGGATTCATATCAGTCACTGTTTTGAAATCGTTTCCCGTTCTGTTGAGTAAATCGAACGTCAGTTCGCAAGGAGCTTGGATAAAATATCAATGACATAATTTCAAGAAAATGCCAACGTCAAAATTCCTTAGCGTTGCAAAGACATACCGATTCAAGTTGAATACAATAGAAGTGCAAAAACTTCAAAAACCGAAAGCTCACTTTTTCCCCTTCCGAGCTCATATGATAAAATAGCATTGAATTCGCAGTGAAACAACACTTAATATCGGTTTGATATATATATATATATATATATATATATATATATATATATATATATATATATATATATATATATATATATATATATATATATATATATATATATGTATGAAATGGGTTTACTCGTATTTCAGTCCAGGCGGAACGTTTACACATCTTGGGTTGGAGAAGATCAAACAGCATGTCAAAGATATATCGCCGAAGCGGTAATTATTTGCTCAGCAGATTCCTGTCATTGCTTTGTTGTTTTCGGAAAAAAATTATCATCGCACAAAGCTAAATAAAATTACGCACCGACAAAAGGGTGAAAGCATGACTTATTGATCTGAAGACGTTCTCTTTGGCCAATAAATATTGTTCGTGTTTTAGCCCTTTATTTCTGCGCGAAAACTAGACAAAGCTTCAATTTGGCACATGTTTGCCCTTTTACCACCGCGGATCAAAGGTCGAAAATTCGTAAATATGCTGTCTCTGTGTTTGCCTTCTGGTATTGCTAAGCTTATGGAAAACACAGTTAACATATTTCCGCCAACGCGATTGGTTTGTTTTCATTGTAATACCTTTCTCAACTCGTTTTTGCCCTTGCTTAAATTTAACATGGTAGCTTTTCGGACGAAGCAAAAATCTTACACAACAAATGGCAGCAATCAGCTTCAACAATTTAAACGCATTGTATATATATAGATAAAAACAAATAATTTGAAATCATTGTTCAATTCGAATATAAATAAGTTATCTCAAGTCTTTAACAGGGTGACGTGTGAAACAGTGAGTACATAACTGAGTTACAAAAGTTTGCAGAGTATTTTACAGATATATAGTTCTTTACATATGTTGCCCATAAGTAAATGACATCTCATAATAAACAAAGATTGACATGACTTAAATTGCCTAGGCTTTTTGAGAACACAGGGAAGCGGTACGTGTTCCTCCTGACCGACGGCATGTCCTCTTATCGTCAAAGCACTCTGGATGCTGCTGCAGAACTCAGGAATTTTGTCACAAAGATTCTGGCTATAGGTAAGCTTGCAAAATTATATCATGACACTTCCTTTCTTGGCACAGTTGGCATACTTTTTTGTATATAATGTATATGCTCTTTCACGTAGCTTTAGTTACACAATACGATCTCCTGTCTCATGGTGAACAACTACGGGAGTTATCGCTTCCTTCTAAAGTATTACTTTAAGTGTTGTCAATTGCAATTGCGCAGGTATCGGCTCGGAGATTTCCCACGACGAGTTACTTGGCGTGGCCTCCCCGGGCGACGAACGGGCTCCCGAGTACGTGTTTTCCTTGCACAACTTTAACGCCCTGTATACAATCATACAGCAACTGGTCGCCCTAACATGCGACGGTAAGGTGAAGACGACTGTTATGATGAATCTTTGTTAAAATAGTTTTATTTTTCTTTGTTGAAACAAATTTACAGAAATCTTAATGATTTTTTCTCAAAAGTTAGTTGCATAGGCAATTAAACAGTAATCTTTAGGTGGTTATTATACCTCATCTGCAAATATGATTCGACCTAAATCTTCAGCATGTTGGTAACTATTCTACAGCAAGTTATTTGGATGGTAAGATTTAGCAGATTAAAAGGTACTCATTGGCAGCGAAAAGTATTTCATTAGCTTTATTCCCAAAGGGGGAACACTGCTGACTTAGGGCAAATAACTCGGCCAATATAAAATAAGCTAATAAATAAGTATTCTATTAATAAACTATTATGTATGCTACGACATTTTGTTTAAAAAACTTTTAATACCTTATCTGAAGTTATTATTGAAGTTTTTATCCCTTTTTCAATTATGGTTTCTGCTTTTCTAGATTGGACAAGGCTGATTTTGACATGCATCCTTTAGAGTGACATTACACAGCTTGATGAATAAAGCCGATTGTACTGTACAGTCTAAGGAAACATATGTTTTCGTTAATATTTCGTAAACCACTTGCGGAATGTTAAAAAAATATCGCCTTAGTCGTCCATTTTGTCGGTTTCCAAAAGAAATGGTATAAAATCCACCAACAGGTTAAGAACAACTGTAATATCAAACCGTACAAAGTGGTTAAAGTATTCAAAAGACTAGTAATTCCAAATATGTTTTCAACAACGCACACAATTTTCCAAACAGCCGGTTAAACGGAAAACAAAATGGCTGCTCTCTAAAATGATTTACCGAATCTCATATTAGGCGAGTTTCGACAGCAAATGAAAATGGTCCATTCCTCTAATCCCGTATTTGGCGAGTTAAGTAGTCAATCAAAACGGCAAAAACTCGTATTGGCTGACTTTGGTCAACATTGGGGGAGGTTTAGCATATATTGTCATCAATTATCAAGTTTTAGTACTACAGGTGTCCTGGTATCGCGTCAAATACGTAATAGTTGTTTAATAATTTATGACTATACACTTGAACGGATAAACATTGAATAACCAAAATACACCATTTTAGTTTAATAGTGTCTAAATTAGAGATGCACCCCAAATTACGCTTTTTTTGCTTAATTTATTTTGGAAAAAATAATATTAATATGGCTTGAATAAGACAACATTGTAACTTATCTTTCCACTGGGTTTGATGTGATGCAACCATTGTCCATATAAAATATACTTGTTCGTAATGTTATTAAAAATGCTTGTAACTTTTAACGTTCAGAGTGTTTATGGAACACATCAAGTGATGTAACATTTCTTCTTGATATGAGGTCAGGAATCACTGATCTTCACTTTAGCCAAGCAGTAGATGCACTTACTTACTTACTGTCAGACACCCTTAATAAAAACTATAACGTCACAGTCCGTCTCGCTTTGCTCTCGTTTGGCGATGAGAGCGTACAAATTCACCGCCATCTGACAGACACGGCGTCAACTGACAGCTTGATCCAATACATACAGACGTTGACGGTGAGTCGATCATGTGAGGGAGGAAGTGCCGAATTGTGTGGTTCTTCCAACATCAACACACTAGATACAGCACTGCATGACATAGAACAGGGGATATTCAGTGGAAGTAAAAATGAAACACGTCAGACAATTATCCTGTTCACGAATGGTGATCTCCGCATCCCTACAGGGTCCAACTCGAACCATGCCCGGCTAAAAGAGTCGGGCAAGCTGATATTGGTGGTTGGGTTGGGGGAGGAGTTTAAGGTCGGATCGGTTCAAGGGCTGGTTAGCGATCCCGCCTACGTGTATGTGTCTAGGTCAGAGAATTCATTCAGAAATTTGGACGTGATTGCCACAGAGATTTTACATACCTCGTGTGAACTTACAAATAACTTTTAAAAGACTAATAATGGTTACACATATTAAACTGACATGAATCGTTGTATCAGCAGGTCGGTATGTATGATCGATTATATTTATACATTTCATGAGCAGGATGGTGAACGTAAAATACTTGACATTTGTTGAAAATGTATAAGTTGAATAACGGTTTATTTGTCTGTCATTCGACTGTGTGCTGTTTTGATTGTCTATTCGTATTTTTATTCTAGAATGTTCTTGCAACAAGAATACTATTCTTAATTGTGCCATCGTTTAAATACAGTAACACTTGTGAAGCAGTAACATACAAGTTACTAAAAGTGAATATCATGAGAATTTTATTGATAACTAGAAAGCTTCAGCTAATGTAGACCCCATTCGTTTAACCTATATCTTCTTTCATATTTTTAAATTGACTTATTCTTGCTACCCGTATATAGGATTGTACAAAGAAAGGTCATCAAATAATTCAATAATACCTAAACTAACATGCATATGACATGCATAACACTTTCCGATCACTGTCAATAATAAATGTGTTATAGTTGATGATCGCCTATAATATTCTGTTATTCTCAATGATTTATGTTTTCAATTACGCAATAGCTATGATCAAGAACAAGGAAGTTATTATATCTATATCTTTATTGCAAAAAAAATCCAAAATCGGTTAAAGTGTATGGCGATAAGAGCATTTTGACAAGAATAGCGACACAGAAATGAGGAAGTTAATACATGTATTGATAAATCTCCCCTGAGGTTTTTATCACATAGGTTAACACGACAGAAAAGTAAGTGGCGGGTAGCTTTTTGTTTAATTGCTGCTACCTTAAAGGGACTGTACACCATATTGGTACCAAAAAGTTTTTTTTATCTGTAACAAATATCAGGGCAATTATTTCATAAAATGTTTTATTCTTTGATAATATAATTGTACATAATTTTACCAAAATGTAAAGCAAAACTCGAGTGAAAGACCGGGTTCGAACCGGTTTCGCCAAAATTGCCATCCAGTGTTGTATCTACTGTGCTACTAAGGCTTATCCTAAAGAGCTGGAATATTTAAGCTATATACCTAACTTGGTAATATCACGTAATAACATCGACTAGCCAATCACGCATAAAGAACGAATTCTAATAGACAGACATACCTAGTCATCAGTTTTTAATGGTAAAATACGAAAAACTGCGAAAAATAAATAAATTGTAAACTATGTGGTACTTCAGTTAGTAAGTTTCAATGTATTGTACACATCGATACCAAGTTGATGTCAGTTTTCGACAATTTTCTTTTTTTTCGCAATTTCATCATACGGAATATAGCCGCTTTAAATACGAGCATCAATGAATTAATAATTTCTCCATTATCATTAACTCGTGCTATTCGGAGAGTAAACTTTTTGGGTTCGTATAAACAAGGGGCGTCAGTAGTGTATGCTGATGCACTTGTGTCATCAAGGAACTTCACAATCAGTCGTCCATTTTTCATATAAGAACCGATTGCCAACACTTAGCATTTCGGTCTAGCGAAGTCAGAGCTGGCGATCTTACATCGTATACACCCACAATCCTTTAGGAGGGATTTCTGACTGGGCGACACATAAACCGTGATTCAAGCCTATGTTTATCGAAGTGAATCCCTGATATTTTTATAAACACTGCACAGATTTGTTCAAAGTCTTTCTCTGCTTCGTGTTGAGCCCGAATGCGTTGCTTAACGGATTGTTATATCAATCAACGTTAAATACGGCTTCCCCTGAAGAATCGCCGCTCAGATCTTGTTTGGTGAACGCAACAGAAACCTTGCAGCATTATTTGTTGATGCATTTCATTTCTAAATTAGTTTCCTTTAAACAGTTGTAATTATTATGTGATTTGTAATATAAATACAAATATGTAATCCATGCTCTTGGATTGAACTATTCCCCAGTCGCCCTATGATGACATTAACATTTCCAAATTCTATTTTTAGACAGCTTATCGTTAACGTTCGGTCGTTTCCGTAGTCGGTCCACATTTTTCGGAAATTGTCGATGGCGATGTAAATGGAAAGCAGAAACATGCCATCGTTGCCGAAGCGAGCGAGCGTTCGGGTGTCTGGGATTCATCAGACCCAAACAAAAAAAATGCCAAGAATCGGCGATGTTTTTAACACCTTGTTCAAATAAAAGTTTGGTCAGGTTAAAAAATAAATATTTCCTTTTTTGTTAAAATCAACGTTTGATCAAGTTACAGAACAGTTATTTCATGATTATTTGGGTAACAGTCAAAGCTTTTGTCTATAGGCCTCGAGCAGCCATTCAGATGACATCCCATTCACCGCGGGACAAAAGCTTTGACTGATTCAACTCAATAAATCATAAAATAACTGAATGCTCAAGGTATCCCATTTCATCTTAGTTTAAAATTTAGACGAAAATATGAAATACAAAATATATTTATAAAGTAAATATAATCACTTAAAACAGCTTTTCATATTGATTCTCATAATAAAAAAAAATCATTCAATTCCAAAGTGTTTGCCTTTATACAAGCAGATCTCTAAACACAGACATATCATTTAATCATAATCATATGAACATGCATCCATTTAATCTTGGAACGTTAGTAGTAGTATTTTAGTTCTAGTTGTTTAATGTTCTAATTCAAATACCAAGGGCATTAAACGGGGGAAATTTAAGAACCATATAAAATAGAAATGCATTTACAATCAGATCGGAAACCAGCGATTCTTGTCGAAGTTATATCCCTTCCTGATAAGGTGATGAGTTAACCTCTGTTGTTTTTCTTTTCTTTTTCCAAACCTATTATGTTTCAAAAAGAGGCTGTATTCAGCCGCTATTCACGGGCTTGTGTTGTTTATATGGTATGGAAATAACTGTCTCCTTACGGGCTAGTTCATTGTATGTGATATGTCAACTTCTGACGGTCTTTATGTGATGGGACTGTTTAAGTGGTATGTCAGTGTCCGCCGCACTTCACCGGTTGGGGTTTGGCAATATGTGTCCCCTTACGGGCTAGCGAAGTAAATATGGTATGTCAATATCCAACGCTCTTCACAGACTGGGGCTTTAAATATGTTCTGTTGATGTCAACAGCTCAATTAAGACTGGATGTTTGTTAATGTAATGTCAATGTCCTCGACTGTATCAGTGAATAGGATATGTCATTGTTTGCCGCCTTTCGTATGCTGGGCCTGTGTTTATGGAATATCAATGTCCATCGTTCTTCATCGCCGAATTTTACAAAATGGGGTTGTGTATATGGGGCCGTATTCAATTAGCATCTTAACAATTTTCAACCTAGTGAAAAAAATCCTTTTCACTATTTATTTTTTTTAAGAAAACGAACATTAAATAGTCAACGTTTTGAGGCATAAACAAGCACCATTACAGTCTATGATATAGCGTTCGATGGGAACCAACAATAATTTCACTATGCGATTACATCATCTACATTTACTAGTACATTTGGAACTGGAGCAGTAATGAATTAGACATATCAAAACACAACGATTGAGACTGAAAAGAATCAACATTAAAAACATAACAAACGACGTCACACAACGCTCGCAATCCGTAGAGCAGACAATCTGCCGTTTAAATGTTGATGTTGCCATCAGGAAAGAATATTACTTATCTCATCTGTATTTTGACGTTGGCTCCACGGAAGTGACTTCCCGTAAACATGTTTGAAAATAAAGATTTCTAAAATATAATAAATTTATTTCTATACAACACTTTCTGTAGCTGACAATCGCAATAAGCACGAACGTTCATCAGTGATTCCAAATATTATTGTGCAAATGGATATTTGTTCTTACAAGCATACATGCATGCATACATACATACATACATACATACATACATACATACATACTTACATACATACATACATACATACATACATACATACATACATACATACATACATACATACATACATACATACATACATACATACATACATACATACATACATACATACATACATACATACATACATACATACATACATACATACATACATACATACATACATACATACATACATACATACATACATACATACATACATACATACATACATACATACATACATACATACATACATACATACATACATACATACATACATACATACATACATACATACATACATACATACATACATACATACATACATACATACATACATACATACATACATACATACATACATACATACATACATACATACATACATACATACATACATACATACATACATACATACATACATACATACATACATACATACCATACATACATACATGCATAAAAAACATACATAAAACATACACGTGTATTTATTTTCGTGACTTTTATAACTAAAACAATGTTAAAATACACCAGTAGCCATAAATGGCACGACTTGAAGGTGTTTTGCATCATACCTTAGATCATTGATTAAGAGTCCGTAATGGAACGGTATTGAAGCAACTCTTGTTCATTAATATCTTTGTTTTCAAGTTTGAGGACAAAGATGTTCAAATATGTGTCTTTTAGTAATTGTAATGCAACATTAACCACACGATTTATTCAATATAACCTGATTAATTAGCAGTGAAGAAGGACACTTGTCATTTTCAAGTTCAATATTTCATAAGCAGTTGTTGGTTTTATCCCCGCAAACGTTTTGGCCTCCTGTTACGTCCCTTACTACTGACTCTGTAAACAAAATAACACATATATATATATGTATATAAGAATCTTTATGTAGCGTTTCATTTAAACTCACACGTGGTGCGTCGCGTTAACTTGGAATCCAAGAGCCACGGTCTATGTCATCAATAATTCAAGGAGCATTTCTATGTATTAAAAGTAGGTACCAAACAGTTAATATAGCTCTTGAAGAAACATGTTTTTACCCAGAATACCTTTCCAAGTCTTATTGTTGTTAGCTGTAACTGTCTTCATTCTAGAGCTTATATAAATTTAAAAAATAATAACTGAAAATAATATAAATATCGTTGTCACAATTACCTTGCATTTGGCGGGAATATCAACGGCTGTTGGTGTCCTAAGTTCATTCTTCCAATCAGAGATAACAAAGTCAATAAGGTTGGCGAATCCTGTAAACAGCAAGGTCAAAAGAATTATCAAATGGACTAAGCCAAAACAAGGACAATTTCAACGCACGGACACTATCAGACTTTTGTGAGGAACAAGGCTAAGTAAAGTCGTATATAGTGAGTTGATGTACAAGTTGAATACTACAAATATATGCATATGAATACATGCCGGGCCTTATCCAACAAACGAATGTAGTTCGATCTAGGGGAATATTGTGTGTATCTGTACATTTGGTTACATACTTGTGCCGTTTTCATAAAGCATTTTGGTAGGAAATTTAAGCTCAGTGATAAGCTCTTTTTTCTTTCAAACGTTTATCTTCAATCACAAAAACTTTTCATTGGATTTGTTCATATGAATCTCAATTTAGAGCATGGTATCGCATATAAATATACTTTTTGTATACACATTGATAGTTTTCCTTCAATTAATCTAAGAACAATGACAATTTTCTACTTGTTTGAAGAAAAAGAACTTTCAATTATTGCTTTATGAATACGGGTCTCTGGGCCATGATTTGACACAAAGTCTCAAGACTGAGGTCAGACTCAGGGGTGAACTGTAAATTTAATTTCATTTGTGATTTCATTCGAATGGGGAGTTGATGGTGAAATTTGCGGAATTGTGTTCTTATCAAAAACTTATTTAAAGTTGTGTTTGTAAAACGATTGAATAAAAATGTAATCTTTTCCGAGACGGGGTCTAAACTCGGACCTGAGACTGTTTGTAACCATGGCCCTAGGTTTTATATTGATTTAACAAAGCAAATTTTAGAGCCTTATTATTTTTAAAGGGTCTTATGTTATGGGAAATCATCCCAATGTATCATTGTTAAATTGATTGAAAACATAATTAAGGTTTACTTAACAGTATGCACTCATTAGACACATGTATAAATACACAAACTTTATAACTCTATATTAGGCATAGTTTGCAAAACTGAGACAAATTGACAAACGATTTAAATAAGAATGTTTAAGGGAAGCCGTTTAAAAAATAATGTAAGAGGAATTGTAAGAGACATTTCTTTAATGAATGTTTGTGTGAACTAGACAAAACAAAAGGATAAATCCTCTCATTTGCTTAAAATATCAGTTCAAACAATATCAGATTATTTGCAATAATGAATCCCTGAGTTCAGAAACCGCTAACAATCGCAGATTTTAGCTTACTTTTTTTCCTTTTTAACCCTGTTTCATCACAACGCATACACTTCAATAAGGAAACCAAATATATAACTTCTTTAGTAAGCCTGTACTGAACCCAGGGCTTCTTGTGTAGATCACCTGTTTAAAAGCTAAAATTGGTAATTACCTCCGGGGACACTCTGCCTGAGTTCTACGGTGACCAGTATGCAGTCGTCATTCACTCCGACTGAATACCGCATGCCTTCCCACATGTACGTGTAATATTGAATAACGAGGGATTTCTGATCCTTACCCACTACCATTTTTGGCCCCACTGTGGCGGTCCCTTGAACAAAAGTATATTGAAAATAAATGTTAAATTAGAACAATTTTTTTTCTGGGTATTAATACATCCATATTATTATTAATTTTGTATATTATAATAGAAGTCTAAAAGTGAGACTTTTCATAAAAAATCATCGCAAGCCAGACATACAAAAAATAAATAAATCTTAGCATTATTTCTCTTTATAACATTAATGAGCAGTCACACACAACTATTTACTGATAGTTGTTCAATGTAGATTGTTTTTCTTCCAACAGTTAAAAGGATGTACCCAGAATAGTGGGCGGTTGCATGGTTGCATTATTCGCCACCCCTCGACATGTTCCATTTATCCCTTGTTGAGTGTACTCCATTTTCTGCAACAGAAATACCAACATTTGAACATCCTGCGCAAGCAGAAGTTTTGAAGAAAAAAACAAACTTACATTTGATTATGCTCTAATGTGCTCTTGGGGAGATTTACTAGATGTATTGTTAAAGATGATCTGTTTGTAGAACTGTTTTAATTATTTGTTCCAGTTATAAAAGCCCACAATTAAATGCTTACCTATAGTTTTGAAATAAATTTAGCCTACATACTTATCAAAGAGGTAAAAAGAGTTTGCGGATAAATATAACTCTTACAGAAGTCATTAAACACTTATCCAATAATTCATTACGTGTCTAATTATCGCATCGTCTTCATGGGAATACAGGCACTCCATAGTGCTATACATAATAAGGGTACGCTAACGAAGGAATTGTTCAATGCTCCGCATACTTACACTTAAATGCATCAAAATACTCATAGGTCAATGCCGCGAAATACTCACACTTCAATGCCTCAAGTAGCTCACAGGTCAGTGCCGCCATATTCACACACTTCATTGCCCCCACTAGCTCACAAGTAAATGCCGCCAAATATTCACACTTCAATCCCACAAATAGCTTGCACGTCAATGCTTACAAATACTCACACTTCAACGCATCACAATACTCACATTAGCGAAGTCCATGTAGATGATGCGCAAGACATCTTTTGTCTCTGCTTCCACGATAACCCTTTGTAGTTTCCTGGTGTAGTCATAATCAATCAGTTGCTTTTGCTGTAAGCGGACAAAACGATAACTAAGATTAAACCTCGATGTTTCTTCCGTCACTTGTGTGTTGATTTGTTTTGAACATATTTGCATTGAATCTATCTCTATCAAGATTATTAATAAAACTATCTGCATTCCTTGTAAAGATACAAAACAGCATAGCTATTACCACTTTCGTACTTTCAGAATACTATCCTTATTTACTCGATTTAACAAATAACAAAATACATATAGTTACGCACGGTGTGTGTAGGTGTACACGTTCATATACTAAAAGATTTGAATGCAAAAATAACTCACGTCTACAATATTGAAAGATCCGCTTGCCATGAAGGTTACAGTTCCGGTTTGTGTATATGAGAACACGTTGCTGAGGGTGCAGGGGGAAGGCGCCACTGGTGCTGCCTCAATGCCTCCTATGATCGCCGACAGTAGGAGCAGGTGGAACATCGTTGCAGTTAAATGTAGAAGAAAGTCCTCACTAAAGTTACAGTTGGACAAAAGTTGGCTGGCGATGATGAGATATATAACTCCAAGTTAAACTTTACGTTTATTTCCTAGTAGACACTCAGATTCCTACAATGTTTTATCGTCGATGTGAACTCTTGTTTATATATTATGCATCGTACTCTTATGGTGTGACTGATTTTGAACTCCCCGTACTGTTTACATACTGATAAGAACACCATAAATGAACAGTCATATGAATGCCTTATTTTGAAATTGTATGCATGTTTTGATCTTTTGCCACAGCGTTGAGCTATTTACTGACTGAAAGGCCAAGCAAATATATAGATTAGTTCAAACAATTATGTAAAGGGTTGAACATCGATGTGGTTCAAATACTAATACCATATATGAAATATGCCTGATAGTATTTTAATATAAGATGTTTACTTATTGGATATTCAGGATATTAAAAAATGACGTGCGAATGCCTTTATTAACATATAATACCCAGTAAGTTTACTACTAACAATCCTTGATGAACACACCTATGTTTTGTATAGTGTATATGTTCTGTGTTGTTTGTTGCGTCTTGTTCTGTTGTTTCATGTTTCAAGTTTGTGATTGTTTGTTTTCGTGTTGTAAGTCTTTTGCGTTTACCCTGTGCCATTAAACGGGGTTATTGAGATTGTTTCTGTAGTTTTTTATATAAATATATATACACTGTTTATTCAGCCAAAAATAAGTATCTATCCGTACGTTATTTTAAGATATCATAAGAACGATTTACTGAAACATTTCACATATATATATATAGTCATTAAAATCCTTTTCGACATGGAATCACTGCCCCTTTTTATTTAATTTGTTTTGCTCTTGGACTTAAAATTGTCCGATGTCCTCGTGGCAAAATAAATCTGCTGATTTTGTAAAATATTATCTCATCTGTACAATATCGTATTTCAAACTATCTCATTCATTGATAAGACGTCGGATTTCATCACATTATGGTTAAACGAGTTTTATGTCAGATAAACAGACCAGTTTCTGTTTGTGTTCATGATGGAGGGTCATGCAATTTCTTCAACGACCGTCTTGATATTTAAAACCTTGCAATGTTGTTCCGATATAGTGTTTGAGAAGTATCAATTCTGCAAATATATCAATTTCATTTCTTTTTGCATATGGAAGCGAATGCTATTTGTTGCTAAATGTACTTAAAATGCTTCATGATTCATCAACTTCATGAAAATGAATGTTAATTTTTTACATTATCAAGGCAATTTATAGTGCAAATAATTTTGTAAATGCTGGTACGTAGTTTACAACATCGAACATAAAATTGCATTTATTTCTGATGTCAGAGTGCAAACACGGACGGCTTTAAAACGAACCTTAGACACATTCACTAGAATAGCTTTACTTGCTAACATATTTTTATGTATATAAATTTTAAATATTTGACCTTTACGATGTATTGTCCTGTTATAATGTTTTGGTATATCTAATATTGCATGAATTATAGTGAAGACACGTATGTACTCGTAGTATGTACTCAAAATCCTAGGAAATGTTTGCTAATAAAAACTTCTATAGTTTTTTTTTAAATCTTACATTTCTTTAAAAGCAAAAGCTCTTATATAAAACATTGTAAAAGGAATGACCATGTGAGGTGAAGATAAAACGTTTTTTTTTCATCTTGTCGGCACTTCATTTCTTATCAATTGATGACATTAAGTGGGAAAACACACACTGGTACCATGTTATCAATTTCCACGTGAACACCTTGTTGGCTTCGAATAACATTATAATATAAGAACTAACTGACATCAGATATCACAGGTATCAGTAAGTATTTCAATTATGAGCCACCCGAGAAAATATGGTGTCTTGGTGTTCATGTAAATAATAATCATATTCTTGAATAATTGTTGCATCGAAATATATAAGTATGTACTTTGATCCACTTTATAGTTTCTTTTGAATAAAAAATCAATAATCAGTCCAGATTTTTCAAAACAATGTTGGCCGATGATTCATTCAATAGACTTTGATATTTATAAATTGAAAAAAAATATATATTAAATCAAGAACTATCGCAGTTGTACGATTAAATCTGGCCAAATTGAGTAAGAAAACAAGTTCGTCGGAGAACAACAAGAATAGTGAGTGAAATTTGAATAAATAATAATAATCTAAGCCAATGACTTCGTACTTTTGGGAATTTAAATTTATCCCAACTGTAAAGCAATTGCAGTACCAATTAAAAAATAAAATAGATAAAGATTTTAATGCGATAACTTCCAAGGCTTTCACACCGGGACAACTAGTCCTAGAACAAAATGATAGCGATTCGTTTGAACAGTAACCGGCCGCCAGATTGAATTTAAAAAGGGATTTATGGGATGACCCGCTGACATTAACAATTCATGTGTATATTAATGAGAAGAGATCGCGACATGCCATACTATGCGGTTTTCTTATACATTCCATTGTTTATGTTTTCACGGGACGAGTCGTTATCAGAATGAATGAATCACTTACAACCTCATTCAATAATTGGCCGTTTAGAGAGCGAATCTATATCACTTTACAATAATAATAGTTTTAAACTTTTTCTATGCTCTGCCAATGAAAAATTCCTCTTCATCCAGGAATCAAAATGTGTTATTTTCAATCAGTGTCATGCATTTCCATTCTATTTGTAAGAGGCTTTGGATGATGGATACTGTTGGCGTTTACATCAGTTTCGTTGTGCTAATCGCAAGTGAGTAATTGAAAATTTAACTATTTTTGAATATCATGTCTAAAGTTTGATACACTGTTTCATTCACAGGAGAAGGAGGTTGAAATCATATACTTATACATATAAGCGCCGTTACCGTATAGTTGCTGTAATTTTATAAGCTATATTTCGTGCATCTCAAGATTAATACAATTTTATAACAGACACTCATTTATTTCTTTATACATTTCCTTACAAGAATGTGACCTTTTATGTAGAATTATCCGCCCGCAGATATTACTAGATTAGAAAAACAAATGTTCATTTCAAAGCGTTTCCGATTAAAAAGTGCAGCAGAAGCATAACCGGATTTTTGTTTGTTTGCTTCAGCCCTTCTCGTTTACGTGGTTCAACAGGGATACCACAGGTCTATGGCAGTCAATTTAGGGCATTTCTTATGACAGTCGTTGGTGTGCCGTTCGAAGTGCAGGAACAAAGCGACGGAAGATTTTAGCATTGGCCCTTGCAGTGTTTTTAACGTATTAAAAACATATTGAGTTTTATAGATAATTTCAGACGTAAAGCCCATTTCGTAGATTTGTCGTGCTTCGACACTAACGACATGTGTACGATATTAAGATAATCCGAAGTAAACAGAAACAGAAACAGAAAATTCCTACAACAGTTCTATAATTATCCTGCGTTAAACTAACGAAAATCTTAACACTGTTCCAACATCGTACGTCTTTTCTTACTGCGGTGCGTTATTTTTACTCCAATATGCATATAGTACGACTGTCGTAGGAACATCATACGAATTGAATTGAAAAGCATAGACCTGTTTTCTCACGACAATCGTTGAACAAAAATTGAATATGTGAACATTCGTTTCTTCACAACATCAAATCCACCTCTCCCAAACTTACGTCTGTCCCCTTTGTCTCAGCTTCGGTAATATTCAAACCACCAAATCATCGTGAGATGTAAGTAAAATGGAGTGTTGATAACAAACTCGCTATGCCTCATTATCACTTACGACAGGATAAGATTGAACATCGTTTGTAATCGTTATAAAATCTTGCTAAAAGTACACTTGATTTCAATCGCAAAGAGGTGTTCATGCATGATACGTCGTACGAGGGTCTCAAAAGATTGTTCACGATTAGTCACACGAACAATAAATGGGTCAGATAGTCTCAAGTAAGATTCCAAAGAATATAGCTTTTTTACAGCTACCGTCATACAACCCATGATTGAAAATAGATATTGGAAATATATATTTAAATGTGTATTAAATACTAAAATGATTCTCAAATACTTAACCGTCATTATAAAGCATGCCAATATGAATTATGAAAATCCTACCATTGTAGTGTTATTATACAAAAAGACCGGTCAAGACTTTTGATTTCGCTTGTTTTGTACATACGTGCATATTGATGTTAATATGAAGTATCAAATATTTCTGTAAATGTATTCAAATATAGTTTAACACGACTGTACTATCAACATTGTACTAACTAGTGAAAGATTCAGCCCTCAAAATATTGATATATTATAACAGCATAGTATTTAGTATTTATAATGTATTTACTTTTGAAACTTTTAGCTCTCAGACTGTGCAATACTGGGGTTTACTCGTGGTGTGAGTATTAAAAAGATTTAAGTATATTGCATGACTAAATTGAAATGTGCTGGTGCTTGTTTTCATAAGTTTTCTTTTTTAATCACTTCATATAAAATATACTTACGTTTTTGTTTTCAGAGTTACGTCTGTTGTGATTTGTGTTTATGTTTAAACTTTTTGTTACTGAGCATGTTTCTGTAGCTTTTTGCATATATATTGTTTATTTTATTTGTTATCAAATTTTGTAGAGTGATACCACAACTATAGTGTAGGTCAAGTACATATATACGAAAATCCTCCGTTGTGGGATATTACTGCAGATGTCGAGCAGGATATTACTGTAGGGAGAAAGGCACGTTTATTGGATGTTATTAGTACACTTGCTATTTGATATATGTATTGCTATGATATAACGCTAATTAAATCACCATGAGTTTGAATCAAATGATACTTAATTGATTTACAAAAGGCAAGTTGAGAGTCTAAGATTTGTTTAAAATCATTCCTGACATGTAACATTATCATATGAAATTGTTTTGTGCCTCCTAGAGGAAGCATATAGTAGTCGCCCTGTCCATTTGTTCCACCATGTGTCTGTCCGTCCGTAACAATCGTATTGTGATCAGATGCGACTTACTCAATTGTTTTCGAATCTCGATCAAATTTCATAGGCATTTACAGCAGCATTTGGAGGTTAACACGCGTAACACTCGTGCTTTTGCCTCAAAACACTAAGTACGACTTAAATGTGAATTGGCTCACAATCAAATGGTACAAAATCGGTGGTACATGAATTCCTTAGGCACAGGAAATACGTCCGCTTCGTGTATGTGTGCAAGCGGATGAATAGGAGACAACTGCGAAACCGTTGGTATGTTTTGAAGACTTACGACAAATCTTAAAGCTTATGAATGTAGTTAATAATGCTTGATCTGGAAACTGTTACAGTATACTCTATAACCTGAGACTTAACAGCTTTTCAAATCAGTCAGCTATTACCAAAAATATAAGCGAATGAGTAACAATTATTGTTGACATGGTTTCGTAATTGCTTGAAAAGTACGACTTAAATGTGAATTGGCTCACAATCAAATGGTGCAAAATCGGTGGTACATGCATTCCTTAGGCACAGGAAATACGTCCGCTTCGTGTATGTGTGCAAGCGGATGAATAGGAGACAACTGCGAAACCGTTGGTATGTTTTGAAGACTTACGACAAATCTTAAAGCTTATGAATGTAGTTAATAATGCTTGATCTGGAAACTGTTACAGTATACTCTATAACCTGAGACTTAACAGCTTTTCAAATCAGTCAGCTATTACCAAAAATATAAGCGAATGAGTAACAATTATTGTTGACATGGTTTCGTAATTGCTTGAAAAGTCGCCACTGGTGATCAATATCTATGTGTTCGGCTCTTCTGTATGATCGCCATCTTTTTCGAATTAATTTGTGAATTAAGTTGTGAAAACAGGGCGGGGTGAATTCATGGGGCGTGTCCTGCGGAAGAATCTCGACAATTTTTAAAGGTACACAGATTTCACAGACATTTATAAAGTGTTGAGAGAAATTATCGCATTTGTCGATATGTGTGCGGAAACACGAGTTCAAAACAAAAGTAGAAATAAGCGATTGGAGTTCAACATAGTACTCTTGGGATTTTTTTATTATAACTTTCCGTTTCAATAATAACCCGACGGTTTTATTTTATCGTTAGATTCAATAGATAGGGCAATGATAACAAACCACTGAACCACAAATGGTTCTCAGACACCACTTTCTTAAACAATAAGATGTTGTGAAAATAGGAACAAGTCGAGACTCGGATGATTCAGTATAATAAAAAGCCATGGTTATCTTGTGACAGATTGAAATGATTGTCATACAGAATCAATCTTTTGACAAAATGTGTCCGGTTTGTCCGGTGATGAATGCACTTGTAGTTCTCACGCATAACCCTTAACGTTTTTTTTTTTTTCAGATTTCTTACTTAAATTAAAGAAAATGCAGATATTTTATTAATAGCATAATTTATTTGAAGACCAATTGCGAAATTTGAAATCGAAGATACATTCGGCCATGCAGAACAAATGTCTATCTTCTTTTACTTTTTACACTCCTGGTTTTCATATTAATTTGTCTTTAGATTTAAAAAAAAACACGTTTTTTAGTACCTTTGTTAAAACACATTATTTGTTGCTACAAAATGGTCATTGGACATTTGCCCGGAAAATTGATTAAAGTGCAATCCTGTTGATATTTGTACAATCCGGCACAATTAAAAAACAAACAATATATTTGTCTTTCGAAATATACTAAATGGAATTTTACAATATGATAATTCTGTGAGCTTGTTATACGACATTTCTACATTGTGGGAAGCGAATGTAAATGTTTTGATATACCTGAAGTGGAACAGAAAGTGTAAATGATCTTCGTCGCTACTCCATCTAAAGAATAGTGTGTTTTGCCGCCCCAAACACTAAGCAATTAAGATACTGAGAGCGCATTTTTGTCTTTTCCAACTGACAAAATAGAAAAGATGAAAAGTTGCGCTTTTAAAAAAAGTGCTCGTATTAGTGCCCGTTTTTCTTGTACTATTTCTTTGACTTTTAAACAATTTATCATCTTAAGGAAATTGAAGCGCAATTAAGAGGTATGTTCACGAACTAAAACAATGCATTCCACAAGAATAGGCCGCGTTTACAACGTGAGCTTTACAAATACATAACAACCATGCGAAGTCATCGCGCGACACTCAGCGAAGAAAGAGGAAAGGTCATATTCCATACTGACATATCGGTTATTGTAAAACAATGCTTACATTGTGGGCAAGAAATTTCCTGTTCTATTTTCGATTCATCTCGTTTGTGATTTTTGATGTTTGGGAGTTTCTTCATCACTAATTTTCTTTTAATGTATACGAAATGTTATAACTTATTTTTTATTCAGTTGAATATGTACTTCGAATACAAAACAATAACTCGTGCGTCTTATAATAAGCGATAGGGAAAACCTTTGGTTAAGTGTATTAGTTGTACCAGCATAAACCGTTAGTGAGTTGTTAGTACATTCAATCACATACGAACTGGAATTGGAGGTCTGTAGGTAGGTACAAAATATCGTTTACTCTTTGCCTTTTATGATAAAGACATTATAGGTCCTTTTTTCCAATATCGGGCTTATATAAAACAAATATATCAGCTTTTACACCATGCGGGTCAATTGGTTTGATTCTTCTAAACGTTACGCGGAAGGCACTTTATACTAAATCAGATTATTACATGTTACTGAATGAGCCATGTTTATTTCTTTTGTGAAGATTGTTTATACGCTGGCCATTGAACAAATAATGGGACGTGCAAGCCGAACATGTACCTAATAGACTTCCGGTTTCCAACTGCTGGAAATATCAACATTTGACAATGTATATCTAATTGGATCACCAGACGTTGTACACATGATTACAAAAGAACTAGTGTTTGAATGCAAAGGTAACGGTTTATATAACAATCTTGCTTTTATACCGTATATTGTTGAACGAAAAGCCATCCTTGTTATTAACTGCATTTGGATAAGCAAATGTTTATTTGAATATTTAACGTATATGTTGATATATTTAGATATAATACAATATACAATATCAGTCACTTACATCTCACCTGTTTATGTTGGTGCTGTTTATGTTGTCTGATTGTGCCTGACATATCACAGGTTGTTCCAGACGGGGTTCAGATGCTTGCTTTCAACTTGCTGTGTGACAACGCTTACATAGAATTTGAAACGGCTCTGGATGCAGGAAAGTTGATCATTGACGGTCTAGGTCTGTATCCAAATGGTACTGACGTATATATTACGAATTATAGAAACAACTACAAATCAATTGTTTCATTCAA
Organism: Mya arenaria; assembly: GCF_026914265.1. NCBI lineage: Eukaryota > Metazoa > Mollusca > Bivalvia > Myida > Myidae > Mya > Mya arenaria. The sequence continues at coordinate 48,179,603 of NC_069124.1, read as the reverse complement.
CGAAAGAAAGCCAAAGCAGGCACTGATGCAATCCATGTACAGCAAAATTAGGCAATTATTTAGAAACCATCCATCACAGTATCTCTAGACCAAAAAAGGAGGTTTTTGATTCTTTTTACACACGGCAGCACTATGAACACTAGTTTAGGCCTCTTTCAGAGATTTGCGAAGAAAGTTGATGTAAACGTTGTCACCATAGGAGTGGGCGGGAAACGAACATTGATAATCTGTTGGAAATATCATCCTTCCCAGCATACATGTATGTACTGGGAGATGAAATGGGTGCAGACAAAACAGTGCTATATTCTCTGTTCTCTTCTTTAGAATATGACAAATGTCCTTTGTAGTTGTATTAAAGAAGATTGCACGTATTACCAGTCAACGACAGGTTCATATTTAATAAAATTGTACAGTTTGACAAAACAAACGCATATGTATTAACACGTAGATTTGGTCATTCAAATCTTTCTTCAGTATTCTTTTTAAATGCATGGGAGATGAATGATGGTGTAACTGGCCATTAAGACAAAACATAACTATTTCGATTATTTTGTGAAATTATATGTTTACATAAAAGTTATTACGGATTGTCAATAGAGAATGAACACTGTTATGTTTACGATTAAAGTAAAACCATTTACGCGTGACTTCTTTGTCGGAGTTGCGCATGTTCCTGTTCAATGATGCAGTCAATAGTTAAAGCGCATCGTGTATAGGCAATGGTTTAAAATTCACATTCGTTTAACTGATTTGAATAAATGTGAAAACATTAACTTCTGAATGACTTTGATACAGGTCACAAGACCTTTAGTTATTGATGAACAGATTACATGTAAGGTCAATATGCGCATTTCATAACAACATGAAACTTGAGAATGTGTTTTATAGTTTTATATCTGTTGGACAGTTTGGTTATTGAGTTTTGGTTATTGAGCCGTATATATATATTATTGTTATATTTTTCTTATCGAGTCATTTAAATGCTGTTAATTTAAACACGTTTAAGAATCTAAATTTCAAACGTATAAAAGCAATTATAAATTGTAAATGTATTGTAATATTTTAGTACAGAAATGGCAGAGGTTGCGGCAGAAAAGCCAAATAGGGACTCAAACAGACCCTCTCCTTACCAACACTTTGATACGATGCCAACTGAAGAGGTCCTAGATCAGTTAGAGCTGGAAACGAATGAGTGGAAAGAGTATTTAACGAAATTAAGAAGCCTGGAGAAGATTGACGGTCGAACAAAGTTTGAACTTTTCCGGAAAATAGATCAAACATCCGTATCGTTTTCAAAGATGGTAAATATCTGGATACCATTCTGGACATTGAATATCTGGACTATATTTATTACATTTTAAGTTTAACAGACTTAGATCTACACTCGGTATATGTTTCAGATTCCACCCGCTGTGCAATCAAAAATCGGATTAAGGGAGGCTACAGATCAAGAACCTGCACCAGTCATAGATACAACGGTTCAAGCTAGTGAACATTTGGAGCTGGGACCTGCATCGCCTATTGCTGTGGATGAGGAGAAACTTGATTTACAGGAAGATTTACAGGAAAATGCGAAGAAAATAAACGAACAAAACAAAACTCTTGAAGACAAAGTAAAATAACTTGAGACTCAAAAGAACGAGGAACACGTCTTGACAGAACAGATTTCAAAGCTGAAACAAGAATTGGACACCACTAAATATTCAATGCAAGAAGTTAGTAAACAAAAGGAGGATCTGATGCTCAGGTAGATTATATAAAATGCTTTTATGTTTAACAACTGCGCTTACCCGAAGGATCTTCTTGAAAATAATAAACAAGTTATTTGTTTATGTCCATCATTATTTTTCTGGATCAATTTTGATATTTTCAGACTAAGCAAACTTGCTGGGGACAAGCTAACGAAAAATAATCCCGACATTACCGATCTAAGCGACCCGAACCGTCCACTGAAACTTGCTGATAAATACAACGAACTGTACGATAATGAATGGACCAACGCTTTTGAGGTCTTGGTAGACAGTGGTTACACAGAAATGGAAGCTATAGAGACGCTCCAACTAACGCTTCTAGTATTTAAATGTTTTTTCCCTTTCATTTCTTATAAATATTTCTGAATTTGATTGACAAAGAAACTGCAGGCACAACCCCAACAGTCAAGCTACTTCCGTTATTTTGTTAAATGTTTTCATTTTCTGGGAACGATAAAACTATCAATTTTATTTTTACTATATACAGAATGCATTTGAGTTCTGCGAAATGAAAGCAACCTTGGTACTGAAAGACACGGAGAGGGCAATGAATCTGCTGCTCGAGGTTGTATATCCACAGGATGAAAAGGTACGGAGAAATACATCAACGTTTACATAATATAACGTTTTAAATACCGAATTGATATTGCATTCGTGAATGTGGTTGCCTTTTGTCCCTTTAAATATTTCCTTTTTAAAATCATTTTCGTTTGCTTTTCAAACCGTTCCTGTAATGGCAACAATGCCGAAGAAACGGGTGCGTAGTTTTGCTTCACATACAATTATTAATATATGCTTCTCAAAACGTTCTCTATGAAACACATTTATATTAAATGCATGGACAATCAAAAACATGTACACCTAAAACTATTTGTTTTTTTAAAGCTTGCCAAAGAATTAGCCCAGTATATGAGACAAAATTCTTCTTTGGAAGACTATAAGTTACAGCAGAAGTGGCAGGCGAAGCGTACAAGTTTTTCCGACCCAAATACAGATGATTCGACAGCTGTGGATCAAGTATGATTATTCATCATCGCTTTAACATAATATCAAATGGTTAAAAATATGTTTAAAAGTTTTAATCTTCTGCAATTGTATTTCAATATCGCTTTGCCTATATGAGCATCTTATGTGTGAAATTAACAAAACATAAACATGCCCATTGCATCATCATTTAAGGAAGCTAAATCAGTGCATGTTGATGACCAGATGAAGAACCCCCGTAAAGACGTATCCGTTTCCATGATACCTGTTGTCCAAAGAGTAAGTTTACACGTATGCAAAAACAATCATCGTATACTCGTTGTATCTTTCTTCATTCAATATACGTGTTGGGCCTTTAAAGCTGCACTCTCACAGATATACCATTTTTACAACTTTAATATTTTTTGTCTTGAAAAGAGCAATTTTTTGCATAAATATCTGCAAACCAATTATATAAGATTACTGACAAAAAATCAGATCCGTAGATTATCATACTTCCGTTCGAAAATTAATGTTTTATGGTAACGGTTTATGAAAAATGCATAACACATCATTTTTTGAACTTAAATATAAAAATCTGCGATCTTATTTTTGTAAGCAGTCTTATATAACCGGTTTCCATGGATTTTCGCAGAAATTGGCTTGTTCCAAGACAAACAATAAACAAATTGTCAAAGCGTTTAATCTGTAAGAGTGCAGCTTTAAGTGGTAATCATTGAGTTACGCATCGCTTATTACGCAAACTTTCTTTTTACACGTAGGCTTACATGAAAGCCCGCTGGAGCAAGAAGTGCCTGAACGATCTACAGCCATTCATTCGTGGATGCATAGGCCTGTGTTGGATGATGGTAGTGCAAAGCCCTCCTATGTGTTTCAAACTTCCAGACAAAAACGAGCGTTTTGACACAAATTGCTACAAGCAGTATACAAAGACAGGCCATCTGGTGGACTTTGTTGTTTGGCCAGCCCTACTCTTGCACGAAGGCGGATCCCTAGTAGGAAAAGGTGTTGCTCAGGCGAAGAAAAAATGACCTGAATGGCTCACAGATTGTACATGGTCCATGTGCAGTTCCTTGCATGTTTATACTGATATCAAAGTATATATACAACGAACGTTCTGCATATCTTTTATTATCTTTACACTCAACTCATTCTTGACGATTATAAATAATCCAGATTGAAAGTACATGTACATGATTGTTTTAAGCTGTGTTTTACTTTACCTCATTCCATTGTAGAAGACTAATCAATATTATACTTAAGTGATAATTGAGGAAGGTTTTGACGAACATTTTATTGATTCGAATATGTACAAGATAATGCATTGTATTTGTATACATATGTAAGCTACATTTATATTGATTTGCCTATTGATTGCTTTCAGTGTTATAAAGAAATGTCTCTGCAAAACTAAAATTACATATTTAAGACCATTAAAAACTGTAACTACCGTCATGGATATCAAAATGACGCTTATCATATTATAACTCACTAAGTTAATGGTATGCAGTTGTAACTTGAAACGGTGTTCTTTTCTTAAAAACTACTACAGTCTATGGCCGATTTTCAATTGAAGTTAAGTCCAAATTAATAAGAAATATAATCTGAAAACCAAGAATAAATGGACGTTTGTTCATGGAATATGTCATTGTAAATGCATTTTTTAAATACGATACGTTTTTCAAATGGAGTAAACAATTACTGAAATATTAAATTATATTAAAATTATAAGAAATGTGTTTTTATAACAAAATCACTATAAAGGCCTCATATAAGTGACCTCCCCCACCCCCCTAAAACTGTGTATAGTTCACAAGTTTTGTGTATTGATTTTAATCGTTATTGTCTTGTGCTGTCTATCTCGGATCTGAGTATCCTGCTGTGAAATTCAATTTTTATTATAGAAATATTCAACCCTTTATGGCCCTGAGCCAATAATCAAATACACTGCAAATTGGCTCCTACTGTGACACCAGTGCATTTAACAGGGGATGCACAGCAGGGGATCATCATGCCAAACTTTCATTAAACTAGCCCTTTAAGGACGACCATAAACTTGCCATTATCCTTATATGCCAGCATTGGAAGTTTCATCGTGCATTAGAAGCAAACCAACATTTAATTCAGAATTCAAAAAGTAACTTTCACTAGGGAATTCATTTTTTATGTGTGTGGTAAAGAGGATATTGAGCCATTTCTTTTTGATCCTTTTATCTTAAATGAGCGTATATTTTTGGAATACTTGTTTCAACTTAAAACACCGTCATTGAACGTATTCCACCAACATCTCTAAAATGAATAACCCGAGATGATTCGAAATTTGAGCAATGCAACCAGCCTTAATCCCGAAGTCAAAGAACCAAAGATTGTGTCAGACGATATTTTCAAACTTACGACGATGTTAGAAAAATAACTTTTCAATAATTTCTTTGTTTTAATGAATATCAATCTTGATAAAACCTTGACATTCTCACTCAATGATTCATAAAAAGATGGTATCAAACGGAAAGCTCAACAAAAACAAACACATTACAAATTCTTCGCCCAAATGTTGGTGTATAACAAAGACTACATTCATGACATTGACCACAGCATGCGGGGCATGATAAACGAGACAGGAATTTGTCGTAAAAATACTCGATCCAAGGCAGGTAACTGAATTTAAATTTCATAATTGAACTAAATGAGTTGTCGTTCTTTCTGATATGTTGTGTGGATAACAACCCTACTTTCAAAGTATTGTAATAAGACTAATTTTGATGAAAAGCATCAAAAACGTCGCGAATATTGTTGAAACATGACTTAAAGGAAGCAGATGCAGTTTAGTAGCACACCTTCATTTTCCAGTGATACCGGAATATTATAAGATGAAAAATCTCGGTATCAAATGACCCGCTTTTTATTGCCTATTGAATGTTTGATTTTGGGGTAAAGATCTTTATTTGCAGTGTTTGTATTACAATAAGATAATCTAAGTGTCACCTCTTAATCAAAGTGGGCCATATAATCACAATTTCAAAAAAATGGAGGGTACGAAATGGTTAGGGTACGGTATGACTTAGTTCCCATCCAATTCACAATACGCAAATTCTACGTCAATAGTGAAATAAAAATATACCAAGAAACCTATATATACATATTTATTACCCTTTTTTGCCCTTTAAGTTTACCTAAAAATGACCACAAAATATATATAAAAAAATCTGCGAATGTTATTGACATTAATTTATCGGATTTTAATGATCAAAACACATTTCATTGTATTAATTGAAACATTGAGTTGTAACATTACTTTTTTCCAATCTTTTCCCCAATTATCACATTAAAAATAATAATTAATTATTATTAAATTAAAAGCTACTACATGTATACTCAAGATTTACAGCATGTCAAAAATATGTAATTTTAACCGGATGTCTATCTTATGATACATGCTAGTTATGTTTTTAACATTTTCAAAGGCATAGTAGATTATTGCGGCCATTGATACCGGGCCTATCGATATCGGGATTTCTTAAGATAGTATTGTATTACCCGGCACCTATAATTGTGACGAAAAACCCGGTATCAACATAATCCGATACCATAAACTCTGATATCGGCTTTTCCCAATATCGATACAATGTACCGGTTTTAGCACTACCCCGGAAGTATCTTAAAAACAATTCCTGCGATTTGACAATCGGAACACCTCGGCCAGTATCCAACAGGAATTAGTCTATCTCGAAGCTTGCCAGAGATGGCCGAGTTCATATGATTGGCGATTTGATTGGCTGACGGGTTATAGTGTGAGCCTACATGTATGTAATTGTTGGGTTAAGTACACTTCCTACATTTTATCATTGATACTGTTGTATGTATTGCATTGTCCGTGACTTTTCAAGTTAAACAGTTTATTAAAAATCAAATTATTTTAAGTGAGCAAAACATCCTCAGAAACTTTTTTCCTGAGTTTTGATGAATCGAGTCTTAAGGTTCGTAAGGTTCGTATTTGTATCAAACACATTTTATAGTTTTATTTTACAATAATAGTTTTGCTGGTCCATTTTGATCACGTAATCCTCCATGGTACAACATTAAGACTTATCCCAAACTGAAAGTAAAGGCGATGACTATAACCATTAGACATAAAATTAGTTAACCCACATTTTTTTAATTTAATATGAGGAAGATAATAATTGCTATCTTCTTCGAGTGCAGATAACAAGACAGCATATGTCCTAAGTACATACCAAGTTTTACTTATTCATGTAAAGATGTCACTTTACTCGACTAATGACCACAAGCAGTTGAATTTCAACCATCGGTAGCTTGCAGCAAGTTCAATAGGCCAGTCATTCCAGTCGGATGTTTTTCGAACAAGGAAGCCAGAATAACCACGTGTCAAGGAGCCGGCACACCACGTGGCAGGGGCTCTGGGGAACCTCGCAAAATAGAGCGAGAAGGAATCTGCAGAGGCGATAAAAGTAGGCCCGGGCCGTCGGGGAATAGAGACGGGGATTTGTTCGAAGCGTTTTTGTTTGTGTAGAACATATTTTGACAGTAATACAAAAGCTTACGAGCAGTTCCTCGTAACAAAAGGACTAAGCACTATGTTCCTTGTCAAAGAGTGCCCCTTGCAATATTCAGTTTCAAGTTATAGTTGATTTTGACAGCCTTGACTTTACAATGAAGCTGTGTAAAAGATTAAGCATCGGAATAAACTCCTCCGATTGAATGATAATTCGCAAATGTGACTAGGTCACAGGTAAAGAATACGTGACCCCAAAACTTAAGGGAACGGCGGCACCTGCTGATGCCTTCGCCTACCTTGGACGATCTTCCGGGGCAGGACGCGTATTTATCTCGCGGTCCATGACAACAGGCATACGGGATCATTTTCTGCCCAACGATTCCTGCCAGTGTCAGCCTCATTTCACTGAACACGACGAGCAGGACAAACACGCAAGCAAACTTTTGATGCTAATATTTTTCAAGCAATTTTCATCTCACCACTAGCTACCTAAAAGGGGTGTTATTAATTCGCTTTTTAAAAACATTAATTTCAGATGACGGCGCTATTCGCAGAAAAAGTAAATACATGTTTCAAATACAACTGAATCAGGTTCCCACTGTTATAAGTTCATTCAGGTTTTTACTCTCAGGCCTGAAATCTAGACTAGTCTGCACAATTACCTTGATGAGCTTTGTTATCATAGAAATTGACATAACAGGTACGCGGAGCTGACCTACATAACTGGTAAGGGAAGTACAAACTAATTTGGTCAAACCTTATCTTTGGCAAAAGATGAATTTCGCTATTAAATTTAAAGGATCATTCAGTGAAGTTTTCAGCAAACATAACTAAACCTTTGGTGGCTGATTGCTGCCATTCCGTGATTTGACCTTTGCGGGGCGAAAATAGGAAATACTTATGAACAAAAATTCGTCACCTGTTTCGGCGCGAAAGAATATTACCCGCCAAAGTCAAATAGGGGACGAAAACAAGTATAGTGATGTGGTGGGTTTTTGTCGAAGAGTTGGCGATTTTTTTTGTTTCTCTCACCTGGCGGGTGTCTGTACTTTTTTTTATAAAAATGCAGCGAATTAATTTGTCTTGAATCCGTAAACTTAAGTCGCTCTTCGTCGTGTTTTCGCTCTTTCGGGTAGTCGGGCGAACACTTCAACACCTGAACATACCAAACCCGCCACTGGTTAACCGCTTCTCGTCGCGAAAAATCGATACATGAACACCCATCATCAATACGAAAATGAGAGGGAGACAATCCGACACCTTATTTTCTCGTGTTTTCGCCTTCGATTTTGCGGGTGGTCATATCTTCCTACGTTCGACAAAAAAGCAAAATAAGAATAGAAAAAAATGAATCATCATATAAACCCGTGTATTTTATTACAACGATATGTTGTATAAATTTATTTCATAAGGTATTTTAGTATAACCAAAACAATAACAGGAAGTGAATCCGTGAATAATTATTCAACTTTGACTGGCAGATTAAGCGACTTTACGATTGTACTTATGAAGATCTTTTGTACTCCTATTTAGACGAAATTTTAATGATTTGGCTTGGTATAACTGTTTATGATAAATATAAAATATGGTGTAAGGAGACGATCCATGGGCTTCATTCTCAGTTAAGAGTATCAGTCAGGTTATGTGGCATAATACACATACAGAATATATCACTGGCTAAAGCTGATGTAATAACGTATGACAGTGAACACAAAAAAGTGAAACTTTTTTCGGGGAATCGAACCTGCCTGCCCTGGATCGACAATCATGTCTTACCGTTAGACAACTCAACTACGGGTCCGCCACTCGCAAAGTAAGCTGTGTTATTTACATATATATGTGATCGCTGTTGATATGACTTTACTTCATATGCGCGTATTGTAGTTTTTGTAGAACGCAATTTTGTCAATGAAATATTGCAAATTATTATTTTGATCAAATTTATAATTAGAGTATTAAAAGCTTCAATTATTTATTTTATTTCAAATACATTATCAATATGCCCATGCGTACACAAGCAATAAAATATGTTATAACAATGTTCTTAGTCAAATGTCATATACAAGTACAAATGGTTAGGCTTGGTTAATAAGTAAAATGATAGAACCGGATTTATCTATATTTTCATTTCTCATTTCGGCTTAGTTTTTATTAACAATACAATAAAGAGATATCATACTTCGTAGCTTAATATGTTTCTTTTACAAAACATTTGTTCTAGTTTTGTTTTATTTCACCCAAATTAATTCACTTTTTACGAAAACAGTCGATATAATATATAAGTTCATGTAAACCACATTCTGGCAACAACTCAATACCAATACAATACGATAGCATAAAGACTTGAACACATCTAGATGTAAGCCTGATAAGTCTGTGTCATGTATAATCTTATACATCATTTAGATATATTGAAAACAAAAACGGAGACAACGATCCTCTTTGACGAACCCATAACTAGCATGTTTAACTACCAATATCAATATTTTCATAGTCCACTGAAGACTTAACAATCAAATAAATCGAACAAAAACATCTAGCATCTTACATTTACCTTTTACTCCAAGCTTCATAAGATCATACCATATCATTTCCCTTACAACTTTATCAAACACATAAATAAAGTGCCAAAATGCAGAAGACAACTCGTTGCTTCTATTCGATAAGTTACCACTAGAACTTTGCTAAAACATACTGGAGCTACCGTTGGTGTATTTTTTTCTTTCATCCATAGGATCTCTCATACAGAAAACTGATCCAAACGAAATGACAGAATGTCCCTTTAATACAGTATATCTATATAAATAGTGCATAATAATATACTAAATATTGTGTTTGTTTGACTACTTTACAGCAACTCAACATGTTTTATATACTAGACACAATTCGGATTAAGCTGGGTAAGAAATAGCATAATGACCATAAGGTTCGAATGTTCAATGGATTATATCGCTAACTTTAAATTTGTAGGTGCCTTATATGTCATGGGATCGGAGGTTTGATTTTCAGATATCAAGTTTTAAATTCAGTTACCTGCGCCCTCTGCGATCTGTCTGCCTGCCAAATTTGTATAATACGAAACAATTTTGGTACAACATAGATTCATTTATATTTTGTTAAACGTACATATTGCAACTCAAATGAGGAAATAATTGGGTACGATGTTACTCTAGATTAAACGTTATGAAGCCATTAGGTTTTAAAAATCGTTATATGAAACCATAGAATTGTGTACCAAATAGAAACTAATGTTACACAAGCAGAGACCTGCTAGTAAAAGCTCTTTCATATAACAGGCTTGGCCAATCACGAAAGAAACAAATTAAATAATCCAGAATACTCAAGGAACCTTCACAATTGTTCCCGTGAAATGAAGGAAATTAACGTGGCACATCGAAGTTTAATGTTAAATTATTTTTATAACAACAAAATGCGTATGTTCTTCATTAATTCTCAATAAAGGTCTGATGTTGCTACTAGTGAACTTGTTGGTCGGCGCGCAAGCATTTATCACCAACAACAACGACGAGTACCAAGTATGGCTGACGACAGGCGACGGCTCTAAAAAACTTCGAAGAGAAGCGCCCTGTCTCCGGACGCCCAACGGCCACGGGCACAGCGTCTGGGTGGATCGAACAAAGCGTCGGCAAACCATGGAAGGCTTTGGCGCATCTCTAACTAACGCGGCCGCCTATGTAATCTTTCATAGTTCGAATCGACATTTGATAATGAGGGATCTTTTTGGAAATAGCTTGGACGATCTCGGTAGGGTTGGTTGCATTTCGAATCATTGTTATTCGTTTGAATGTCTTTCTTGTAGTATCGCGTTCAATTTAATTAAGCCGTTTGAAGTTAAAATGCTAATATAATTACAGGAGTAAGCTTTCTGCGACTAGTGATGGGGGCATCAGATTTCCAAGGGGTCAATCCATACACTTACGACGATCTGCCAAACAACCACAACACAGACTTTGACTTGAACCACTTCAGCATAGACAAAGATCGCGCCTTTGTGTTACCCATTGTAAAAGAGGCTAGATCTATCAATCCAAATCTACGTATTCTCGCTACGCCTTGGACGGCGCCCGCATGGATGAAAACCTCCCATAATATGTTTGGTGGTGAATTGAACGGCGGCGGGCAATACCTAGAAGCATATGCCAAGTATTTTGTTACTGTATTAGCTTTTATTAAACTTGTATTGCTTTTGTTTTATTATCCAATTTGATTTTAGAATCACGGTTTATGTTTGTTTCATTTCGAATTAAACACTAAGTCAATTTCGTATTTAACATTCCTTTTAAACGAGGCAGTTTCTGGTAATGCATGTCATCAATTTTCATCACAGTAGTCTATGTTTTCGTTTGATAGATATTTCGTCAGATTTATCCAAGCGTACCAAGCTGAGGGTATACACATCGACTACCTTAGCATTCAAAACGAACCCCTGCTGTCTAGAAACGATTACCCAACTATGGTTATCAACGTTGACCTCATGAAGACTTTCATACGGGATCACGTAGGACCTCAGTTTCGGAAAGGCAATATCAATACCAAGCTGATAGTTTATGATCATAACTGGTCTGACAGTTGGTATCCCGAACAGCTTCTCAGCGATAGTAAGATTCGTACAAAATCAGTCAATTAAATGTTTTTAAGGTGTTTTACTCCCATCCATAACGCTGTAATTGTATACAATTTGAGCCGCGAACTGTAAAGGAAGTGTGTTGGAATAAAAGTAAATAAGGATAAGAACGGTTCAAATTGTGTAAGTGTAATCGTTAGATTTGACCAACAAGACTTAATTCAAATAGACTTATTTGAACAATCAGCTATTAATTAACGAGTTGTTATATTCATTATAAAAGGCAGTGTGAAACAATATGTATCTGGTGTGGCATGGCATGGCTATGACGGTAACCATGATGTTCCAGGAGGCTTCCACAACAAACACCCAGACGTCGGTACGGCCTTTAGTTTCAGATATAATGATAGTATTTTTTGACTTATTGTCCTTTATTAATTTCCATTAAAAAATCATCAGACTACTCACCTAAACACAATAAAGGGGTCATTTAATGGTTAAATCATTGCAGTATCTATGTCAAAAAGACATGGATTTAAATTCAAATGATCATGACCTTGACCTTTCAACTACTGACTTCAAAACTATTGGGTTCATTTATTGATTAACTGAAAGGAACTACAGACAAATCATCGCCTATCGACCGAACTAGAAACATATCAACTGATAAATAATACGACGTATAGGCATTTGCAAAGCTTTTTTTGAGCCAGTAAGATAAGTTTAAAGATTGTTTTAAGTCCATAGAAGTGCCATATCTTACTGTTAACATGTATCTGTGTAATGGAAATACCACCTAAACCGGTATATAGGATATTACACATTTTAAACATACAGGAATGTTTTTCACGGAGATATCGGGTGGAGGATGGGACACCAATTTTGCCAGCACTCTGACATGGGATTCCAGAATCATTTTTATTGGTCAGACACTGAACTGGGCAAAGGCTGTTGGCCTCTGGAATCTTGCTCTGGACGAAAACCACGGGCCGAGGGTAAGCCAGGTCTCATTTTATTTAATTTGATAATGAAACACCAAGGATAGAAATCTGTTTATTTGTGACAATGTTCTCCAATACTTAATTGAAATAAAATGTATTTAATTTTACAATTTAGATATTATTGAATACTGAATAGTTTTTTTTTATAATTTTGGTAGGTTGGAGTTGGCGGATGTAATGATTGTCGGGGTGTAATCACAGTTAGTAACGGGTGGTATACTAAGAACGTTGAATATTACGCTATGGGTCATCTCAGTCGTTTCGTTCGCCCCGGAGCCGTACGCCTTCAGACCAACACCTTTGGCTGGGATGAGTTGCGATCGGTCGCCTTCGTAAATACGGACGGTTCAACGGTGATCGTTGTGCAGAACCCTAGCACATCCAATTCAGCAAGCTTTTCGCTAGACTTGGATGCGAAGCATTACCAGTATGATAACCTCCCTCCACAGTCCGTAGTTACATTTGTTAAATAGAAACATATTCCATATGTTTATACATATTCCATATGTTTATGCATGTGAAAATGAGAAAAAAAAAGTTATAAATGTTTCTTAAATGTTGAGGGTATTTATTTTGGAAAACCGGCATACTATAGGCACTAACTGAACACTGCATTATTTCGTGTTTTGTTGAAATATAACAAAGTAAACATATTAAAAAACCTATTGACTGAATAATTGTTCAAATCGATGACCAATACTATTTATGAAAACGACATTCAAAACAACTCAGTCCTATCTGTAAAGTATGTGAAAAAAATGTCATAAGCAAAAATGACCTTACGCAAGATATCATTTTTTACAAATGTCATTTTCGCCTGGATTTGCAAGATAGTAATATCAGGAACATTTTTAAAAGAAATGAACACTGCCAATTTATACATTTAAGCAACTTAATAAGATTCTTGTTTTTTTTCTGACCTATAAAGAGTACTTAAAATTTATGCTGGTGCTCCAGGATGGAAGCGAAAACATAGCCCGAATTTCTGACGATTATCCCACGACGGAAACGCGAATAACAGCGATATAATTGCGACTACTAACTAAGACAACGGCCCGGATAATTGTATGACAATGGGCAATCAACTACGACTACTGGATGTCCATAACCGTACAGTTATCCCAACGCTGCATTAATAGAGCCGTGCTAAGTCGTAACGCGGACGTTACATATTGTGATGTGAATCTGCGTTGCATTCGTTTATATTCGTTGACATTTGTACTCAAATAATCGAGGCCATTTTCGTGACTTTTGCTTCTGTTAATCTCACGAATCGGATAAAGATCAATAGCCGATTCAGATCATGATGAAATGCAGCAAATCACGGTCTCATTATCTAACGGAATGATATTTGCATAATTCTCAGTCTCGCTACTTCTGCCAATGTCTTGGTAAACCTCGCAGGCAACATCGTAAAGTGTCGTGTATTGATGGACTAGTCAAGATAATTTTCGTTGTAAATCAGCCGTAGAAAAAAGCGTTGAAAATCTAAAGCCTCTCTATTGTTAGCGACTAGATTGATAATAAATATATGTTCGAAATGTCAACATTATAATTTCAAAGCAAAGAATCCTATTGAAGTCTTAGCTCAGTTTCTTATCATTGAACATACGCATTTTTGATATGGTCTTAAATTCTTTCTTATTACATTTCAGTATCCTTGTCTTATGTTAGTAACCACACTACCATGACGAAAGATACACAAATCTTCATTAGACAATAATATTTCTTAATTTACTTTGTGTACATTATACGAACTTTAATAATTGAATTTCCGGTATTTCTGACTGGATTTTATATCAGCATATAGTGCATACCTGTTTTAATGTATTATAAAGACTGTGGTGTGAAAGCATGACGTATAAGAAATACTAATTATGGTCGGTTTATCTCCGGAATATCACTTCTCGTTCCTCGCGAAAATAAACATTGATATGGACTTTACTATTTATTACGCAGAAAGTTTTGAAACAGCGCAACTCATCTGCTGATTACAAGCAACATATAGGAGCAGTTATTCCATGGTCGGTTTAAAATATTATATTTAACTCAACACTATTGATCTCGACCTCGAATCATAGACTCCAGAAATGAAACAGGTCATCTAGTGGTCAGGGTATTTAAAACAAAATGGTTTGCTGATCCGCTGTCAAACTGTTGTCGCGATATTACACCTTGGATATAGGACTTTCTGGCGTACACAAATGTATCGGTTATCCTCAGATGAATTGCAGCCTTATGATAAGGTTTCACATGCCTCGACCCAAACCTTTCTTATGGTATAGTGCTGACTCAATTTTGAAACATGGTTTGCCTAGACTGACCTCCTGATTACAAAAATGATGTCGTCTCTAGTCAATTCAAACTACCAGTATAGTGTCAAGGCTAAAAGTCGAACTGTTAAGTTATTATGGTGCTATTCTAGCGCAAACTATAAGTGTTGCTGCTTTGTCCTAGATCAAGCCTTTTTTAATTAAAGTGTGTTAAAAAGTCCAAACAGTTATTGCTTATGCCGTCTAATCCAAAATATAAGAGGGGCCATTGTGGAAAAGTTCAAGCAATAAGTGATGATTTTTTGACGAATGCTAAAACGTCGTTGTCCGTGTCATCTGTTCACAAATACACGATGGGCCATCAACCATTCAAGATAAACATCTCAAAGAAATTATCATCAAACGATTTATTAGTATTGTAGACAACACCCGGTCTACTAACCGACTGATAGACAGACCGATATTTGCCAGATTTTGCAAAGTGGGCATTACATTATCATAACACAATATTTAGCTTTTTTAAGTACATAAGTGAATGTCTTAACAAACTAAATAGCCACCCATCATATCTACCAGCCTTTTGACGGGAGATAAATAACGACCATCTTATATAACTTACTATTTAATACAAAACATATTGTACATATAAATATAACGCTGTTTATGGCTGATGCTCAAAGCAGGCTGTAGACGGCCAATGCCAAAATTCCAAAATAAGTAAAATCACGATTGTATCAATTATTTGTTAACATATTTTCATCAGGTGCACAATTCCAAGGTTAAGGTTGAGTGCTAACATGTGAAATGTTGTGGCATAAAGAATAACTAATATCTCTAACCTTGATACAGCACCGATGAAAACCATGATTCTTCAAAAGGAATTCATCTAAATATCAACATGTTAAGTATTCTGACCATGATTTTAGAAAAGCAAACATTCCATCAAAAATTGATTGAACGTTTTTAAGATTTACGATTTTAGATAAAATGCGGCGTGAGAAACAAAAGCGTTTTTTCAGGTCAATAATTGTCTATTAAAGAATCTGAAGTTATGTTTTTGAAAGTAAATGTAATATCTTAGCTAGAGATAGACTGAGACAAGTTAGGCATGCTTTGTCTTCATCATTCAAGGAAATCAATCTAGGAAAGAATCCCTCTTATTTTTTTATTACTCTCTCCTCCGAAAACTTTTATTTTCCTTGTCTTACCCATACACACTACTAATTAAAGCTTGGACGAAGAGTTTGCCAAGTGTTTGGCTCGTAAGTGTAGAAAAAATATCAGAGACTGAACAAAGGTTAAATACAAAACGGCACACAAAATTTTATGGCCAGAGTAACAAACGGGGTCGGGTCAGTGAAAATGCTCGGTAACAAAAGCCCGGACCAGAAAGGCCCACTTTGAAATCAAAGAGATCAACACTTTTGTATCGGCGAATTATATTTATATTCAAGATTCCCGGATGTCATCACATGACCAACAGTTAAAACGTCTGAAATAGAAACGGTCAAAACAGACCAGGTTTCAATTAATTCTGAGCTTAAATCTTGCTAAAATATTGTTTTAATTATAAAATTTTATTGAAAAATATCTCCTTTCTGTATGTTCATCCACTGCACGGATTGTGTCTCATAAACTACTGTGCCGGACAGTTAGCGCTTTTACATCAAGCCTTCATGCATATTAGCTCATATCTCGTTTTTGTGGGACATAAATATATTTTTAGTAGTTTGTAGCACATTTCGTAACACTGGGGCATTACCAGTTACAAAAAGGACAAAAGTATATCCAGGTTCATCAACACTCACAAGGACTAAATACAATTAAAATAGCTTCTAACATTCCTGATTTAATCAGTAAATCTATACTTAAAGGGAACCGAATCGCCCCTTGTCTTTCACATATTTCCCCCAAAGTACCATGTTAGATAAGCATTCCCTTGGTCAAATCACAAGCAAACGCATTTGGGTTTTAAATTGAACCATACACGATGAGTATTAAAAAGACGTCATGGGAAGTTTATAGACATCTAAGCACTAATTATGCTAATAAACACCATTTTGTTTACTTGACTGAAGCCTTCATAGATGACAGACTTTGTACATAACTGCATGCTGGTCTCAAACAACAGCATGGTTATTAAAACCAGTCGTAAATCTTTTGAAATCAGACAACACTTTCAAACAATACATTTTTTTTTATCTCAAATCGGTTTGCTTATGGTGCAAAAACTGCTAACACTTATTGCCAAATTTTGAAAGTTTTATATATCATAATTGGATTAAAAATTTACTAGCTTGTGTTACTTACGTTTTGCATACTTGAAATTTTGCGAACACACACCCGTAAATGAGCATTTCGTTCAATAAACAAGTTAATATGACTTGCACGTAAATTGACACATAAACTCAGATATTTTGAAATGTAAAAATAAGAACTTCAACAAAAAACGCTTTCTTGAAAAGAAAAGGAACAAATAAATCGAGCAGAGGAAGAGAATAAAATCGCAAGAGAGGAAGAGGCTCAGAAGAAAAACAGAAGAAAAGGCTGAAGAGAGAAAAAGATGCACCTCGAAATACGAGAAAAGGATTCTCAAGCAAAACTGGCGAGGCGAGTAGAGAAAAAAAGCTAGAAAAGAAGACGTCTGCTGGCATGTACAATATCCTGATAATGCAATGTATTGCGATGATATATGTGCGGTGTTTGCGAAGATAGAGGGACATCAAATTATGAAAGTGATGGTACATTGTTGTATGGGTATGATGGATGTAGTGTGAGGTTCCAAATGTTTTTGAGTGTGAACGAGATGGTAAGAATGTCTGATGAGTGAACGGCTTAGTTAGTTAGTTCTTTTGAGTTGCTTTGAACTGTTGTTCAATTTTTGTAGCCAGTAGATGGTTGATTAAATGTATAGATGTGTGAGATAGCAAATTAGTGAATGTAAAATACAAAATACATACATTTACGAAGTCATGATAAGTTAAGACATGTTTGGGCTTTAATTAGTGTAAATAATAGAATTCACAATTCATCAGTTTATAATCAATAAACAAATGTACCGGAACAAATATATAGTACTACATGTAGTAGATCAGGCTTCAAAAAGCGATATTATTGACGAAAATTCAACATTTAGAAAATATAGTAATGCTCACTTTTGAGTGAGAATAACTTTTTTTTCTAAAGAGCCTATCGATCTGTAACTCAAGTTTCATTTATATGTATCTTGTTTGTATAAAACGTTAGATGCGAAAGCAAACAGGTAAAACAGATGACGACAGCTAATCGTATTGCAGTTATTTATAAAGTATGTTAGAATAGTTATCGAAAGTACAAAATAGACAATTTGACGTGTTGACGTCACCATCTCTATAAATATGTTTTTGAAATATTCCGACTTTGAACCTAAACTGTGTGCGGATATTGTGTCAAAAAACATATATTTTGCATTGTAGCGCTTTCAATTGAGTCCGAGTATTTTTACATATATTCATCATTAGTTTTTTAAACTATCATGTGCATTAGTCACTGACAAATTCTTTATATTATCCATGATGCGTAACCTAAATATTGCAACAAGGAAATAAATTGTACTGATAGTAAAGGTTAAGCTTTTTCTTCATTTTACAGTTGTTTATATTCAAGACATCATCGTGCTAAAATGGGAAACTACCAATCTCAAAGAGGTGCTGTAGGACATAGTATGTACGAAGTTCCATTTGAATCATTACTTACCACCATTAAGCTTGAACTAAATCTTTGGCACGACCTAGTTGATAATGTGAACAGGGAGAAGAAATACGACCATGAAGGCCGAACGTGTATTGATGATATGATACTGGAAACAAGCAGGAAAATTATCGACTATGAGAATGCTGTGGTATTTATTTTATTTATAACATGAATAATGAATTTAAAGTGTGCCTAACTTTGTTCTTTCCGGTGGTTTAATAAAAAACTAACTGTAGGTTATATCCTGATAAATCAGTGAGTTAGTCCTCATATAAATTCATTTTTCCCCTTATTTCAACCCCTTTTTTCATCAAAACGAACTTAGTAAACGCACACAGTTCTAAGATGGAAATCGGTGGTGATATTTCTGTTGTGACGTCCTTGGGCTTTAACTTTTCACAAATTGCAGTTCAATATTTTTTTATGAATTATAAGCATTAAATAAGAAGTATAATTGGTAATTCATTATCAGGATGTAACATATTTTACGTTGCTAACACTAAAAGTAGTTATTTTCAGACGTGGCAAAGCCCCGCGTGAAACACAATTTTAAGTGCTTACTCGGTAAAAATATATTGTTTTCCTGTCACTGAAACGTGCTGCAGTAAGTGTTATTTTTATGTCATAAGATTTCTTGCGAAATGTTAAGGCTTCTTTTTAAATTGTGTCCTTCCTCCTCGGGCACTGTTTTTACCATGTATGTGTCAATTTTGCAGTCTAATAGAAAACTCATATATCCATTATTACAACCACGAGACAGTGAGTATTCGACTGATAAGATAAAAAAAAGAAGGCTTTTACAAAACACTGTCGCCGGAAAAGGTGAAAGACATTGTGATACAGAAATCAGATGAGATCGATGAACTTCGCAATGAAGCAAAGAAAATGAGTGATTCGATACATATTTTAAACGAGGAATTGAAACAGAAAATAAAATATGTAAATGACCTGAGACGCGAAAAGTGCGCATTGCTTCAGCGATTAAGCAAAATGGCAGGCGAGAAACTGACTAGAGATAACCCCGATATCGCGGACCTTAGCGACCGGAGCAAGCCAACCAAACTGGGCGAGATGTTCAACGAGCTTTATGACAACTAGTGAACGGACGCATTCGAGGAACTTGTTGCATCAGGCTACGATGATAGGAAAGCAGTCGATACCCTTCAGATGACACTTATGGTGAAATAGTAAACACTTGCAGTATCGATTGACATGTGTTACATGTTTAAGTGAACAATCCATTTATTATCTGACAAATGCTATATCTCATTTCTATATTATATACATTTTCAGAACAGGTTTATTGATTATTTCTTATTAAAACAAAAAGGTCACAAATTTTACACGATGCAAAGTCAATGAACTGGACAAGAGTTCAAAACTATTGGAAGGCTTTTGTAAATAAACGTTTTAAAAACATAAAACAGCACGTTCGATTAGGGATTACTAACTTTTTTGCTAAGCGGTTCTTAAAAACTTAGGACCAAGATACAAAGAAAGTATATTTGATAAAGCTAATTACTTAACATTCGATAGATATGAGTTTTCATGATCCATTTCTCGGTGACAAATATCTTGTAATGTTAATTTAGTTGGTATTGATGAGAGGGGGCCTACAAAGAGAGGGGTCATCTATGGAAGACTTACAAATGCAACGGAAATGGAAACAAAAAATCAAGCCAGATAGAAAACAAACCTACATTCAAACAAAGGTAATTAAGCTGATCATATTTGAAGTTGAAGAGAAAATATAAAATCTGAACTCAGGTCTACATAATACCAATGTCTTATATTTTATTTGTATATTCTGTAAAAATATTATTTTCCAAACAAAACTCTTATTAAAAGACTTTTAGAGTCAGTTTATTTTTTTTATTTTACAAGCAAAAAAGGGGTCGCTGAGTCCCTTGTGCCATCAGTACAAAGGTAGAATTAAAGGACTAATTATTAAGTTTCTGGTTCACTGATGTATATATGTAAACTTATGAGATTTTAAAATTAACTTGTTATTTCCTTTTATATCAGTTTATCTCCTTTATCTGATAATTAAACGGCAAAGTCAAGTTTGAATTAAACTTCTCGGTTTGTTTGCTATCCAACATTATTTTCTATAATAGGCGTACATAAAAACATATTGGGACAACGAGTGTCTTCGAGCCATGAAACCGTTCATCAAGCGCTGTATCTATTAAAGGAGTTGCACAGGGAAAGAATAAATAGTGGTGACTTCAACGTGGCACATTTATAGTTTGTCAAATTGAAGTTCAAACTTGCAAAGAAAACAGTTGTGCACAAACACTAAGAACTACATTTTTGACCAATGAATTGACCAGTATTAAGTACTTCAACGTTTCGCGTTATAAAAGTGTTACGTAGTCGGATACGTTATTGTCTTTGACTGTTTCTGCCTTTTAAATGACGTTATTAGCATTGTAATTTCGTTGTTATATTAACATCGAAACAAAAATCAAAATATAACAGCAGTATTCCTATTTAAATCGATTCCTTTGTAATCATTTTATCATTGTAATATATCACATATCATCGGAATATATATATCATTATTTTTATAATTAAAAAGGGATATACAGAGACCAGGTACTCAATATCGGCCTTAATTGGATCTAAGAACGATGTTTTTTTATCGGATTACTTATTATTAATAACTGACCGAAAGAGTGGATGAAGTCTTTGATTTATGACCCTAAGATTAACTGAAGTTGAATATTGTAATGACCCTATCATTATACAGGTTACTCACCTGGACATTTACTTGCCATCTTTTTGTGGTACTAATATACAGTACTGAGATATATTTAAAGACTATGATAATTATGTTTTATACATTGATAATTTAACGTTACACTTACCTCAGGTCATGCCTGTTTAAATTACATCCGATCATTGTATTCCTGTTGCTATGTACATACAAGAGGGGTTCTCCACCCACATTACATATACATGTTGAATGTATTTGAACTGATAAGTATAACTGTTTCATAATCTTCTTAACGAGATAAACATTATGTATTCATATTTATCAGTTGAATGCATACTCTGATTCTAACCCAATGTATCGAACTTAATAGGCGTTTCGGTTAGTCCAATTTAAGGAAATGATGCTTGTTTAATTTTCCTTGTAAGTCTTCTACGGATGTGTAAAGCGCAAGCATTTTCAAGTACTTTTTCACTGGGTTAATTACAATTCCAAAAAATGCTTCGTTTTTAGATATCTCTTAGAGTACATAAATTAAAGCCTAGCAGAAAAGAAGCAGTTTTAAATGTCTTATTTGTGCGCTGCAGTCGAGTATTATTGATCAAGACATATCCAGTTACGTATTTATTGAGCTTATTATTCTCACAAGAATGTACTCAATGCTTCATTGGTCGACAGCTATCACGGAAGTAAATTTAAGGTCATTGGTCTACTTCATGTCGTGAGATGTATGATTCAAGTAAGAAAATTATATTAACACAAATCAAAATAAGAAATTGTGATAAATTAAACGTTACATAAGTGTATTACCTTTCTGCAACTTTCGATTTCGATTTCGAAAGCAAAACTACAATAGTGTTATACTAGTACAGTACGTAAGAAGCTTTACTAATGGGAAATAACAGGTCAAAGGGTGGCCGAGATGCAACGTGTAAACTCGAGGACGAAACTCTTAAAGAGGTTGAAGAAGAAGTAGCGGAATGGTCGCGAACGATTCAGAGAATTAAGGGAAACCAAGGGGCAAAGATGGATGAAAGTGACTTAATTCACCGGATGAACACCACTGCAAAGAATATTACTTGTTATATAAGCAATGTAGATGTAAGTGTCATTTCTACTTAAGTCAACTCAACTGAAAGTGTGTGTTTGCATACTCAGCTACTCACAACTTAACATTTTCTAACAACTTGTGATATCTCTCTCTATATATATTGTAAATAATATTTTGTAACAAGGAAAATACGGTTATGGATAAATGGTCCCTATAAGTGCATGAGATTTTAACAATAGGTATGTAATCCAGTGTTATGCATCATTGATTGGCGGAATACGCATAAATAGTAATAATATCATAATAAAAAGCATAAAATGGAAATCTTAAGAATAAAAAAACATACATGCGCAGACAAGTATGAGTAACAACACAAGCAGTACAGTAACTGGAATAAAGAGTTGTACACAATATTAATACAGAAGCTGGAATAATCAAAACACTGAATTTGCTGACGAACGGTGGCTCTGAAAGAAGGGCACTTAATTAGGATTAAGTATTGTGAGTAAGGGTATTTTAGTCGAAATAGTCTATATTGTAAAATAACAGGAAAGAGTTTTGTAATCTTTTTTTACATATCGTGATAGTTTGTATGTAGGTTGTCCTTAAATCAAATATGAACTATCTATTTTTCTACATTATGACACATGACGGAAATGAATTGATACATACTTGCGAAAGGAAATGGTAAGTTATCAATATAATTCGACAAGTGTTCAGATCTGTTCAAGGAAATAAACTTAGACTTCAATTATGACTATTGCTTTTTGATTGATGGGTAAGGTCATCATTATTTAAATATCTATTAAGGGTAAATGGTCAATTTCATCGGTGGCACTTTTGTTGAAGTCGGCTTACTAATACTGAAAGACAAAATACAATGATTTTGA
Source organism: Mya arenaria (assembly GCF_026914265.1). NCBI lineage: Eukaryota > Metazoa > Mollusca > Bivalvia > Myida > Myidae > Mya > Mya arenaria. Next base: position 48,156,107 of record NC_069124.1, on the reverse strand, counting down.
ACATTTGGCAATAACATGATGCCATACTAGTATTTATTAGAAATGATATTTACACAGAACTAAGTAGATGCAATGTTTCCAATGGTAAAATGTAATGATTGTAAGAGATTCGTAAGATTTTGGATTTTAAATGAATTTATATAAACTGTATATGTTTTTGCATATTTTCAGTAAGCAAACGGTGGTCATCTACTCAATAAACAAGGGAACTTTTACACTATAAGATGTAACATATAGGTTATTACTTCAGTTAGGAAATTGAAATTAATATATGTTGAAGTAGTGAAATTGATATGAAAATGACATACGCATGAATGCAGAACATACTAACAAACAATATTGTACATGGATAGGCATTTGATTGATAAGGTAATTTGTTTTGTTCCGAATCAAAATCAATTATGTGAGCATTAATGTTGTTCTAATGAAAAAGGTAAAACACTCTTTCATGGAGATGACATTGCATATCACATTTCTTTGTTTAATTTTCAACGTATATGGTTCTTAAAAGGCATCCTTGAAAGTATGAATAAAGTATTCAGTTGTAATGTGTAAAAACTGTTAGTTTATGTACCTTTGTTCCATCACAACAACTATAGTTGAACAATATAAACACAACAGTGATTCACAATAACTATTGGCATAATGAGTTTGAGCAAAATATAAACTAAATAATGAAGTAAGAAATGGCGTGTAATGTTTGTAAAATGGATATATACTATTAAAAATTCACCGTAAATGTTTGTGTTTTATTAAGGCGAATTTCCATGGCATTTATTTCAATTGCAACAAAAACATCTGCACAAATTTGCTGTTAGAGATATACTGTTGATGGCACAGTTCGAATGCATTAATGCTATCTTTTGAAGCAATCAGTTGAACACAAATATCAGTTACGCCATCGTTATGTTATTGTTGTTTTTCATTCAACTTTTAAATATAAACATTCTAGTGAACTATTTAGCTATACGCTGAAGTAGGTGGACCTTCTTATGTGGTAACAAACTTTCATACTTTCATATACATGAATGCTGAACTCAATCTGACCGAAGAACTGGATCTTGCGCGCCTTATGTGACCGTTTAATAATTTCGGACTGGATGTTTATCAGATTGTTAAATTAAAAGAGATCAAAAGTAAACACACTGTACATAATGTAAGACATCAATCAACTATTATAATGTGTACGTTTCGCTGCAAAAAGTTCTGTGACTCGTTTTAATTATGTTGATTATGAACTAGTACTTATACGCAGTATTCAAGTCTACAAATGTTCGGACTGTTATTAAACAGTTTCATACATGAAGCATATATGTATAAGTTATCAAAAGTTTACCTACACTGCTCATTCGATTTATGTTATCTTTGTTACAGGAGGATCAGACAGGCCAAGCTGGCTTATATTTAAATGTAAATGGGCCAGTGAATCCGACCTCATCTAGTAAACGAACACAAAACGAAGATGGAACTTGCTCTGGTCAAGATCGAGAAGTAAACATTAATATTTGGTTGCGCAAATTGGGTTCCTTAAAGCAGAGAGAGAAAAAATGAAGAAAAATATTGAACGTCTTCAGGAGGAAATTTCAAGAAAGAGAGAGAACATTCAGGATCTCCATGCAGAGAACGACCAATTAAAGATATGGTAAAAGATACCGTCGTTATGTGTATCATGTATAACCAGCTTCTTCCACTTGAATACTTGATCATGTCCGTACATTTTTGTTCTTATATGTATTTTCCCTGCCTGTCTGTTTGAGTACATTTTGATATAATTTGTGTGGGTTATGTTATTGAAAGGTGTAACAACATTTCTCTGTAGATTGAGCAAACTGACAGGTGATAAGCTGAAACAAAACAACCCGAAAATAGCTGACCTGAGCGATATGTCCGGCCGACGAAGCTTGGCGAGATTTACAGTGAGCTGTTTGACAACGAGTGGCTGTCGCGTTTGAAGGTCTGACAAAAGGTGGCGGCTACAAAGATGAAGCAATTAATGCTCTGCGTAAAACATTGGATGTAAGAACAAAATACAGTTATTTTGATTTTAAAACAAATGCAATCAGTCGATTCATTTTGGTCCTTTATACTGTATACATCGTGCATGTACATGCAAAAAATACAGTGGGGTACGTACCAGACTATTGACTTCTCTTAATTTATTTCCAAGTACCTTGCAAACGATTGTGTGTCCAATTGTCAGGTGTTTGATACCTCATAACATCAAATTTGTATTTAAAATTTGATGTAATAATACAGTGGAAACGTCAGTGACAAGCCAAGTAGCCTGACAATTAATGATCTGATTAAAATCCAAAGGCTAGGGCATTGCATGCACTAAATGAGATACAGACAACCTACAACACACCAGAATTCATGTTTGAGTTATTGCCTCAGAACACTTACGAAACATGGGTTAATATGGGGTTTAGACGAGTTTTATGGGTATGCAACCTTACAACTATTTATAATTTCTTTAACTATGTACATCCTTTATTTCAAGAGTGCCTACACGTTTTGTGTGATAAATTCCAACGAGTTGGTTACCAAAATGGAAGCGGTCACAGAGGAGTTGTTTGAAGACATAAGACGAGTAAAAATAATCATTGATAACCAATTCTTATCTCTGTTGTTAAAGTTGACATTGTTGATATATACAACAAAAAGTTTGATATTGAAAATTAGTTTAACGATTAACTAAAGAGACAATATATTAACGATTACGAATGATTCTAATGCACGTATGTTCTGATGATTACCTAAGAATTCTTTCTTTCAGCGAGAGCATAGTCTTACACTTCCACAATCTGTAAGTATAGCAGCAATCTTAGCGTCGGACACTTATAATTGACCGTAACAATCCATTCATATGGAGAGTAACGGAAGAAGTCTCACGTGGGTATCCGATTATGTATCAATACCTATATTTTATTGTGCAAATCAAATTTACAATACATTAAGTTTAAGACGAAGTATATAGCTCAACAAAATTACTACTTATTGTTGACTGTTTTGGAAATTTAGCCACATGGTCGTGAAACAAATCCACTGCTTGCACTTGAGGACTATTTCTTTGAGAGGCACTGGAAACCTAAACAACGCAAGGAAGCACAGAAGAACTGGAACAAGCAAACGGTAGGGAAAGGCACTTTGCAGGACGTTGTTCATTAAAGGAGTTGGTAACTTGAATAACGTTATAATGTACTTATTTTGCCAATTAATGCATTGAATATACTTGAAGGTCGTCGAAATATCAAATTAACACTGTAAATTCAAAACGATTTAGAGTACAATCTTGAAAATGAACTTTGTAATTCGTTAATCGACATTGGTTTATCGAGACACACTCAAGAATTAAAAATAATAAGGGCGTTTCGCAGAACCACTCAGCTCAATAATAACGGCATAATGTTTTAAACACTTGCTTTTATTAAATTCAAGATACTGACGTTTTGTTTTTGTTTTGTTTTATAACACAGTCGGTTCGACCTACAAATATGGGACAAGAATTGATTAAAATGCGGAAAGGTGTCGCCGTCTAAATGGTTCCTGTCGTGCAACATGTAAAAGGCGTGTTTCATCTAGGCACTATGCTTGATCGCATAACGATGTGAAGTTGGAAACAATCCGTTTGAATTTCATTTTTAATATGAACTTAAAAGACATAATTGGACACTGTTCCTGTGTCTCTGATAATGTGTTAAGATATAGTCATATCATAAAAAATATGACCTAAAAAAGAATAAGAAAATTAGTCGTCACCATTTCAAAAATGTTAAAACAAATATGCTATTTAAATCACGAGCGTTTTAAGGAAAGATTGAATTTCAGGAGTGTGTTGTTGTTGTTTTTCTTTTATTGATGTTATAAATGAAATAAAATATAAACAATCTAGTAACACAATTATCTATCAAACATTCTATTTCACAGGCATATTTACGAGACAGATGAGACAAGGAATGCATTGAATCACTTAAACCTTTCATCAAAAAGTCCCTCTTCATCTGCTGGATGATGGTGGTTCAAACTCCTCCAATGGTTTTTGACAGTACAACCAAAGCCGATTCGCGTTTTGACTCATCGATGTACAGGCAATACACAGCGAGTGGAGACAACGTAGAGTACGTGGTTTGGCCTGCGATGTTTCTTCATCAAAACGGACCCCTTGTTCTAAAAGGTGTTGCGCAGCCAAAGCAGCGTGTGTAGTTGATATTTTCTACGTACATCTACTTTCAAAGTGTCGTTGGAGTATCCAAGGCATCTTACACCTTTGTTGTTATGTATTGATTAAGAAACGATAGGATTATATAAACAGAAGGTGTTGTGTTTTATTATTACGTAATGTGTCTCCCATTGAGTGTCTCCAAGGCTTTAATTCTATCTGACGCCTTTAAACAATATCATACGTGTCCCTGTAGGCTTCATCGTAATTATAATCATTGCATCGAAGACAAGTAACTTGTCGCTAAGCAAGAAAGCAAAATTATATGATATGCATACAAACGTAATAATGCCAATTTACATTTCTGTGAAATGTTTCAATTTGTATTTGAGTTTTAAAGAAATGGGAATCTGTTTTGTTGTGATGTTTGGTCGGTATGATAATATGCTTCGGTTTGCTGTTCTTTCAGTCTAAAGAAAGTCCGAGACATATAGTTTACTGCTTTTTTCTGATATGATAGAACATTGGTAAACGCTTCATTAGTAATTTGCAAGGTGTAAGTTGCAATTATCACTGCTGTTAGCAGCGTGAAATTAGCTGGTTCAACTTTACCGGCAGTATAGCAATACTATCTAATAACTTAAATAAACGACAGTATAAAAGATGACTGCAATGTAACGACGGGATTCACGATGGTACAGCGTAACGATTGGATTAACGATGCCTACAGCCTAACGATTGAATTAACGATGCCTACAGCGTAACGATTGGATTAACGATGCCTACAACGAACCGATTGGATTAACGATGCCTACAGCGTAACGATTGGATTAACGATGCATACAGCGTAACGATTGGATTAACGATGCCTAGAGACTAACGATTGGATTAACGATGCATACAGCGTAACGATTGGATTAACGATGCCTACAGCGTAACGATTTGTTTAACGATGCCTTCAGCGTAACGATTGGATTAACGATGCCTACAGCGTAACGATTGGATTAACAATGCCTACAGCGTAACGATTGGATTATCGATGCATACAGCGTAACGATTGGATTAACGATGACTAAAGCGTAACAATTGGATTAATGATGCCTACAGCGTAACGATTGGATTAACGATGCATACAGCGTAACGATTGGATTAACGATGACTAAAGCGTAACAATTGGATTAGCGATGCCTACAGCGTAACGATTGGATTAACGATGCCTACAGCGATACGATTGGATTAACGATGCCTACAGCGTTACGATTGGATTAACGATGCCTACAGCGCTACCACTGGATTAACGATGCCTACAGCGTAACGATTGGATTAACGATACCTACAGCGTAACGATTGGATTAGCGATGCCTACAGCGTAACGAAAGGAATAACGATGCCTACAGCGTAACGATTTGATTAACGATACTTACAGCGTAACGATTGGATTAGCGATGCCTACAGCGTAACGAAAGGAATAACGATGACTACAGCGTAACGATTTGATTAACGATGCCTACAACGTTACGACTGGATTAACGATGCCTACAGCGTAACGATTGGATTAACGATGCATACAGCGTAACGATTGGATTAACGATGCCTACAGAATAACGATTGGATTAACGATGCCTACAGCGTAACGATTGGATTAACGATGCCTACAGCGTAACGATTGGATAAACGATTGCTAATTCATAAAGACTGGATAAACGATGACTATATCGTACTGATTGGAATGCGATTGCTACAGCGGAACGATTGGATAATCTATGGTACAACGAAACGTTAGGATAAACGATGGCTTTAACGTAACGTTTAAATAATCGATGATTCAGCGTGACCACAGGATAAACGATGGCTATAACGTAACGATTGGATAAACGATGATCCAGCGTGACAACAGGATAAACGATGGTTATAACGTAACGACTGGATAAACGATGATCCAGCGTGACAACTGGATATCGATGGTTATAACGTAACGACTGGATAAACGATGATCCAGCGTGAAAACTGGATAAACGATGGCTGTAGCGTATCGATGGGATAAACGATGATCCAGCGTGACAACTGGATAAACGATGATCCAGCGTGACAACAGGATAAACGATTGCTATAACGTAACGACTGGATAAACGATGATCCAGCGTGACAACTGGATAAACGATTGCTATAACGTAACGACTGGATAAACGATGATCCAGCGTGACAACAGGATAAACGATGATCCAGCGTGACAACAGGATAAACGATTGCTATAACGTAACGCCTGAATAAACGATGATCCAGCGTGACAACAGGATAAACGATTGCTATAACGTAACGACTGGATAAACGATGATCCAGCGTGACAACAGGATAAACGATTGCTATAACGTAACGACTGGATAAACGATGATCCAGCGTGACAACAGGATAAACGATGATCCAGCGTGACAACAGGATAAACGATGATCCAGCGTGACAACAGGATAAACGATTGCTATAACGTAACGACTGGATAAACGATGATCCAGCGTGACAACTGGATAAACGATTGCTATAACGTAACGACTGGATAAACGATGATCCAGCGTGACAACAGGATAAACGATGATCCAGCGTGACAACTGGATAAACGATGATCCAGCGTGACAACTGGATAAACGATGATCCAGCGTGACGAGGGGAATAAACGATGGTTGTGGCGTATCGATGGGATAAACGATTGGTGCAACGTTGACAAACACAGACAAGAATATTCAGCAGCTCAAGTGGAAAACAATGAGTTGTTCACTAGATAATAGCTATAATACAAAGAACTATACACTAGATCAATACCGTAGCTAGAATACAAAGAGTTGTACACTAGACCAATACAGTAGCTGGAAAACAATGAGATGTACACTAGACCAATACCGTAGCTGGAATACAAAGAGCTGTACACTAGACCAATTCCGTCTAAAGTAATAAAGCAAACTTTTTTTTCAAGTACTTCGGTTCTTACAACTTAAAATTTCTACAAACATCAACACCAGTGTGTGTATACCACGTGATCAATTACGTCATATATGCTACGTCGGAAGGCAACCTTTTGCTTAAAATGAAGACTTAAATCAAAGATAACTTTTCTTTTGCTACACCAATTTAAATAAAACAAAGGGCAGACTATGCCACTAAAAGAGCCCCGCCTTTTTTATTACCCAAGTTTGATAAGGTGATTTGGTTCATAAAACACTTCGACAAACCTGTTTCCAAAATAATGTTTTGACAGTGCTCCTTCATTCGAAGCAAAATACTGCCTTCCGACGTAGCATTTATGACGCAGTTTATCACATGGCATACACACACTGAACACATGACGTCTTTTAAAGAGAAGTCTTGGTAAATACGTATTTCTGTATAGACCAAAAAAGGATAAATAGCTATAAATAGTGCATTTCATCACCAATATCTTTTAGAGGACAAGCAATACACTTTTATTGGCTTGTGGTAAAGCTTTCTTTCTCCATCTAACAATATTAACATGTAGTTACTTTTATGAAAATATGTTGGAGCAATAAGCATGGTTTTTGGCGATATATGGAGGTACCCTCCATATCTAACATCCAGGACAAAGAATACATTACTTAAACGAATTAATCAATTGACAAGTGACGGGCCATTGAAATGTAAATTGTGAATTATCTGTATTTCCAATATTGTTACTTATTGCAATACGAGTTATACTATCATTTTCTTGTTACTTTTTCAGTCAATTTTGTTCCGATATTGTTGAATTTAAAAGTCATCAAAGGAGACCAAGCTGTAGAAATTTTTGACGATAAGCAACAAAATAAATTGCGATAGATGTTTTTTCTACTGCAAGTGGTTTTCCATCAAATTTTGAGAAGTTAATTATGAACTAATTATGACCGAACGTTTGCAGACTTAGGCGTTGGTTACAAATCTGAAACCAGTCGTCGATATGTCGCCCACCCTTGGACAATTGATCAAAGACCAGCACGTGTACCTTCTTATCTGTCAACTATACTGTTGATTTGAGTATCTTTATTTTGCTTATTCTAAAAAGGTTCACCAATGATATTGCCTGTTTATCTCAGGCGAATATTGTCTATGCATAGTGAGGTATACTAACGCGTCCCCTGGTTTGACGTGTCCACAGCTGTCAATAGTGGTGCCTTACTAGAGTTTAGTTTAATTTAGTAGCTATTGACCTGAAATTCCAATTCAGTTTGCCACCAACCCGTCTTTGTGAACAGTATATATATATATATATATATATATATATATATATAATATGTTGTATGCAATAAGTTTAAACCATGCAACCATTTACATGTGTGCCAATTCTGTTATTAGCCGATGTATATCAAAACAGCCATGACAATTAGTTTTTGCTGGTCTAATCTAAATACAGTAAAACTGCGGTCGTTCGAACAAGCGGTCGTTCGAGAACCGGCATTCCCTCGAGGTCGGAGCTTGGTACCGAACCTTTTTCCTTCTATTTTTATATAAAATATACCTACGCTGCATCGAAACCTAATTATGTCGAAGAGTCGAGCAATATTCTCGGTCCAAAGTACACAAATCATGCACAAAACCTTATGGCTCCCTCGAGGTCATAATTTCACACTTTTTCCCGAACGCGTGTTCCAAAATAAACTAACAAATGCTAGGTATTTAATTTTCGAAGGTTGCAAAAGTTGCAATGACAATTGAAAGGCAATTGATAAGGTGTGATAAACCGTTTAACACTGTTAACGCATGACCGATATTAGTTGATATGAGCATTTTAGAGGATAATTATGTGAAGTTAATTGTTATGAAATGTAAATGAGCAATAAGATATGAATAAACACTACCATATCGATCCAACATCGGTATCTCTGAAAAGAATTCCTTTTTGTCACTTTGCTTTGCAGGCCATTTTGTAAAAAAAAAGATCGATTTATTGATATTTCTTTTTCATTTTATATATAGTATACATATAGTAAACGACAGCCTTTGAACATATGAGCGATTTCCACAAAGCAACACATAATCGATGTCTTAGTAAACATACTCTTCAAACTTGAAATATTATGAAATTTATACACTGGTTGATAAATTTCGGAGTAAATTTCACCTTGCACGCTTCTGTTCTTAGACGAAATCGATTTTGTGTGTTCATGTTTATTTAGAGTTGCTGGGAAATAAATAAAGATATAAATGAGTCTTATAGTATTCCGTATCACAGACATATCCCTCTTCATTTCTACTTTAACACAAAAATCATTGTTAAGTGCCTTATCATTCATGATAAGTATGCACTTTGCAGTATTCATGAACAATGTATATGAGATACTGTGAAATATTGTGCATCTAATATTTTGACAATATGCTAACGAAGAATCTCTGTACTTGATTAAGTTTCCATCATGTTCACTTTTTTACGGTTTCGGCAACTGAATAGACTGTGTATCATTTAATTTTAACTACGTTTTAACTACGTTAAAAATGTACCACAGAGGTCATTTCTCTATTTAGCTAGTTAAAACCCCCTTTGACCTTTAGACGACGGTGACCCAAATAAATATTAATAAAGATATTTTAATGAAAATGGAGGGTGTCTTTGTTGTATTGTGACGTCTTTTGTCTTAAGTTTAGTGCATTTTGGACATAGAGCTTTGTGTCTCAAAACAGGCTCATTGCTTGAACTTCCTTATGTTTTCGGAGAAAAAAATATACAGCCTAACATTAAATTTTGACAACGTTGGATATGGTCACCAGTGGGTCATTTCTAACGGATGACTAATATTTGCTAACGTTGAGCACTGACCCGGACCGATTATTAATTTCCCTTCCTCATATTGACTCTCGATGGAAACTAATCAGCTGCAGTCGTATGCAAGCTACTTCCATGAAAATCTCAATTAATTGGTATTGTTGTAAATTAAAGGATTGTAGCGTTTATAAATTTAAATACATCTTATTCCAAAAGGTGAAACAAATAATAGTTTGTTAATCCAAGGACAATTACTCTGCTGATACTGATTAGATATATTCCACATATAATTGGTATGTTATCTCTTTTGCAAGACTGCCTCCTTGGTTTAGCGGTTAAGCTCGATTTCGGGTTCATACTATTTGCACTGTTTCCCAGTGCCATTGGCAACGGATTGGCATTATACCTGTCGTTAGACTTTTACCAAACAGAAACGTTGTACACAAGTCTCGTATTTCATCAATTTTAATTTTTGCGTTGTTTGATCTTAAATTCTGGTAGTATTTGTTATTTATGAATAACTATCTTATCTCGCATTGTGTCACTATGGGGCCTTCTTTCACGGATAAACAGAACAAGTGGAATCAAGACTGTTCGGTCATTATTAAGTTAACGTCACTTAAATAGAATATTACACTGCCTAAATCAAATAAACTTTGTCTAAAGTGACTAACCAAACTTGTAATTGTCAAATGGGAATTAGTTCTAATTTGAAATATCGTTTCGAAAAGGCTATCGTATGATACGTGCCATACTGTTCATTTAATAGGAGTTGAGCTTATGTTATATAACACCCTTGTACTCATTCAAATTCTTCGTTTACCAACTGCAAGATAACAAAAACTTTATCAAATAAACACATCACTTCCATAGTTGATTTGGTAAAAAAGAAATGCGTCAAACTTTAAAATGTTATTACTGTGACATTACAAATTGCATAGGTAGAAAATATATACCACTTCCTGAATTGAATTAAATTGAAGTTACTTTTAAGGTACATTATTAATTCAGCTTCCAATCTTTTTGTAATAATGAGAGTGGATCTTGTCAGTGGCTTATACGCACTCATTATGCAACATTATTCAATGTCAGCATAAAGGTATATGCCCTCATTGCCACAGGGAATTGAGAAATTGGTGTAGCGTTCTATAAAACGCTCTCCGTCTTTCAGACGACACAGCGGGATAGTGTTTTATCAAACTTTTCTTATCCCCAATAACGAAGCAATAATCACCTACTGCATTAAAGGCTTTACTTGCAAAACTGCTAAATGCGGCTGGTGTTTTATAAAATGCTAGCTTAATATATCCTAAAGAAGGTAAATGATGGATATACCGCTAACTCAGTGTGTCCCAAGGACGGCTAATGTTTGATAGAAAGATACCTCATTGTGTCCCAAAGACGGCTAATATTGAAAAAAACACGCTAGCTCAATGTGTCCCAAAGACAGCAAGCGTTGGAAAAGCACGCTAGCTCAATATGTCCCAAAGACAGCAAGTGTTGGAAAAAGACGCAAGCTCAATGTTTCCCAAAGACCGCAAGTGATGGAAAAACAAGCTAGCTCAATGTGTCCAAAAAATCAAATGTTGGAAAAGGACACTATCTCAATGTGTCCCAATGACAGCAAGTGTTGGAAAAAGACGCTAGCTCAATATTTCCCAAAGACGGCTAGTATTGGATAGAACGCAAGCTCAGTGTTTCCCTAAGACGGCTAGTATTGGATAGAACGCTAGTTCAAAATGTCCCAAAGACGGCTGGTGTTGGATAGAACGCAAGCTCAGTGTGTCGTAGATTTAAAGCGTTGGAAAGTGTTTCCCGAAGACGGCTGGTATTGGATAGAACGCTACCTCAGTGTTTCCCTAAGACGGCTAGAATTGGATATACGCTAACTCAGTGTTTCCCTAAGACGGCCAGTATTGGATAGAACGCAAGCTCAGTGTTTCCCGAAGACGGCAAGTATTGGATAGAACGCTAACTCAGTGTTTCCCAAGGACGGCTAGTATTGGATAGAACGCTAACTCAGTGTTCCCTAAGACGGTTAGTATTTGATAGAACGTAAGCTCAGTGTTTCCCGAAGACGGTTAATATTGGATAGAATGCAAGCTCAGTGTTTCCATAAGACGGCTAGTATTGGATAGAACGCTAACTCAGTGTTTCCCTTAGACGGCTAGTATTGGATAGAACGCTAACTCAGTGTTTCCCTAAGACGGTTAGTATTTGATAGGACGCTAGCCTAATATGTCACACAGCAGGTAAGTATTCGAACGATACCTCAATGTGTCCCAAAGACGAGTAGTGTAAAAGAGAACGCTAGCTTAAAGTGTCCCAAAGAGGCAAGTGTTAACAAAAACGGCTAGCTTAATGTGTCCCAAATTATTGGATAGAACGCTAACTAAAAGTTTCCCTAAGCTTAAAACAGTTAGTATTAGATACAGCGCTAGCCCAATATGTCCCACAGCCGGTTAGTATTCGAACAATATCTTAATGTGCCCCAAAGACGGCTAGTGTTAGATTGAGCGCTATATCAATGTGTTTCAAAGACGCTAGTGTTGCAAAACAACAACGATAACACAATGTGTCCTAAAAACGAGGATTATTAGATAGAACGCGAGCTCAGTGTTTCCCAAAGACGGATAGAATTGTATATCACGCTAGCCCAATGTGCCCCAAAGACGGTTTGTATTGGACAGATCGCTAGCCCGACGTGTCCCAAAGATGGCTATTATTGGAACGAGCACTAGCTCAATATGTCTCAAAGACGGTTAGTTTTGGACAGAACACTAGCTCAATATGTCCCAATGACGGTTTGCATCGGATAGAACGCTACATCAGTGTGTCCTAAAGGCGATTAGAACTGGATACGCTAGATCAATGTGTCCCAAAGCCGGCAATTGTTGGATACAACGCTACCTCAGTGTTTCCCGAAGTTGGCTAGTGTTGGATAGAAAGCTACCTCAGTGGGTCTCAAAGACGACAAGAATTGGATATGACGCTAGATTAACTTGTCTCAAATTCGGCTTTTGCTGGATACAACGCTACATCAGTGTGTTCCCGACGGCTTATATTGTATAATTCGCTAGCTCAGTGTGTCCTCAAGACGGCTAGTAATAGATAGAACGCTACATCAATGTGTCCTAAAGACGGCTAGTATAAGAGAAAACGCTACCTCAGTGTGTCCTAAAGATGGCTCGAATATGATAGAACGCTCGCTCAATGTGTCACAAAGGCGGCTAGTGTTGGAAAGAACGTTATACCTATGTAATCCAACGACGGCTAGTGTTCGATAGAACGCTATTTCAATGTGTCCAAAAGACGGCCTGTGTTAGATAGAACACTAGCTCAATATATCCCAAGGACGGCTAGTGTTCGATAGAACGTTAGCTCAATGTGTCCCAATAACAGCAAGTGTTCGATAGAACGTTAGCTCAATATGTCCCAAAGACAGCTAGTGTTCGATAGAACGCTAGTTTAATGTGTTTCAACGACGGCTGGTGTTGGATGGAACGCTAGCTCAATGTGTCACAAAGACGGTTGGTGTTCGATAGAACGTTACCTCAATGTGACCCGAAGACGGCTGGTGTTCGATAGAACGTTACCTCAATATGTCCCAAAGACGGCTGGTGTTGGATAGAACGCTAGCTAAGAGTGTTCTGGGTTGTTAGTATTGGATAGAACTCTAGCTCAGTGTTCTGCTTCTTAAACTTCGTTAGTTATTTTGTTTCGTCGCTTGGTGAAGATTGATGCGAAAGAGAAATTATTGTCAGAAAACAAGAATCATAGCTTTATGTTCTCAAATAGATATAAACGTAAGACATACATTGCTAGACATACATTATGGAATATACATACATTTATTGGAAGAGCAAGATAAATCATGAACATAATGTGGCTTTTCCAAACGCCGTCAGCTTGCTTCAATATGCTATGAATAAATGTATACAGCGATGTGCGATGTATCTACATGCTTTTGCAAATGAGTAGGTCATGTTTTTGTATGCTGGAAAGATTGTCGGCTATAATAAAAACTTGATTTAGCTTATACAGTTGTCTAAAATCCTGTAAATAAAAATGTTTCTGTATTTTGAGCAACGCAGAAATATCAAGCTCTTCCGAATCTTCATCCATTTTTTCCTTATTTTATGATTCCTGTTTTATTACAAATTATGTAAGTTTATGCTGATAATATTGAACATAAGCTTAGTAACAGCAGCTTGTCGTGAAGGACAATCTTGAAATCTGGCCTTACTGTTTAGTATACTTATGTATATTACTTTATGAATTATGCACCAGTATTGACTTAGAGTCACTAATCTGAGTCACATTGTCATTCGTTTTGTAACGATTTGTTGAATCTAGATTGTTGTTTTAATATAGGGAATATAATTTAAAAAAATAAAAGATTAAAATAATTCAGCACTCTCTTCTTACGAAAGCCTATCAGCAAACTTGTCGTTTAAATGGTGTTTTTTACGGTAAAATACTTAAATTTAAAAGCGTCAGATATTAGTTCATTTCAGACATGAATTGTTATTGACACCTATAAAGTAACCGTTTTTTTGGATGACCTTTGAAATTATTGTACAAAAAACAACAGAAATACTGGAAGTGCTGATGTGAAGGTAGTGTTTTAATATACAGCAGGCTTAAACAAACAATATAATTATTCTGTACCATATATTTAAAAAAAAGAAAACAGCAAGAGTAAAAAAGTAATAAAACATACAACTACAGATGAATGGAGTAAAGCATACTGCTACTGCTACTGATTATATACAAATATAAATAAAAGGAGAAAAATCCCATAATTCCACAATATCATGAACAAATACAAATAAGGGAATAAAATATAATGCTACAATAGCATAAACAATAAAATACGGTACAGTAAATACTGCCCAAATGCAAATCACGTGACCATTTATAGATATCGCGTTCCACTTATTATAAGGAATCTTTGATTTTTTGTTGATTTTTACCTCCATTCACCTTGAACAATTGAAATGATATAAAAAAAATCCATGAAAAGGAAAATAAAACTCTAATAAAAATATAGATCCAGGGTAGACAGATTTATTCTGCATGTCAAGGAAGATAATTTCGTAGGAGACTGGATGCTGATACTCCGCTATTTGGTATGTGGTATTCAAGTTATCAGAGAACATTCGATACTCCAAAGGTTGAATTTGGGGAGAAAATAATACCCTCAGTCAGTCTCATTTCAAGCAGTATGTCTAGTCTTCTAATAATTATAATAGCTCAAGCAGCTAACAACTGTTTATTAAACTGTTAAGCATGCATAACCAAAAT
This sequence comes from Mya arenaria, assembly GCF_026914265.1. Classification (NCBI taxonomy): domain Eukaryota; kingdom Metazoa; phylum Mollusca; class Bivalvia; order Myida; family Myidae; genus Mya; species Mya arenaria. The sequence goes on along the minus strand of NC_069124.1, from coordinate 48,140,901 downwards.
TATACAAACGAAGATCGTTATGTACGTTCTATCTTTCTAGAAACACTAGAAAAGGCCGGTCAAGAACGACCGGCAAATTTTGTTTAATAGGGTTTATTAGGTTTAATACATAATCCGTCACTGACGCACTAGCTCCATGGAATATATCTCACAGTCAGACATTGTCGCAGGTTTCTCTTGCATTGGCGTGGTCCAGGGCCACATCGTGGCAGAACTGAAACTGCTCCTGAAACAGTAAATAAATAGTACATCATTTCTTATGTAGGAAATATTAAGACTTAATGCTCTCTATTGACACTGCAACTACATTTTAATGCTTTGACTTTGCACATAACGGGAACAAAATAGCAAGATAAATGCAATGAAAAATGGAAAAATTGCTTAAAACCTTAACATTTCTATGTATGATGTTTGTTTGCTAGTAAAACCATTTAGTTTGTAAAAAGTGCTGATTTAAAAAAAAAATAAAGAAAAAACTGCAGTTTTATTATCCTAAATGGCTAGATTGTAAGGCTGTGCTATTTTTTGAAATCGTTAACATACGAAATTTGGTATGAGTTGTTGCCTGCGTGTCCGTAAGTGTCGTATAACGAGGGGGACAGATACGGCACCTGTCCTGGTCAGTATAGCAAGAACGGCAAACAACACCGCCACCAGGCCGCTTCGCTCGAAGCCCGTACTGTCAGGAATGGTAACATAACACATTTTGACACTAATTTTTTGAAATGTTTACTTACATTTCAGTACCCTTTAAACATAATTACTGAAGAAGATGTTTTCGAAGTTTATAAAACAATTAATAATACATCATCAACATTCTTGGAAATTGCCTTATTGGCTCATTACTGTCATAACTTAACATAAGAGTATACGCACAAGCAGGTTATAAGGACTGGACTTTTTCGATTCGCCTTTCGAAGTGTCTCAACTTCATGTAGAAGCATCACAAATGACTTCCGATCCGAGGGAACCACCTGTCGCATCGTCCATTTCCTGTACACCAGCTGGCAGAACTCTTTCTTACCCTTAAATTACAATTGACGGCCATATAATTATACTCAATTGCTAACACGAGCTCCATAAAATGGCTATGGCACTTTCGTTTTTTTATTATAATCTTACATTTACCAAGATTAATAATGAAGAACAACGTCGGATACCCTATTATACGACAATTATATTGAACAATTATAATATTATGATCTTTATTGTAAAATCAACCGTTACCCCAGTTTTGTTTGTCAGTGAGTATTTTCTGTGTATTATGCTGTCCGATGTTTTCTCCTTCTCAAAACGAACTGTGAAAGGTCCGATTGTGCTTGACCCGCTGGTTGGAAGTTTACCAACCTTTAATATACATTCAAAACACAATTTGAATAAAGACTATTTAAGGGATATGGGTGCTACTAAACAATATGTTAATATATTCGGTAAGACATACACAAAATACATAAAAAAGTACTGCAAATTGCTGTCTAGGGTTGATTCAGAGCAATGGAAGACACAGCATTGTAGCACCGGCTTAAGACGTAATTATTCGTAGTAATTTTAAATCTAAAATACTAATATCTACACTATCGAATTGAGTTGAAATGAATCAATGAAAGATGATACATTGTCATTTTCACTTAGCACCGGCTTAAACAGTACTTTGTTTATTAAATCCAACGGAAAACACCATCTAAATCATTTTGGAGTAAATTTAAGTCTAAAATACAAATATCTTAACAATCTAATCGACATGAAATGAATCATAATCGTGAATTTCAAAGAAAGACGAAGACAATTTGCTATCCAGGGAACCTACACCAACCTGTTCTCTCCCTTCGTCCGGGAATGAGACCACGATGCGGATGTCGAGGTCGTGTATGAGGCGACAAAAGTCCACTAGCGTCTCCTCTAGGGGTGTCTGACTCACCACAAATGCGTATCGTTCAAACAGCGTCTGCAACATAGCACATGTTTGAATGCGTGGTACATTATGGCTATACTGTTTGCGGCGATCATCGAAAATAAAGATACCAAATCTCCTGAATTAATGACAACGATTTGTAACATTATAACATTTACCGGAATGTAAACAGCATTAATATAGTCGTTGCGTCCGCTTACTGGCGTGCAAAGGATAGGTCTGTACATATTTTCTGAAATGAAAGGAATACTCTCTGTAGAAAAAGATGTGCTTTATCAAAAACTATTTCAATTTACATACAAGCACAAGAACACACACGCACACACACACGCACACGCACACACACACACACACACGCACGCACACACACACACACATAAGCGTGATAAAACTGTCATAAGTAATAGAACATATGATACGAAATACTTCAGCAAACAACATACGAGCAAGTACGGACTGTGATCTGTTTTTGCTGACGTTCTCCGGCAAACTCGCAATAGAAAAGACGTCCATCTCTTTACCATACGAATCCAGGCGAATTTTTGACAACACCATCGTCTGGTAGGCCTTTTCATTCTGAAATACGGAGGATTTCCAAGGGCGCGAGGTATTGGCTACAAAGGCTCAATATTTTTGAAAATTTTGAAAGAGAGTACACATTTTGAACAGCACAAGATGCATGGTTGTCAAATCGTGAATCTAGTGAAAACTGCCAAGCAGTATTTGTTAAAACACACATATGTTTTGTTTTTTTTCTTTCCTTTTTTATATTGACAGGTGTTTTCTGTTTGTTTGCATTAAATTGTTAACACGCTTTTCTGATTACGAATGAAAGTGTGAAAGAATTACTTAAATGTTGTGTGTACATGAGTACGTACCTCATATTCTAGTAGAATGTTTGTCTTGTTGAGGACGGGGTCGACCTTGACGAGGCGCTGGTGTTCATTGGGAAATTCATCAACCGGGACTGGCCAAGAAGACAGTACAAGGGCCTCGTACATTACCTCGTGTAGGAATTTGTACTGACTCTGGAGATTACGAAAAGTATATAATTTTAACGATTATAACCTTAATTTGTTTGAAACATTATATATTTTCTATTTTTAATATAGCTCATTTTCAATAAAAGGGATAATATATTTAAGTTTTCTGTTGTTCTAGAAACCAAGCAAGATACTAGGTAAGCCATACGAGTGTTTGGACCATATTGACGCGCTGATCCCTCAGAGTGTGCACACACTGGAATACGTCAATGACGCCAGTCTTGTTGCCCTGGCTGTGTAGAATGTCCATCGCAATGAATGTTCCGGTTCGTCCAACACCAGCGCTGGAAGGTACAGAAAAACGCAAATTTATAGAAGACTACGTTGTCGCTACTTCCCATTATCATCTTTAGTATATAAATGGACACAACCCTGAAGCTGACAAGATCGAATCCTAACGACACGCGATAAACTAGATAATTTTACCAAAGGGAAAATGATTGAAATATATCTGTGCTATAGTATTTTCAGTACAGTATAATTTTTTTTTTAAAAACAGTTAATGCAAAATAAGGTCACGATTCGCAGCATATCTCATGTTGGTCAGATTCATGGCGGTAAAACCATAAATTCACTCACCTGCAATGCACAAGCCATGGCGCTACACGTTGGGGGTCGTACGCGCGGACAGTGTGCCAGAACATGAGCAGGCTGGCGGGGCTATCCGGCACATCTTTGTCCGGCCACGCTGTGTAGTGGAACTGGCGGACACTCCGTGCTACGTCCGGGTTAGTCTGTAACAGGCTAACAGCTAAAGTCTTCTTTCAAACTCTATATAACGTCGGATTGTATGATAACATTCTAAAAACAAGAGGTATGTTTCATTCCTGCATTCAAATGGCCAAAACAAGGATAAACTATACATTTCTTTTATTTTCATTGAGATAAAACTTTTAGAAGGATCATGAACCCAACACACAAAATATGTTTACGATGAACATGTGTCATAATATTTGAAATGAATAGTAAGTTGAAGAACGGACGGGGTGGGCTACTTTTTTATGCACTGCGTCATCCAACTTAGTAAACATCATACATAATGGAAAGTAGGAATTGAGAATCGGACCAAAGTCATAATCGATCATCGAAAATAATCGGACGAGCAATTTCGATTAATCATCGATTATATAATCGAAACGGAACAAGTGAATATATTACAAATATATACAAAACTATATTGGTTTGTACATATATGTCTTTAAATGAATGAACATATTACAATCAGTTATGTTTTAAATGATGTTTTGTTAAACATTCCAGGTTACAATTAAAAAATGTTCCAATCGTTTACATGAAATACTTATCAATTATCATGACATCATGTTGAAATGAATTTATATTTTTCTAGCAAGATATAACATGGGGAAATGCTGAATAAATCATCATTTTTACTTGATATTTTTTATATATATTTGATATTACAATGAAGATGATTTTTTACTTTAAAAAGGCCATTTCAGAGTCTGAGTCGAAAATTAGCAAAAGTGTGCATGCCAGTTCAATAAAACCAATGCTACAAGATACAAGAATATATAATTAAATATAACATGTTACATTATCTGTTTAGCTCAATGATCCATTTTTACATGAAGAAAAATAGAATGACAAGAACCACTTTCACGATTTTATGCAAAAACGTTTTAAAGAAAATCAATACATACACAACACGGTTACTTCCCTTTGCCGTACATAAGCGATAATCGATAATGGAATAATGAAATCGATTATCGCCTAACTCGGACACAAAAAATCGACTTTCGACAATACTCGATCATCGTTTTATCCCTAATGGAAAATGCCAACACTTTCCGTATCTAATGCAAGTATTGATACAGTCCGTACTGAATCTGAATGAAACAAGTGTCGATACAGAATGATATATGTGTCGATACAGTCCGTACTGAATCTAATGAAACAAGCGCCGATACAGTCCGTACTGAATCTGAATTAATTAAGAGTTGATACAGTTCGTACTGCATCTGAATGAAACAAGTGTTGATACAGTCTGAACTGAATCTGAATGAAACAAGTGCCGATACAGTCCGTACTTAATCTGAGTGAAATAAGTGCCAATATATTCCGTAGTGTACCTGAATGAAACAAGAGTTGGTACAGTCTGTACTGACTCTAAAATGAATCAAGTGCTGATACAATATGAATGTAGTACGTACTGTACGCGATTGGCGCTAGTTTCGATACATTCCTTACTATACCTGAATAAAACAAGTGCCAAAACAGTCCTTATAGTATCTGCATGAAATAAGTGTCGATACAGTGCGTAATGCACCTGAATGAAACAAGTGTCGATACAGTACGTACTGTGCCTGAATGAAACAAGTGTCGATTCAGTCCGTACTGTAACTGAATGGAACAATTGTCGATACAGTCCGTACTGTAACTGAATGGAACAAGTGTCGATATAGTCCGTACTGTACCTAAATGGAACAAGTGTCGATACAGTCCGTACTGTACCTGAATGGAACAAGTGTCGATACAGTCCGTACTGTACCTGAATGGAACAAGTGTCGATACAGTCCGTACTGTAACTGAATGGAACAATTGTCGATACAGTCCGTACTGTACCTAAATGGAACAAGTGTCGATACAGTTCATACTGTGCTTAATGGAATAATTGTCGATACAGTCCGTACTGAACCTGAATTCAGTCCGAACTGTACTTGAACGGAGAAGTTTGATGACCATAGGCCTAAGCTTATTAGTTATAAATCGGACAAGCTATTTGTGTTCAAGATCACCACGACATTGACCTAAGACCTACCAAACTCATCATCAATAGAGTTCATTTACTTGTCATTACAACCACCCTTCCAAGTTTGATCTTAGGTTACAGAGTACTTTAGTAATCAATCAGACAAGGTTTGGTCTACCGACGGATAGACATGTTCAATGCTATATACTCCAGCATCTTCGAAGGCGGGCATAGTAATCACTTCTCGAACAAAAATAACATCACCGACCTACCTTCTCGAACACTTTTAGATCCCTGACAGCAAAGTCGCTATTTTCCTGCTCTGCCGTAAGCTCCACCACAAACATACCAATCTCCTTTTCCTCATTCATCTCCCTCCAATACGGCAGACATTTGATCTGAAAAGTTTATATCACGTTACTATAGCAGTGTTTCTGATATGATATATTTCATGGCAAAAAGTAACAAGCTGTTGTATAAGTGCGTGCGGTTTAACCAATATATTACACAGACGTATTGTTTTCTATGTGTATACAAGCTATGTGACACTAACTTTTCCCAGCTCGACGGGGTTGGTAACCATGACGACTGTAATGACGCTATTTTCCCAGATCATCCGAATAAAGTCTTCGATCATAGCTTTCATAGGACCTGGACCGTCAGAGAGTCGAAGTTTATAGAATTAATGTTATTCATGGAAACAGATACAGGAAAAAACAGTGATTTTAGTCATATATAATCATCGAAAACTATATTTTCGTGTTTTATTTATCACTATTGTCATAGAAACAACGGGTGCATATATATTATATGCATATATATATATATATATTATATATATTTACGTACTAGTATTTAATATTGTGATTTAATATTCGTCGGTGCATTCGAGAAGACTCATGGAAAAGTTCAATTATTTACCCATTATTAAAATGTTGCCAGTAATGTCCATTGCGTATTTTAGAAAATAAACTAGAATTGTAATGATATCTGATTACAATTACCTTGTGAAGCAATGAACTCTGGCCTTCCGGAATAACCCTTTCAAAAGAAAGTGTTTCAGATATCAGAAGTGTTAAATTGAGTTTCAGATATCAGAAGTGTTAAAACAAATGAGAAAAATAATTGCGAAAATTGACACTTTCCTTTATCCAATAGGCACAGGTTTTGACATATTTTATTTGTGTCTCGGAATCATTTAGTTTATGAATAAAACAAAGCGTCGATATATTCCGTTCTGTACATGAATGAACGACCTGTTGGTACAGTTCGTAATTTACAAGAACTAAGAACGTGTTGAGGCAGGCGGTATTTTACCCGAATGAAGTCCGTACTGCACCTGTATGAAAAAAGTGTCGATACAGTCCGTACTGTACCTAAATGGAACAAATGTGAATACAATCCGTACTATACCTAAATGGAACAAGTGTGAATACAGTCCGTTCTGTACCTACATAGAACAAGTGTCGATACAGTCAGTACGTCACCCGAATGGAACAGGTGTCGTTACAGTCCGTACTATTCCTAAATGGAACAGGTGTGAATACAGTCCGTACTGTACCTACATAGAACAGGTGTCGATACAGTCAGTAGTGTACCTGACTGGATTAAGTGTGAATACAATCTGTACTATACCTAAATGGAACAAGTGTAAGTACAGTCCGTACTGTACCTACATACAACCAGTGTCGATACAGTCCGTACTGTACCTACATAGAACAAGTGTCGATACAGACAGTACTGTACCTGAATTGAACAAGTGTCGATACAGTCAGTACTGCACCTGAATGAAACAAGTGTCGATACAATCTTTACTATACCTAAATAGAACAAGTGTGAATACAGTCCGTACTGTACCTAAATGGAACAAGTGTCAAAACACTCCGTACTGTACTTACATAGAACAAGTGTCGATACAGTCAGTACTGCACCTGAATGGAACAAGTGTCGATACAGTCCGTGATTTATCTGAATTAAACAACTGTCGATACACTAGGTTCTGTACATAAGTGTCGATACAGTCCGTACTGTACCTAAATGAAACAAGTGTCGATTCAGTCCGTACTGTACCTGAATTAAACAACTGTCGATACACTAGGTACTGTACCTAAGTGTCGAAACAGTCCGTACTGTACCTAAATGAAATAGGTGTCGATACACTCCGTGCTGCACCTAAATTGAACAAGTGTCGATACAGTCCATACTGTACCTAAATAGAACAAGTGTCGATACAGTCCGTACTGTAACTGAATGAAACAAGTTTCGATACAGTCCATACTGTAACTGAATGGAACAATTGTCGATACAGTCCGTATTGTAACTGAATGGAACAAGTGTCGATACAGTCTGTACTGTGCCTGAATGGAACAAGTGTCGATACAGTCCGTACTGTACATAAATAGAACCAGTTTCGATACAGTCCGTGATGTACCTGAATGGAATAAGTGTCGATACAGGCCGTTCTGTACCTGAATAGAACAAGTGTCGAAACAGGCACGTTCTGTACCTGAATGAAACAAGTGTCGAAACAGGCCTTTTCTGTATCTGAATGAAACAAGTGTCGATACAGTCCGTATTGTATCTGAATGAAACAAGTGTCGATACAGTTCGTACTGTACCTGAATGGAACAAGTGTCGAGACAGTCCGTACTGTGCCTGAATGAAAAAATGGCGATACAGGCCGTTCTGTACCTAAATGGAACAAGTGTCGATACAGTCCGTTCTGTACCTGAATGAAACAAGTGTCTATATAGTCCGTACTGTTCCTGAATTAAACAAGTGTCGATACAGTCCGTACTGTACCTGAATGAAACAAGTTTCGATACAGTCCGTACTGTACCTGAATGGAACAAGTGCCGATACAGTCCGTACTTAATCTGAATGGAACAAGTGTCGATACAGTCCGAATTGAATCTGAATGGAACAAGTGTTGATACAGTCCGTACTGTGCCTGAATAGAAAGAGTCTCGATACAGGCCGTACTGTACCTGAATGGAACAAGTGTTGATACAGTCCGTGATGTACCTGTATGGAACAAGTGTCGATACTGTCCAAATTGTGCCTGATAGGAAAAAGTGTCGATACAGTTCATACTGTGCCTGAGTGGATCAAGTGTCGATTCCGTCCGTACTCTGCCTGAATGGAACAAGTGTCGATACAGTCCGTACTGTACATGAATCGAACAAGTGTCGATACTGTCAGTACTCTACCTGAATGGAACAAGTGTCGATACAGTCCGTACTGTGCCTGAATGGAACAAGTGTCGATACAGTCCGTACTGTACCTGAATTAAACAAGTGTCGATACAGTCCGTACTGTACCTGAATGAAACAAGCGTAGATACAGTCCGTACTGTGCCTGAATGGAACAAGTGTCTATACAGTCCGTACTGTACCTGAATGAAACAAGTGTCGATACAGTCCGTACTGTACCTTAATGGAATAATTGTCGATACAGTCCGTACTGTGCCTGAATGAAACAAGCGTAGATACAGTTCGTACTGTGCCTGAATGGAACAAGTGTTGATACAGTCCGTACTGTGCCTGAATGAAACAGGCGTAGATACAGTCCGTACTGTACCTGAATGAAATAGTGTCGATACAGTCCATACTGTGCCTGAATGGAACCAGTGTCGATACAGTCCGTACTGTGCCTGAATGAAACAAGCATAGATACAGTCCGTACTGTACCTGAATGGAACAAGTGTCGATACAGTCTGTACTGTGCCTGAATGAAACAAGTGTCGATACAGTCCGTACTGTACCTGAATGGAACAAGTGTCGATACAGTCCGTACTCTATCTGAATGGAACAAGTGTCGACACAGTCCGTACTGTACCTGAATGAAACAAGCGTTGATATAGTCCGTTCCTCCTTGCTGTTTCTTCAGGAGTACCCTTGAGTGATCGTCTGAAAGTTTATTCTTTGAATAGATATTTGTATTATTTACCACGCAACAATCGACGAAACGTATGATCACAGAAATTCACTGAACGTGATAATCGAAACGTGTTAGTTTTAACCATAGGTAATTACTCACAAGCATACAGGTTCTTGTATCTACTCTTGCCGGCATTTTCCGGGTCTCTGGCAGCGGTGGCTGGGTGAGTCATGCCAGTTGGAATTTTCTTTAAATATAACATGATTTCCTTAATAAGTATTGCTATTTCTAGGCAAAGCCCAATTTAACAGGTAGGACACATCATTAGAATGTCAATAAATGACTTTCACATTTTAAGTTCTTTCATTTACCAGGGTTTGATAATTTCATGGTTTTGAAACAAATGAGGAGCCTCTCCTTAGATATAAAACATGCGATACTCATTACCATAAAAACATAGTCTTTGTAATATTTTCAACACGAATTCTAGATAATGTAAGTAAAGTATACATAACGTAGGAAGGTTCACCGTATATTCAGTGCTAAAATATGTCTGGTCGGCAGACTTTGTGACTATATAGCTGAGCAGCTGAGACAAGTTCACGGGGTTACGTGGTGACTGCCCCTCTTCACCATTCATGTTTGCGTAGGTGGGCTCAAGTACAACTACAGGATCGTCCGGGGGTGCCACAGGAAGGGGCTGATCTAAGGCGAGATATGTCCATAGTTTAGCTGACGGGTTTCCGGTAAGTGATAGTAAAGATTTTTTTAACTTTTATTTCTTTATACATATGCTTTTAGACACCTAGTTTAATTAATACATTCAATAAATACCTTGAAAATAAACTTTACGTTGTTTATTCCCTGACTCTTCAGGATAATCAGATGACTTTGTCTGGGCCTTACTTGTTCCAGGATGTGGGATTTCTGCAGACTTATGTATCCTGTTAAGTATGTGTTGCGTCAATACTATACTTAAAATGTAAATGTCATTCATATATCACTAATTCATCTCGAATCGACAGTTACCAGCTTATCCTGGATTTAAAAACAGTGGCTTGATGACAAATGCTCACTAAAGTCATAATAAATCAGTTCAGCTACACACAAAAAAATATTTACACACTCTTGAACATGTATATCACAATATAGTACATTGTCTTAAACATAAAATGAGATTTGGCAAAATCAAAAGTACCCTATACTTCAATATGAAACAAGTGAATACTGTTTGCCAGGCGAAAATGTAAAACAAAGACACTGTGGATTTAAAAGCAAGATTTGTTTTCAATAAAATAGTTGCTTACTTATTTGCTGGCGGTTTCTTCTGGCGTTTTTCAGCTTCACGCCTTTTCATCAACAGAACAACGACTGTTATCGCAATGATGGTGATAATCAAAACTCCACCTCCAACAGCTCCAACAATTGCCACTGTAAGAGGCTCCGGTGACGCTAACAAAATAGCTTGATTCTTTAATCAAGTCGCTTAGTCTTAATACATTTCATTCTACATATCAAACATACATCAGATTCAAACATTAAATGCTTTACTTTCATAAGCATGATGTATTGAAAAAAGTAAATATTTGAATGTTACTATCCTAGTTGCTAATTACAGAAAAAACATTTGAAAAATATCCATGTTTTTAAAAACGATATACATAAACGCGTTTTTGAAGCGTATATTAAACGTTGTAACTATAGCTGCTACACTTTTCTGGAGATTTTTTATTATATGAACGAATTCTAAATGAGTTTTTAAACATATAGCCTTTGCTTTTTGTACTAGATAATGACACAAAAGTACGTTACTGACAATACTGTGACTTTAAACATTGAAAGACCCAGTCTGATATGTCGTTTAATATACTTTTTTTGTTTCATAGATTATATAATAGTAAGAACAATACATCACGGTGACTACCTTGCAGCTTCTGTGTGCATCCATCTCCAGAGAACCCCGTCTTGCAGCCAAGTGGACAGGTCCCGTTCTCTGGGTGACAGGATTTGTTTCCGGCGCACATTCCACACCGCTCCTGACAGTCCACACCGTGACTACCAGCCTCGCATCCTTGTTTGAACGAATAAAGCATGTACATAATGTAAATCAATGCATCAAACACAAATTACTATACAGAACGTTTTGCCTCGTCATTTTGCTTGTGTTCAAAAGCATTTGCTATTCACATAAAACAGAGTTGTTGAATCTTGCTTATTGTTTTTGTTCTGTATCATTTGAGATCAACCTTATACACTGATAGTGTTTTTACAAATAAATCATTTGTTTTATTCATCCTTTGCTGTTAGCCTTAAAAACTGAACCATTTCTTACAGAGCGTTTTGCGTTGGTGATATATAATATCTACTTAGCCCTAGACAACAAATGCTTTGTCACAAAACTTATTGTTTGGTTTCAAATCATGTGCTTTTATACTGAAACAACGAATGCTTTGTAATATCACGTTTTGTATGTGTTCTATATCAATAATTTTCATGTGCTTTTAGACTGAAACAACGAATGCTTTGTAATATCACGTTTTGTATGTGTTCTATATCAATAATTTTGCTTTGTAATACAGGATAGTTTCAAACAACAGAAAAAACACATGACATTCTAAAAATTATGCACTAAATTTCATAACAATTATCATGAATAAGTTTATTGACAGGAATGTAAACGTCTGTGCATATGTTTCTTAATGTAACACCACTTTTAACGAACATAATACCAGTTTTCTTTGAAATAAAGCGTAAATTACAAATAAGAACCAACCAGTTTTGCATAGTCCATCATTTTTGTAGCCAGGTATACATGAAATACAATGACCATCCATTATATTACACGTCGCTCCCGCACAGTGCCCACACTTTTCCTGGCAATTCTGGCCATACCTTTGGTCGGGACATCCTAAAGAGTAAAGTAAAAATCAATAGTATTCAAAAGACAGTATAAGTAGTAAATCCAGTGAAGTACAAACGTCTTATATAGCTTGAATAGTCCAATTATACAACAGATAATTCGACTTTTCATCAACATGACTAGTGTTGTTTAACGGTATACTCAAGAGACTTGTTGCAACTTATTATTATTATGTTGTTTGAAAAACGAAGATGTCCTTTTATTCATTACACATTTCATTCATCATTTTTACTAAATATTTTTCTCCAAAATACCACTTAAAATACATACAAATATATGAAATGGACATAGCATTAGCATCTTATAGTAATTTATTTTCTAAAACAAAAGCATAAGAACGTATTCTTACTTTCACTACACATTGTGCCTTGCCAACCCCGCTTGCAAGAGCCACAAAAGCCGGTGGTTGTGTTACAGGACGTTGGATCTTCACAGTTTATGCTACATGATTTAGAGCAGTTGTTACCATAACTACCGGCGTCGCATTCTAGAAATGATGTAAATTTATTGTGAAATAAAATATGGTTGTCCGAATTAATTGGATAACAGCCTCGCCGCTACGTCCAAATGTAAAAAAATGTATAGATTGCGCGATTTAGCCTCAACCAACGTTAACACAACGTCTATGTACATACCTTCTAGCACACGATCTTGCCTAGAATTAATGATAAAATATTTTAAAATTTATTATTTGCTGACAAATAGTAATATTTGCTTACTTCCTATGCAGTCCGATGATATTTTATAACCAGGTTTACACCCACTAAGGCAGTGGCCAGTGATCCTGCTACAGTTTTCAGCATGGCAACCCCCACACATTTGACTGCAGTTTTTTCCCCATGTGCCTGGCTCACATTCTGACCATACAATTCAAATAATTATGATGATGCTATTACCTTGGTCAAGGTGAATAATACGACTTACCATTCCCGCACGTTTTGTCATTTTAAGTATGTGTACTGAATTTCACGATGTACAGGTTATAGCAAATGTATAGCAATAACAAGACCTTTATATTTAACAAAATACACGAGCATGCGATCATGTAGATGTCACCGTTGTTTTATTCTAGTTGACGATGATGAGGTTATAACAAGCGTATGTCAAAAATTTATTGAAATAGTTGCAGAAAATATATGTATGGACATTACCATTAATACACATTGGCAGCTGGTATCCCCTTTGACATGAGCAATGGCCATCCCCACGGTCACATGTACGTTCACAATGCTCACTGCAATTTTGAGAGCAATTCAAACCAAATGTACCGTTGCGACACTCTGAAACAAAACATAAATTTATTTGGATTCAAAGTAGGTACAGGTCGTACGCCTTTAAGATCGTTTTATATGTCATATACCGTCGGTCAATGGTCTAACCCAAACATTATGTTTTAGTAATTTAACACCTTAACCAAGCAATAATACTTTAGTAAGATATATGCAATCTAACGAACACTGCTTAAGATATAGATAAAAACTATGTTGTATATCACAAAGTTAAATATAAGTACTTTTCAAACATTGTGATGTTTGTTTATATCCAGGTTTGCAGCCTTCCGAGCAGTTGCCCGACACTCTGTCACAGGAACCATTCAAACAGTATCCACAACCATGTATGCAGCGTGGACCGTAGTAACCGTCTGGACACTCTGAAAAACAAAAAACATGAGATGAAACAGCTGTGCTGTAGTAAAAGTGGTAATTCTGAAGGAAAAGTCGTCGTCTTTGTCGTCTAGAAAATGTAGTAGTAGGTTTAGTTGTTGTTGTTCAGGTAGTTATGGAACGTATTAATGCCTGTCATGATTGTTCCGCATCGAGCATTTGGGGCCTTCGGACATAAATTTGCTGTTATTAGTTTATTGGGTGGTGCATTTAAATAACATTTCGGAAAGCAATGCTAAATATTTCATGATGATATTTCTAAAATTGCGTAAGATGTGTGTTTACAAGTAAGACAATGCATGGCGCATTTCGAATACTCAATTTTACGTCAAACATAGGGTGAAAAAAGCACAACATTGAAATACACGCCTTATTTACTTATCAGTATTTTTAAATATTCGGACAGTTTAAAACAGGTATTATCAATACAGTTGAAATCAGTAGGGACAAAAATGTGGTTGCTATTGAAAGAAAGAAAAGAGAGTATCATAAATCTCCAAAACAAATGATGCGCCATTAAAAAAGTCATTATTGGTGCTCTTTTTATTAATGATAATATCATTTTAATCTATATGTTTATGTCCGAAATTGTTTCAAAATTCCTTAGAAACATTTTAATTTTGACCACCAACCATATGAATATCGAACTAACATACCTCTTTCACACTTAGATCCGTTCAATCCGCTTTTACAGTCCAGACACAGGCCATTAGTCTTGTTGCAGGGGCCTTTGCAATTTGAATTACATCTGCCACTGCAGTTCACACCAAATGAGCGATTGTCACAAGCTAAAAAGAAAGATATTTAAGTAAGTAAAGCAAAGTATAACATGTTGGGAATCTGTTTTGTTTTACAACTATGATATGATTTTAAAAAATTAGAGGGACTAACCTGAATTAGTTGTTGTCAAAGAAAGGCGTGTCAAATATAGACGCCGCTCAGGTTAGATCCACATTACATTATTGTATTATAAATAACCATTGTAATTAAATCTCCTTCGGGTCAGTTTTCCATCTGATATTTTCATTCAATTGAATGGTTATGTTACTAAGTCTAGACTTAGATAGTGACTTGATACACTGTCGTCACAAAACAATATAACGTATATCGTCATTATATAATTTAACTTTTATATTCCATGTGATTTGGGGTCTGTAAACATACGTTCGTCGCAAGTATTTAGCTGGTAACCAGCCTGACATCCCGTTGGACAGAAGCCGTTGTAAGAGTTGCATCCTTTAGTAGCACACTGTCCACAGGTTTTGTTACAGTTCATTCCCCACTTATTCTTTGAACAGACTGTATTCAATAGGGTAAACATGCTATTTATTAAAACCATCGAACTAATTAATTCCGTCGAAGTTTCTAAATTATATTACAGAAAATACCTCAGTATATCTTACGTTTTATCAATGAATCAAAAATATGATTAAATAAAGTGCAATGCACAAAATGCAATTAATCTTAATGGACATTGGCAAAGATGCTCACAAATAAGACACAGATTTGAGAGTTCACAGACAGCAAACTCTACAATACATCTGGAATAATGCCGTATTATATGGGTTTTCATCTTGGCACGGTAAGGCAAATAATTACACCGAAGCCAGGTTTACATGTAGTGCAGTTTCCGTCAATATTGTTACAAGGTCCAGAACAGTGATCGCTACATTGCTTGGCACAGTTCTGGCCAAACGTGTTATTGTCACAGCCTGTTGTTTTATATGAGAGAAAATAGTTTACATTGTAAAGTGAAATATACTTGATGATGCAGGCTTAATACAAACACGTGAACCCTTATCAAATACTATAGCATTGAGACCTTGCACGCCAAAGAAAAGACAGAAAAGAGTAAATCACTACTATTTAACAAAGGATAAAATATTTAAATTTAAAACAGAAGTATAACGTTATTTGTGGTGTTTTATTCTTAACCGAGATATATTTTATATATAGTCAGTTCGATAATTAAACTCATGTTTGTTACAAAACTGTTCCATATAGCCGGGTTTGCATGTTCCACAAGAACCGTTTACTTTATGAAGGATAAAAGGATGTGAAGGATATGTTTATTTTCACAAAACATGACTTGTTAGGTGAATGCTTTTTAAGAACTCTAAAAAATGTTTATACATATCCACGTATATAACATTTATTATGTTATGGTTACAATACAGTCAAATATTTCAGAGTCATATATGATATTAATGGTGAAGACATACATAAACTACAATATGGTCACTTTTTCCTGAAATGCATTTAAAGCATGTCCCGTTAATTTAGTACATGGACCGAAACATTGTTCTCTACATAGTCGGATCAGTTCGGTCCAAAACTATTGAGCAGGCTAGAAAAAAGTTATGTAAATATGATCTCGAACTTTTAAGAAGCCAATATCACGAATATGACCACCAGAACCTTACGCTCTACAGGTTTATTGAAAAAAAAATAAGCATAAAACCTTTTTTAAACGAACGCCCTGTTATAAATTTAGTTCATTTACTTGTGAATACAACAAAACATACCTTCATTGCAGAACTGCCCTTTATAGCCTGGAGAACACATGGTACAGGTCCCCTTCACACTGTCACATAGACCGGTACAATGTTCATTGCATTTGTTGGAACAGTTAGGACCGAACGTATTGTTAACACAAGCTGTACAAAAAATGGAATGTTATTGTGTCATATGGCTGTTTTAGACGATTCAGATGCAATGTAAAGAAATTACAATGCTTATTTAATGTTGATATAACGGTAATATTTCTTTAATTCGCACTGTGAACTTAATTGAAAGGAATGGTTTGCTGTTGAAAGTAATATATAAAGTTAAACCATTTTTGCACCCTCCTAAATCAAACTGTTACTATTAAACTATTATGTTCTTACTTTCGGTACAAAACTCCCCCCAATATCCAGGTGCACACGAAGTGCACTTCCCGTTGTCCTTGTTACAGCCATCAGAGCAGTATTTGTTACAGGGGATGGAACATTCCTGGCCTTTCATGCTGTGATCACAGGCTATCAAACATGTAACTTTTGTGATATTTTGGTGTATAAAGAACAAATTTATATGAATTTCAACTTTAACTTGAAATAAAAATCAATCCATCAATACATTTACAATAAATTTAGTTATATTACTGACACAAACTTATTAGTAACGTTTTACAAATCTTTTATAAACAGCAGTTGGTGATTACGACTTATACTCAAAAGCTTTTTCATTTAAATACTAAGTATTATATTTGTTTCTTGTTTAATTAGAAAAGACTGCATACTGGGTGTGGTATTGTGTTCTTACTGACTGAAATGTTGAAGCCTAAAAGCTTTGTCATTTAAATACTAAGTACTATATTTGTTTCTTGTTTAATTAGAAAACACTGCATACCGTGTGTGGTATTGTGTTCTTATTGACTGAAATGTTGAAGCCTTATAACAAAATAAAAGTGTGCCTTAATAATCGGAAGTACATAAAGAACGTTCTTACATGTTCCAGGACAACCACCGGTATACATGTCACAGGGGGCTTCACCTCCACAGTAACATTCCTTCCCACAAGCATCACCCCAGCGGCGATAACCACATACTGGAGTGAAATACAACTATGCATGTATATTCACAATACAGCGGAACATTATCGACCACTCGAACTTTTTTCGCAATTTTAAAAGGGTCATTACCTCAAAATACTATAAGCAAGTTTGAAAGAGCTTGTATATTGGCACGGGTTGCATTGGTTCCAATTTTCTCATGAGAATTGAGGTAAAGCTTAAGGTACAGTTAGACACCCAACCAATAGTACTTGCCTTTTATTTCTTTGGAATCAACAGACAAACTTAAAAGATACATGGGTATTATTTAGTACATACCATGACAACATTATTTTGCCGACACAAAAATACCAATACTTATACACAACATCATATTTACTTAACTTAGAATATATATTACTTATTTGTCTGTCACCTCAGCGTCGCTAACCACATACTTAATGGGTCAAGTATGGTATATACATATTCAATGTAAAAGCTGTTATTAGTTTTAATTAAATCTTAATATAAGGAAATTATAGGGGCACACTCAGTTAAAAAAAAACTTTAATTAGGTCGTTGAACCCTAACGGAACAATACATATAGTGTCATATGAACAAAGAATACTTTGAATTCGTAAATTGAATTCACATTAACAATGCAAGAAATAATTACGTCACTGTAAACAAAGGACTCTACAGTACAGTTACAAAACGTAAAAAGGAAAATGATATCAAGTTTAATATACCATTCATTGCACTTCACCTTAATTGGACGCTGTAAAAATAGAAATTAATAATGATTAAAAAATAAAATGAACATATCGTTACTCTAGTTCGCATTACCTTCATAAACTTCCACCTCACAAAGCGATAACTTTGTTTTGCCCGGTCTGTAAATACGAATATGTCTGGCAGCAAATGTAACTTGAACATACTTTTGTCCTGAGCCAGAGTCGTTATAAACTGTTTTCCAGAATGAATAATTTTCATGCGTTGATATATTCACTTTGTATCCCGAAAATGGTCCTGAACGCAAAAAAAAGAGTAATAATTGCAGATATAACCAGAAACGGCACAATTATATTTCCCTTTGTACAAAACAATCTTTTAATTGAATTGAATTGACAAACTTTAATCACAAACAAGTGATTACCATTACCATTACCTATTAGAACTGTAAGATAAATACATAGAGACGAAAGAGGCAGTTTCGTAGAATGAAACAATACATGCCTAACCCAATACTTATCGGATATCAATAATTATAAATATTGTTATAAATTGCAGTATGACGTTACTTTATCGAATGGGTCAGTACCAACAAAAATAAGAAATACTTAAGCAAACATAAATACATTCAATCAATCAGATGTTTTAATACAATTGGTACGGTTGTACTCATATACATGAATACCGAATTCCTAACTTACCTTTATGAAATGGCGTCAATCTCAGTTCACGGATACTTGAAACGCCACCAAGATCAACTTGCCACCATGGATTTGACTGTTTTTTACTAATAAAACAACTTTTTTTGCGATTGACATGTGAACCATCAACAACATTTCCCGCATTGCCTTGTTTGGCAGTTGAGCTTAAAGTAGGTTTACCGTGTGCAATACTTCCTCCTGTAAAACGAAAGCACTTTTTGTGTTTACTTACATTGTAAACGCCGGAACGTCTAAATCTCGTAAAATGCTTTTATTTGTAGTTGATCTTAAACTGAAGGCTATTTTTCTATAAACCCATGAAATAGCACACACATTTTATACATATATGTTAAAATAACACGAGTAGACAAACACATTTCAAATATTGTGTACCTTGCTTTATATTGACATCACAAAGTTCTAGTTGAGAGTTAACAGAACCAAGAGTAATCTTAATGGTGTTTCCCAGTGACAGTGATCTACAAAACAACTTGATGATTGCATAGTCGTTATCCGTTTCAATATCAAAACCATCGCCCAGGTAACAAAGGTGTTCTTCAGAAGGCCAAAACGTTGTAATAGTGTTTTGATGTTCAGACATGTTTGTAACAGACACGGTAAAATTAGACGTATACCCTGAAATAATAAAAATAACTTATATTGAATAACATATTAATGACTGCAAAAATCCATTTAGAAATGACATATACAACTGGTGAAAATTGAAATGTGTAGAATATAAAAACTTATGAAAAGAACATTAATGATACCAACGTTATTTTTTAGGTACCTCTAAGCACACATATATATGCTTAGAGGTACATAAAAATAACGTTGTATTATATACATATATATATATATATATATATATATATATATATATATATGTATGCCAATCCTCTTTATTTTGACAGCCAATATATATATATATATATATTGGCTGTCAAAATAAAGAGGATAAACCTTTCCATCATTGGCATACTTACGTAGCATAGTTTCCTTGATGGTTATTTCGATGTAAGTGAAATTGACCCTGTACGGGAACCAAATACGCCACCAGGGTGGTTTTGTTCTGCGACTATTTGCAACGTCTGTAGAGCTGCAAGTTATGGGATCATCGTCCACAGCCAAGTAAGCATAGCGATAGTATGGTTCCGAATGCCTCGCGTTCTTCATTTGGTCGTGTGCAATATCACCTAACATTAGAAAATCAATCAGAAATATGATTGCCCAAAACGTGTACGGTTAAACGTAAAACGTGCATGAAATCACTGACACCGGATTTTCAATAAAAAAAATCAAAATGAAAAAAATCTTCTTATTCCGAACTAAGAATTATAATACCGAAAATGTGAAAAAATATTGATTTTTATTTATAAATATGCACTTTGTACTGTATATATGGTATAAATATATCGTACAGTGCAAAGTGCATATTTATTAAAAAAATCAATATTTTTTTCACATTTTCGATATTATAATTTAAAGTTCGGACTAAAAAGATTTTTTTTTATTTAAAAAAAAAATGATTGAGTTTAAAAATCCGGTGCCAGTACATGAAATGGACAATCTCCTTGAAGCATAGCAATTACGACTTACTCTTTTTAAACAATGAAACGTTTCTCTGTTTGTCAATTGACACTTACGGTACTGGCAACTAGGGCCAAACATGCCTGGAGCGCAGCCCGCCTTGCACGTGCCGCTCGTCTGATCACATTCTCCTCTATCCGCACAGAAGCACGGGAGCTTACAGCCCGGTCCAAATCTCCCTATACCATCCCTGTCTACTGTGCAGATAGTGCCTAGAGTGTAAAAAGAAAGAAATCTACATTTTAACATAATGACTTAATAAGGTAATTTGACAATAGGAGTTCTATCCTTTGTGACGAGACTGAATGTCCACAGTTACTTTTTTTTAGTCATTGTAGATCCACTTATTTTTTAAACAAAACAGGGAAAATTTAAGGTTAGGTGTCTTGAGACGTTTTGTCCTGTTTGATGATTCATTTCCATTATTTTGGAAACAGGTTTGTCTCAGTGTTTGATGAAACTAATCATCTTATCAAACTCTGGTAATAAAACGAAGGCGTGGCTCTTTAGGTAAGACTGCCCTTTGTGTCATTCAAAACGGCGTACTTAACGAAAAGTTATCTTTGATTTAAGTCTTCATTTTAAGCACAATATTGCCTTCTAACGTAGCATGTATGACGTAATTTATCACATGGTATATACACACTGGAATATGCGTTAATCAACAAATCGTAATAGGAGGGTAATAATTAAGATGTAACGTTACAAATGAGCCATATAACGAATTTGCTTTGCTACCATTAAGGCTGTTCACGAGCTGCTTACAAAGAATAGTTCGAAATATATATTATAAAAAGTATAACACATACCTGGTACGCCTGCCACACGTAAAACCAGGCACAGAAAACTTATCCCCCACAAAACAAAGAGCATTATTTTATTCTTACATATATACTCCATGGCGTGCTGTTACAGTGTTAAAATAATATTATCTACAATGATTAAGAAAAG